>NC_090250.1:27511476-27591476 GCF_037325665.1 Littorina saxatilis | reverse complement strand
GTTTGACTCTCAGTCTCATGACACACAAATATTACTACAAACATTTGCTCAATAATATCAAAATATCATAAAAAAAATATCATAAAAAAATATTACTACAGACAATATAGTAAATATTTGTTTGTCTGTTCACTTAAAAGACCGTTGGGTCGAAATATCCGTGAATGTATTGTTTTGTCAATAACAAACGTTCCAACAACCTACCTTTCTTGTTGTTTGACTCTCAGACTCATGGTCAGATTGATAGTGTCATTTGAAGAATAGTTCGGACAACAACCCTCGGAGGACAAGATCGAGCTACTGATCTTGATTTTCATCACCATATTTTTTCTGGGACTTTAATTATTGAGACAAACTGTTTTGAAAGTTATAAAGGTAATATTTTTGTGTTGAAAGTAAATGTTCATATGGAGTATAACCATACTTATATCAATCTGTGCATGGTTTGTGTGTGAGTGCATATAAATCTATGTGTCCGTCCGTCCATCCGTCCGTCCGTCCGTCCGTCCGTCCGTCCGTCTGTCCGTCTATCTGTCTGGCTATGAAGAATGAAGTCCTCTTTTGCCCAGTATATATACCGCTATGGCGTTGTTTTATAAAGTCATCAGCAACTGAGGGAATGTAGAAATTCTGGAGGCAGGAGGTTGGTTGGCGTATCTTTGATGTCTTATGTCTCAGTCTTGCTGTTTGGTCGCTGTGCTGGTAAGTGTCCGTAATAGATTATTTGTTTAGTTATTAGGTATGGTTCTTTGATCTCCTTCAATTAATCTTTTCCACTGCCATTGAAAAAAAACATGTAGTGATTATAATCCGTATCCCCCATTGCACGCACACACACACGAACAGACGGCATGAAGACGCACGCACTGACGCATGCACGCGCGAACACACGCACATACGCACGTCGTTCGTTTACAAACCTCTCTCTCTCTCTCTCTCTCTCTCTCTCTCTCTCTCTCTCTCTCTCTCTCTCTCTCTCTCTCTCTCTCTCTCTCCCCCTTCTGAACCTTCCTCAAACAGTTGCTCATCGTACTCGACAACACTGACTTGTCCTGGTATTGCCTGACCCTTCTCCCCTATCACCCCCCCTCCCCCTCCCCCGTATCCCAGCTCTCCCACACCGACTCTCATAATTTATTGTTGTTTACTTGCGTACAGTAAGATGCTAAATCCTCGCGCTATGCTTGGAACGCTCGTTACTTGGGTGAACAAGAAGGGCAAAGCCCATACGACTCACATGCTTGACCTTGACCTTTACATGACCTTGACCTTCAGGGTCAAGGTCAAATAACTAAACCTAGCAATGACATCATACACTAAGAACTGCTTTACACATTTTTCCTACCAAAATACATGTGACCTTGACCCAAGGTCAAGGTCATCCAAGGTCATGCAACACAAAGCTGTTAATTCAAGACATAGGAAGTACAATGGTGCTTATTGGCTCTTTCTACCATGAGATATGGTCACTTTTAGTGGTTCACTACCTTATTTTGGTCACATTTCATAAGGGTCAAAGTGACCTTGACCTTGATCATATGTGACCAAATGTGTCTCATGATGAAAGCATAACATGTGCCCCACATAATTTTTAAGTTTGAAACAGTTATCTTCCATAGTTCAGGGTCAAGGTAACTTCAAAATATGTATACAATCCAACTTTGAAGAGCTCCTGTGACCTTGACCTTGAAGCAAGGTAAACCAAACTGGTATCAAAAGATGGGGCTTACTGTGCCCTATATATCATATATAGGTGAGGTATTGAATCTCAAAAACTTCAGAGAAAATGGGAAAAATGTGAAAAATAGCTGTTTTTTAGACAACATTTATGGCCCCTGCGCTGCGACCTTGACCTTGAAGCAAGGTCAAGATGCTATGTATGTTTTTTTGGGGCCTTGTCATCATACACCATCTTGCCAAATTTGGTACTGATAGACTGAATAGTGTCCAAGAAATATCCAACGTTAAAGTTTTCCGGACGGCCGGCCGGACGGACGGACGGGGGGGGACGGACGACTCGGGTGAGTAAATAGACTCACTTTTGCTTCGCATGTGAGTCAAAAATGTCCCTCTCTGTACATATGATAATCTTCTTGTATTTTGCTTTTGGGTATCAGATACTCGTACTTACCTTGTCAGTTAAACTACTGAGGGTTGGAGTGAGATGGGGGGTTGGGGTAGAGGGGATATGTAGGCTAATTGTCCCCTTTTCTTCACCAAAATTTACCGAGTTGACAAAAACTGGAGTCACCTGAGTTAAAGAAGGCTTAACATGTTGTCTTTGCTTCTCATGGCCTGGTCTGAACATTGATTGATGTTCTCCTCTTCTTCTTCATCTTCTTCATGGTTTCTCCCCAAATGACGGCGTCACAAGAGGGCTCGTGCTCACTGTACATAGTTTTCCTCGCGAAGAGGGCCGCAACGACTTCATTCTCTCTCTCTCTCTCTCTCTCTCTCTCTCTCTCTCTCTCTCTCTCTCTCTCTCTCTCTCTCTCTCTCTCTCTCTCTCTCTCTCACTCTCTCTCTTTCTCTCTCGCTCTCTCTCTCTCTCTCTCTCTCTCTCTCTCTCTCTCTCTCTCTCTCTCTCTCTCTCTCTCTCTCTCTCTCTCTCTCTCTCTCTCTCTCTCTCTCCCCTTCCTCCACAACTCGATTTCTCCCAAAAAGACATCGTTACAAAAGCGCTCGTGCGTAGCAGATAAAGAAATCAACCGACATATCGTTTCCGTTTTAAAGTCATATTATCGGATACATGTGGGTGCACAATACAGATGAACGCCGCAGAACTATAAAGGTTTACAGGTGTGCCTTTCGTTTAACAAGATAGGCTACATTTCTGTGAACAATGGCACCTAACAGCGGCAGCCGCAGAATTATAAAGGTTTAAAGGTGTGTCTTGTCACTTCGCCTCGCGCGAGCACAAAACAAACAATGCTGACGATACCAGTGTAATGCAACATCATATGTATACTGCAGGAACTAGGTTGAATGCAATCTTAACCTTTTGACTTTGGGGTAATTTCTTTCCGACAAGCCCGTGTTTGCCTTTTAGATGAGTTCCTTTTGTTCCCCGATGCACTTAGGCCTGTTTCTTACCTGGTCTTTTTCAACCTCCCATGTGGGGTTCAACGTACACCAGGCCAGTCACCGCTGGCAATGCTTCTGCGAAGATATGGACATTGTAGTCTGTTTAAAATGGAAGGATTGCTTTGTCATTTAGTTGTGGATGTGGTGTGGAATCGGGTGGTGTGTGTGTTGTGTGTGTGTGTGTGTGTGTGTGTGTGTGTTTGTGATTTTGTATTCTGAATGATGCATTACTATTCACATGCATAAACACGTTCACACACACACACACACACACACACACACACACACACACACACACACACACACACACACACACACACACACACCAACGCGTCATCACCAGCAGCACCCCCACACGCAAACACACCTTTTTCTCAAGTAGGTGCGCTGGGCATTTGTAGCAATGGATCTCTGTTGAAGTGGAAAAGACAATGCCATGGGGACAAGGGCATCTGTCACAGAGCCACCTTGCTACGTACCTTCGTACTTTACTTCGTCACACAACACACCACTCTGCTGACGTCACTGTCTTTGCAGACTCGGCTTGCTTGCTCACTCCTGGTTTGGCGACATCTGAATTATTCTGTGTGGTGGTCGAAAGGATAAAAACATACATTACTACAATGTTTGTGATAGTTGTGTTGTTGTTGTTCTGCAGTTGTTGTTTATTTGGGGGTGGTTTTTTTAGTTGATTAATTGTTTGTTTATTTTGGGACAGGGGTATGAAATATGAGGGTGTTTGGAAGAGGTATGGGGTGAACTATATGCGTGGGTGTGACTGAAACACCGTTTTTGAAGTAATATTGGTCGCGAATAAGCGGCATATACGTACTAGGACGTCAGAAATCCCTTTGTTATTTTAAGTGCGCTTTATGTTTTAAAACACTTGTATCCATGTTTGTTGGTTAGTTGGTTGGTTGTTCATATCCCTTCAAGCCTATTTGAGACCGATTCAATTTTGTTTGCTTTCTCAGTAAGTTGACATGGCAGCTCCAACATCTTGTTAAAAAAATATTGAGCTCCTTAAAACAGTTGTTTTAATTCTTGTTGGGGGTTCCGAAATAAAAACTTATTATCTGCTCTGTAGTGTTTGTCACTTTTTTTTTTAATCCACACACGTCGTCTTCATACTTTCACAGTGAATTCCACATTTTGGGCTGGAGGGGAACTGAAAACGAAACAAGCCAGACATTTCGCGCATCATCATTTCAGAGGTGACAAAAGTAGGAAAGTGCCAAGTGGCGGATACCGACTAGACACGCACACAAAAGCACAGGAACAAAAAAGCAACGCTAAAAAAAATGTGGAAAAAAACGCTCACATAATTATTGTTAATCTATATCCTCGACCCGTGTACATTCCCACCGCTGAAAAGAACACCTCCATTCAGTTGGAATGATGTTTCGCGAGTGACTGGCGCGTGCGACCATTCTTGGATAATAAGGTTAGCCTCATTTAAATTTCAAATTTGCTTCTCTTCTTTTCTGTGTGTCTGCTTTTGTTTTTTTGGTGTTGTTGTTTTTTCTCTCTTTTCTTCTTTCTTTTTTCGTTCAGTTTTTCCTTCTCTATTTTTATCACATGCTTGCTGTTGGACTTTTAACATGTTGAAGTACTCGGTGGTTAAAACAGGTGTGTTGAAAGTTCGGACGTCATGTTTGGCACGTTTTGAAGTGAGGATTTCAAAAGTGTGTAGAACGAGGGAGTGTCTCTGTGTTATACGGTGTCATGATTAAAAAGACTGTAGTTTAATCTCTTCAGTTTTGGATTTTATTCAAACATGTCTGGTTGTGATGTCGTGTGTGTGGACGGTTATAAAGTCTATGATGATAGATCAGTTTCTTGATGAAAGCAATGCATTGTGTTTTAAATGACTTCAGATTTCGTTTTGTGTTAGGCTATAGTGTGTTTATACCTTTATAGGTTGCTTCATAAGCAAACAAGGAATGCTTGTAGTTGCTTGCTGTTTTCGATGAGGACCGTCGTTGTGTGTGGTGTTTGTCGCTGTTGTTTATGTTGTCGTTGTTGCTGGTGAGAGAGAGTTTGTCTGTCTGTCCGTCTGTCTGTCTGTCCGTTGGTCTGTCTGTCTGTCTTTCCGTCCGTCTGTCTGTCTGTCTGTATGAATGTCTGTCTTTCTATCTGTCTGTATCTGTGCGCTCGCGCGCGCTCGTGACTTTTAAAATGATTAACATACGCTGACTCATGTTGCGATGAAACAATGGGACAAGAAACTCAGTTCCGCAATATTCGTAAACACGGACAGAATTTACTATGAGTTTGCTGCCATTGTCGTACGTCCTATTTGTGGTTTATGATGTTGTCAATGGTAAAAATAGATCGGCATGTTGCAGAGATGCAGTCATCACATGACGATGATGAAACCATGTTGGACATATTTTTAAAGCCGCACATGTGGCCTGGCGGTTGAAACTGTCGCAGTTGATTCACGAGTTACAAGATTGTGGCTTTGACCTTGTGATACAGAGAAGGAAATGGCACTTTCTCTATTGATGCGTTGTTCTTGTGAAACAATAGACTATCTAACAATAGACTTGAGAGGGGTCCAGTTGAGAGAGGGGGGGGGTGGAATGACAGTTGGGGTAAGGTGAATCATCTAAGTTTACATAGTTGTTTTGAAACACGAAATATGCATACTATGTCCTGTTTTCCGTTTTTGGTTTCTTTGGTTTTTTTCTTGGGTTTTTCGTCCGCGTGTGTTCGTCTGTCTGTCTGTCTGTCTTCTGTGTATGTGACTCTCGCCTGTCGTTTTTTCCCTGTCACATCACCGCACGTACTTTTGTTCTGTTTTTATAAATCAAGTCAAACTCGACTGCTCCTGTCACACTAAACATCTGCCGTGGCAATATTTATATTTATAGTTTTACAACATAAGCGTGTGGGTGAGCGTTCCTACTTTCAAACACAGTAAAACAGCAAAAACATTTTTAGTGTCCGCTTTCAAGCTGGAAAAACAGGTATGTCTGATGCGGAGAAAACCGGCGTGTGGTGTTCTAAACAGTAGACTTGCCTTTCGTTGTGTCGGTGACAAGTAAAACTTGTGCTCACCCCCCCCCCCCCCCCCCTCCCCACCTCTCGCTCCTTGCCAGCCATACGATCCCAGTCCCACCTGTCAGTCCTTGTACAGCTGTTTATGTATTAGAGAAGTTACGTGTTTAACGCACAACCTTTCGTTGTGTCACTGACAAGTAAAACGTATGGCGTCGCACCCCCTATCAGTGTACAGCTGTTTATGTAATAGACATGTTACGTTTTTAACACACACAATTCGTTGTATCAAAGACAGTTAAGTAAAACGTGTGGCGTTGTACCCACCCCCCGTGGGTTAGGGGGAAGAATGTACCCTATGCTCCCCAGCATGTCGTAAGAGGCGACTAACGGGTTCTGTTTCTCTTTTTACCCTTGTTAAGTTTTTCTTGTATAGAATTATAGTCCATTTTTGTAAAGAATTTAGTCAAGCAGTATGTAAGAAATGTTAAGTCCTTTGTACTGGAAACTTGCATTCTCCCAGTAAGGTAATACATTGTACTACGTTGCAAGCCCCTGGAGCAAATTTTTGATTAGTGCTTTTGTGAACAAGAAACAATTGACAAGTGGCTCTATCCTATCTCCCCCCTTTCCCCGTCGCGATATAACCTTCGTGGTTGAAAACGACGTTAAACACCAAATAAAGAAAGAAAGAAAAGAAAGAAAGGCGTTGCACCCCCCCCCCCCCCTCACCCCCTATCAGTGTACAGCTGTTTATGTAATAGACATGTTACGTTTTTAACACACACAATTCGTTGTATCAAAGACAGTTAAGTAAAACGTGTGGCGTCCCACCCCCCTGTTAGTTTACAGCTGTTTCTGTAATAGAGAAGTTACGTTTTTAACGCACACAATTCGTTGTGTCAGTGCCAAGTAAAACATGTGGGCCCTGCCCGTCATACAATACCTGTCCCAGATCCCGGTCATATGTATTTTAGACGAGTTGCGGGTTCAACGAACAGCAAACTACGGCCACGTCTAGGCTTTTACATGGGATAAGAGCGACCCTCAACTTAAACGCATACCAAAACTCGACAACCTGCATGGCCATTTTTTTGCAGTGAGAATTTTTTTATGAATGAATTTCGTAATTCACACCTACATAAGTTCCACACCTACATAAGTTCAACATTAATCCATCACAAAGAAATAATTCTGCACAGAAAGTAACCAGGATGTTGATTTTTGGTATATTTATCTTAAAGTCACGATCTATTCTACTGTAAGGATAAAGTAGTATGCTTCGATCGACCGGCACTTTGAGACAAGCTCATGTGGTCCAAGTGGACATGGAAAGATGCTCTTATCCCATGGTAACGCCTGAACAGATCCTCGATACTGTACACACGAGGGATAACAACTACGTCAGACCTGAACGATGAATCTACGTTCTCGTATTTTGTTGTTCGTGGAGAACTTTACTTCTCTACTGTACACACCAAAAACCTCAAACTGTGCAGCATTGTGTACACATCCAGATTTGTCGTCAGCATATTGTTTGCATATGGTCATTTGCTCAACACTTGGCACGCTCGAGAGGCGGTGCTTAATCCAGTTGTTCTTTGTAGGCTTTCGGGCCCGCTCTTTTCCACACAGCTAAGGTATACATACACATTGCATTATTTTCCTGCTGTATTAATTATCCAGGCTTCACGCTGGCTTACCACGCGTGGAAGAAATACACCGCCGCTATAGCTGGTTTTGTTGGGTGTGGGTGGTTGGGGCCGGAGGGAGATTAGTTAGTCTTTGTTCTGCGCTCTGTGTACGTATTATTTCTCTTTTGTATACTTTACATATTGCTTCTGTACAGTATCGGTCTGTGTCTATATCAGTTCCCCCTACTGTATAACCCCGGCGTGTCGTGGTAAATTAACGACAGCTTAAAAGCTGTGAATTGCGATTTGTCCAATCTCGCTCTGTGATATCAGAATGCTTTCGCCGTTGTACAGGTTTGGAAAGGGAAAGTCCTTTTTGTCTCCACGTGATTTATTTCACTTTAAAAGCGTTAGGTGGGATTCGGCAGAGCTGAAAGCAAAAGATTGAAAAGTTGTGCATCGAGTTATAGGAATGGGATTTTTGCACTTCTTTTAAAGGCTAGATGTGTGTCATATATGCTGTGGAAGGGGAAAGTTATGTTGAGAGTGGCGCGCGCAGCGGTGACAGGTTTTGTGGCCTATCACAAGTTCGTGTATGGATTACGCGACGGGACTGTCAGTTTACACACAGGACAGGTCTGTAAGCCTACATCGGTGGTGTCTTTTGTTTTGTTTTCTTCGTTTTACTTCTATTGCACTGAATCTCTGATGTGGATGGATATTTGTAAGCGTTCTTAGAAATAACACGACGAGATTGTCAATTGTAAAACACAGGACAGATATATGAAAGCCAATTCGCTGTTGTCGTTTCTTATTTTTCCGGTCTCCGGTGAGAATAATTTCTGAGCGTCCATAATGGTACCCTTTCATTTGATAATTGTGTTAAGAATTTGTGTTTCCTTTGTCTCATCACTAAAGGACATTTTAAACTTGTATAACTTTGAATGGATAAATGTTGAGGCGATTGTCTTGTTTTTCAGTCTATGTGATTAACCCCCCCTCTCTCTCTCTCTCTCTCTCTCTCTCTCTCTCTCTCTCTCTCTCTCTCTCTCTCTCTCTCTCTCTCTCTCTCTCTAACGCACGCGCGTGCGAACGCACGAACACACACACACACACACACACACATACACACACGCGCGCGCACAATCACACACACACACACACACACACGCAAACACACACTACACACACACACTGACCGAATGGGGGGGATGTCTCTGTCCTTACATGGCTGCCTAAGACAGACATGTATGCATGCTGAGTTAAGACCTACTCTGACGTGGCGTTGTGTGGATTCAGTTGTCTGCAGTGGTGGAATTATCCTTGAGAGCTTGCCATTTCTCCCGAGCAAAGGCTCTACAAGTGACAATGCCTAATGGATATTTTATATATAGCTGTGATGTCTCTTTGTCGTTTTTGAGTCACTTGAGAAAAAGTGACTCTATGTAATCGGTCAGTGTTAGTCTGTCCGGCCGGCCGGCCGTCCGTAGACACCACCTTAACGTTGGACTTTTCTCGGAAACTATCAAAGCGATCCGGCTCATATTTTGTTTAGTCGTGACCTCCAATGACCTCTACACTTTAACGATGGTTTCGTTGACCTTTGACCTTTTTCAAGGTCACAGGTCAGCGTCAAAGGAAAAATTAGACATTTTATATCTTTGACAAAGTTCATCGGATGTGATTGAAACTTTGTAGGATTATTCTTTACATCAAAGTATTTACATCTGTAGCCTTTTACGAACGTTATCAGAAAAACAAGGGAGATAACTAGCCTTTTCTGTTCGGCAACACACAACTTAACGTTGGGCTTTTCTCGGAAACTATAAAAGTGACCGGGCTCAAATTTTATGTGAACGTGACTCCCAGTGACCTCTACACTTTGACGTCTGCTTTGGTGACCTTTGACCTTTTTCAAGGTCACAGGTATGTCTTGAAGGAAAAAAATTGAAATATCATATCTCTGAAACTATTCATCGGATTTGATTCAAACTTTATAGGATTATTCTTTACATCAAATTATTTACATCTGTATTGTGTTGTGAATAGCAATTTCTTCCTGTCCATCTGATGCCTCATATAATATTCAGAACTGCGAAAGTGACTCGATCGAGCGTTTGCTCTTCTTGTTGTTTGTTGGCGTCCTCTTTTTGTGTGTATGTCTATATAGATCTCGCCTCTCTTTCTCTCTCTTTATCTCGCCATCTTTCTCTCTCTCTCTCTCTCTCTCTCTCTCTCTCTCTCTCTCTCTCTCTCTCTCTCTCTCTCTCGCTCTCTCTCTCTCTCACACTCTTCTAGTTCTCTCTCTCTCTCTCTCTCTCTCTCTCTCTCTCTCTCTCTCTCTCTCTCTCTCTCTCTCTCTCTCTCTCTCTCTCTCTAGTGGTGTGTGTGTGCTTTGTTGTTGTTGTTGTTTTTATTGTTGCTTTCGCGGTTTTGTCGTGGTGTTATTTGGTTTTTTATTTTTTTAGTGGGGGTCTCTTCTTTCTCCCCTTAACCATTTTTCTTTCTTTTTTGGAGGGGGAGGGGGGGGGGGTAAGCATTGACACATTTTTGACGTTTGCACTTTTCATGGCTGTTCATCAAAACTCACAACATTTCTGTCATCTCTGCGTGTTTCAGCCGACAGGGCCCAAGTGAAGGTTGACGCTATGGCTCACCCGGAAGACAGTCTGCACGCGCGGGGTGCCCGGATGGAGCTCCAGAAGGCGCGACTGTCGGCGGGGCAGGGAACTCTCTATCACACGCGACGGGGAATGTGAAACACACAGTATGTCACACACATGTCTGGAGGATTATTACGACAAGGAGTCAGGACCCGCGACCATGATGCCTTGAATCAAGTGCGCTTGACTTTTTAGCTTCGTTGACCATTCTCATACTGAGGAGGAAATAGTGTTTTTGTTTTCCTTCTTCGGATTTCCTTTTGAAACAGGATTTAGGGATTCTTTAAAAGAAAACATATTAGTCAAAGTTATCTTGGATACATGTTTGACGCTGGTGAGAAATTTAGTAACAGTTTATTATTTTAAGTGTGTACCAGATTAGAACATACAGGGTTTCTACTAATAAGCGCGAATTCATGCTGGGGGAAAACGTGCGTGGATGAAAAGGAGATCTGATATAATCCTGGCAAGGGCTTTCATCTCTAGCCCAGCCACTGTTTATATTTCTAAACACTGATTACCAAGACAACAGCTGCTGTTATGATCGTTGGTGTGCATGCGCTGCATTAGGCCGGCACCTTTTTGCTGTGTGATGAATGGAATCTATTATACCGCCGTGACAGTGGAACAGCAAAGCTGACAGTGGAACACTAAAGCCCAGGCGTGAAAGCTAACTGAATACCCGGTCATTTCCCGACAAACATCTGTTGTCGCCCATGTGAAGTGTTGTGTGTGTCTACAGAAAGCGAGTTATACATGCACAAGAGATCGAGGTGAGCACGGAATCTGTCCCTGCTTCCTAACACCAGCTGGTGTCGAGTAGTGTAAACACACTAGGGTACAGGAACATGTGTCACACAATGCTGCTGATAGTAATAACAGAATGCAGTTATTGTGTGACTCCAACTTAGTTAGTAATGACAGTCTTTTTTCGTACTGTCTACAAAACAAATGTGAAAGGACTATTCAAGACTGAATAAAAAGAAGCGTACTGGTAAGAACCTTGACTAAAGACGCAGTAACAAAAAGAAGCGTACTGGTAAGAACCTTGACTAAAGACGCAGTAACAAAAAGAAGCGTACTGGTAAGAACCTTGACTAAAGACGCAGTAACAAAAAGAAGCGTACTGGTAAGAACCTTGACTAAAGACGCAGTAACAAAAAGAAGCGTACTGGTAAGAACCTTGACTAAAGACGCAGTAACAAAAAGAAGCGTACTGGTAAGAACCTTGACTAAAGACGCAGTAACAAAAAGAAGCGTACTGGTAAGAACCTTGACTAAAGACGCAGTAACAAAAAGAAGCGTACTGGTAAGAACCTTGACTAAAGACGCAGTAACAAAAAGAAGCGTACTGGTAAGAACCTTGACTAAAGACGCAGTAACAAAAAGAAGCGTACTGGTAAGAACCTTGACTAAAGACGCAGTAACAAAAAGAAGCGTACTGGTAAGAACCTTGACTAAAGACGCAGTAACAAAAAGAAGCGTACTGGTAAGAACCTTGACTAAAGACGCAGAAACAAAAAGAAGCGTACTGGTAAGAACCTTGACTAAAGACGCAGAAACAAAAAGAAGCGTACTGGTACATGGTAAGAACCTTGACTAAAGACGCAGAAACAAAAAGAAGCGTACTGGTAAGAACCTTGACTAAAGACGCAGTAACAAAAAGAAGCGTACTGGTAAGAACCTTGACTAAAGACGCAGTAACAAAAAGAAGCGTACTGGTAAGAACCTTGACTAAAGACGCAGTAACAAAGAGAAGCGTACTGGTAAGAACCTTGACTAAAGACGCAGTAACAAAAAGACAAACGAACACACAAAATAAGAAGAAAAAAGTGATTTCTTCAAGCAACAACGAGAAAATAAAAAATCTCGGTGTTTACGTTTACCGAGAACTTTCTTCGCAATAAAATATTCTAAGAAAGCAAGCGCGCCATTTCAGGAGCTGAGAAGAAGAAGAATCCCAAAGAAAACTTGCGCAGAGTCTCACGAAAACACAAACACCACGAACATCACCGGCTATCATCTCCAGCCCGTGTACTTATCGTCGGGTGTCGATTCCAAACGGAACGGGTGATACGTGCTGGATACTTTACCGCAACTGCTCTGATAACTTTTATCACAGAGAGGCTTCTTTCTTTTCCGCCAGCGACTTGTATTGAGGAGTTTATTGCGACTAGGAGAAGAGAGAGGAAGGGATAGTAGCTGCCTTTTTCTTTGTGAGCATCTCTGTATTCTTCGTTATTCTTCCAATCCTCCTTGTGTGGGCTAGAGGCAGTGGAGTTTTTACGTTCTTGGAATGTATTGTGTGATGTCTTCTACAGCGGATTTGTTTTGTTTTTTGTAGAGAATGACGTGCCATAACAGAAAGAAAAGGAAGTACGCCAAAGCTGCAAGAAATCGATGAAAGAGAAATGAGTGCTTGTGCTTTGTGCCAAGAAAGCTAAGCAAAAGTGTTTGTAACTGTGATCTTCTTTGACCCACCGGCAACCGTGTGGGTTCATACAACGTGAAACAGAGTGAAAACTTTTCAGGTGTTCACAATAATCGTCGGTGTTCACGGAAATCAGTTCAGAATACTTCACCAGCAGTGACAAAAAGCGTACGTCAAATCGAATACACAAGAAACTAAAGAGAAAGCAACTTTCGTCGCATAAATAAACGGTTTGCAACCAACCAGATCTCAACACATCACCGAGGGTACAGAAAACTACCCAAGCAGAAATGGCGTCAAGAAACTCATCCGTTCCCCTTCTGCTTCTTCCCTCTCTCCTCCTCATCCTGGTCTTCTGCAGCATGGTGCCAGCGCAAGCTAGCGACGTGTACTACTCCATCAAGGAAGAACTCTCTCCAGGAACAGTCTTCGGCGATGTGGTGGAGGATTCTGACCTGCGACGGAAAGTGAGTCCCGATGACCTGAGCAAGTTGCGCTTCAGCTTCCTGACGACGGAGAACCCCAACAGCAAGTACTTCTCCATCACCCTCAAGACTGGAGTACTCTCTGTGGCCAGCAAGATCGACCGCGAGACGGTCTGTAGCTTCCGCAAGGACTGCCAGTTGACGGTGAGTTCGTGGTTGTGAATTGGGGTGGTTGTTGTGGTGGTTGTGGAGTTGTGTTATTGTTTGTTGTTACGGATTGTTTGTTTGTTTGGTTGGTTGGTTGTTTGGGTTTTTATCGTCGCCTTTGTTTGGAGTTGTACGGACAGATTGATTGAAGAAAAGATGAATTTATTTAAAAATGCGTTTGTTGAAACGTTTGTCCGCCTGTTCGTTTGTCCGTCGGTCTGCGTCCTTGATCCCTCCTCTCCTCTCTCTCTCTCTTTCTTTCTCTCTCTCTCTCTCTCACTCTCTCTTCCTCTCTCTCACTCTCTCTTCCTCTCTCTCTCCCCCCTCCCTCTCTCCCTCTCCCGCTCCCCCCTCTCTCTCTCTCTCTCTCTCTCTCTCTCTCTCTCTCTCTCTCTCTCTCTCTCTCTCTCTCTCTCTCTCTCTCTCTCTCTCTCTCTTCTCGTAAAGAAAGATATAAGTAAGTTAGTCTATCATGTTGAGACTGAATATGATCATATCTTATGCTTAAAACTCCCCTCTCCCTCTCCCCTCTCTCTCTCTCTCTCTCTCTCTCTCTCTGTCTGTCTCTCTGTCTCTCTCTCTCTCTCTCTCTCTCTCTCTCTCTCTCTCTCTCTCTCTCTCTCTCTCTCTCTCTGTCTGTCTCTCTGTCTCTCTGTACGTGTGTACTTTTCCAGCTTTTCAATTCTCCTCTGTGTGTGCGTGTCAGGTGCGGGCAGTGGTACAGATGGAGCTGGGCTCGTTCTTCCACATCATCTCCGTGCACGTGGAGATCACGGACGTCAACGACAACCCGCCCACCTTCTCCCAGCCCCTCTTCGAGGTCAACATCCCGGAGAACGCCCCCCTAGGGGCCGCCTACCCCCTCCCCACAGCCTTCGACCGGGACACTGGGGGCAACAACACGGTAGGGTGATGTGAATGGACTGGCCCTCTGTGTGTGGTGTATATCTTGTTGTTTTTGTTTTTGGTAGTTGTTGGTTTTTGTCTTTGTTTGTTGTTGTTTTTGTTTGTTGTTGTTTTTGTGTGTGTGTTTTAGTGTTGTAACTTGTAGGTGCGTTTTTTATTTTTGTGTATACACAAAACTCTGGGGGGGGGGGGGGGGGGGGTTTTTTAAATTTGTATTTATCACTATTCTTTTGTTTCGTATATGTTTGCTTGTGTTGTTAGTTTTTTACATTTAGTCAAGTTTTGACTAAATGTTTTAACATAGAGGGGGAATCGAGACGAGGGTCGTGGTGTGTGTGTGTGTGTGCGTGTGTGCGTGTGTGTGTGTGTGTGTGTGTGTGTGTGTGTGTGTGTGTGTGTGTGTGTGTGTGTGTGTGCGCGCGTGTGTGTGTGCTTGTGTGTGCGTAAAGCGATTCAGACCAAACTACTGGACCAATCTTTATGAAATTTGACATGAGAGTTCCTGGGAATGATATCCCCGGACGTTTTTTTTCTTTTTTTCGATAAATACCTTTGATGACGTCATATCCGGCTTTTTGTAAAAGTTGAGGCGGCACTGTCACACCCTCATTTTTCAATGAAATTGATTGAAATTTTGGCCAAGCAATCTTCGACGAAGGCCGGACTTCGCTATTGCATTTCTGCTTGGTGGCTTAAAAATTAATTAATGACTTTGGTCATTAACAATCTGAAAATTGTAAAAAAAAAATTTTTTATAAAACAATCCAAATTTACGTTCATCGTATTTTTCATCATTTCCTGATTCCATAAACATATAAATATGTTATATTTGGATTAAAAACAAGCTCTGAAAATTAAAAATATAAAAATTATGATCAAAATTAATTTTTTGAAATCAATTTAAAAACACTTTCATCTTATTCCTTGTCGGTTCCTGATTCCAAAAACATATAGATATGATATGTTTGGATTAAAAACACGCTCAGAAAGTTAAAACGAAGAGAGGTACAGAAAAGCGTGCTATCCTTCTCAGCGCAACTACTATCCCGCTCTTCTTGTCAATTTCACTGCCTTTGCCACGAGCGGTGGACTGACGATGCTACGAGTATACGGTCTTGCTGAAAAATTGCATTGCGTTCAGTTTCATTCTGTGAGTTCGACAGCTTGACTAAATGTTGTATTTTCGCCTTACGCGACTTGTTTAAGGTTAGGTAGGATGAGGGTTGGGGGTTGGTTGGGATTTTCCTGATTCTGATGACTTTGTCTTGAGTGCAATGTCGTTAAAAGGTCATACAGGGTCTGTTTCCTCTTTCTCATGTCTTCCCGTGTGTGAAGTGATGGTGCAATGTTGAGTCTGTGTTATACTTGTTGATGTCGTGTATGTTACATGGGTTCTTGTGTCTGACGCAACTTCTTGTTTTCTTCTTCTTCTTTTTTTGAAGAGAAGAAGGGCGGCGGGGGTTGGTTCTTTTCGTTCTGTTGTTTTGTGGTGTTGTTTTTTGTTTGTTGGTGGGTTTTTTTATGCTGTCACGGTCCATGATCCTGACTGTGAATTAAAAAAAGGAGAAAATCTGTACAGATATGGGGCGAGGTGTGTGTGTGTGGGGGGGTAGTAACAGGGAAGATCGAAGAAGAGTATTGCATATGTGAGAGTGAAATAATAAGTATTGCTGCTTTGTGAAAGTAGCTTTATCTCATTTTGTTTTCATTCCTGTCTTTAAGTTTGATTAACTGTGATTTTATTTTCATTTTTAGTATGGATGCATTCTTGTGTTCAATTTGTTTTTGATTTTTGTTTGATATAGATGAGCAATTTGTTTTTCTAAGTGTTTTTCTTTTTTGATGTAATTGTTATACTAGCATGTGTGCACTCATAAGCATGTCCTGACAGTGTATGCAAACGTACTATGATCCTACAACTTGTATTGTGTAACTGTTGCGTCAGTTTGGGCCATAACGTTTTTGAACCCTAGTGTGCGTGTGCTCTTTTTTCGTTCTGTTCTGATTTTTGAAATCGTAGACGTAGAAGAACTAGAGCCATTTTGATTTACTTTTTTTCTTGTTTCTATTCAAAACAACGTTTCTTTGCCATACAATTTTCTTCCAACCTTTTGCCCCAGTATGTGTCTTGATTTTACGCTTTTCAAACTCAAAATGACAGACTAAAACTCGCGCAAATGGAACTGCCTTTAAATGAACGTTTCAATTATAAATAAAATATACCTAAAATTAAGGCGTTGTAAAATAACTCTTTTCCCTCAATTTGTTCCCTGTGTCTCTCCTTTTTTTGTTACGTAACGTTGATTTTCCAGTAAATTATACCAAGCTTTACAAAGTTTCCTTTACTTGTTTCCAACGGCTGCCCTGGTGTCAGGCGTTTCAAACTCAAAATGAAGGCCCCCCAGCCGTTCCAATAATAATGCTCTTGAAAACAAAAGTCGTTTTCAGTGTGAACAAATGTATAGTTTGTACAGAAATATACCTACGTGTATTTCTTGACGTAGTTAATTCGAAAGAGGAGATGACAGTAACGTGTGCGTGTCTGTGTTTCGTGGATTGTCCGAGTCTTAGTTCAAGAAATTACACCAAGGAATTAGTTTTTTGAGTGAAATGGTCCAAATCGTTACCATGGGCGGAAACAATCTGCAGGTAAAATTATCCCCAATGTTCTTTTATTTCTGTCTCACACAGGATTTGGATTCGGAATCTTGTTGTTACCCATATATGGTAAGATGGTCTGGCTTGAATTGCAGAAAGCATCTTTCTGGGCTGTGATAATTAATCAATTGTGTGTAAACCGTGTTTCCCTTGGAATATAATCAATAGCGTCAAAGTTTGCCTTCTGAAATATAGCTCACATGTAACATATTGTGTATGCTTCTTACGAGAAAAAAAGTAGTCGAATTCGGTTTCTATGTCGGATAGTTCTGTTTATGAAGGTTATTCTAGCCCTTAACTGCATCCTGTAGTTTGCTTGACTTGGAAACAAGTACCCTTGGAATGGATAGGCTTCTTGGGTTATTTTTAATATGCGAGACCGTAGGAAATGCTGTATTAGCTTTTGTACCGATCGCAAAATATAACCCTCATCATTATGTCTGACTGAATTGCATCGTTTGCTTTTAATTTCATTTTGTGTATTTATCAAAACTTTTGTTATCTGAAAGTGCATCGTTCATTTTATTAGTCGTCGTTTTAGGAATTGCATGGATGATGTTTAATATCATTAAACTCACGAACTAGAAACACAGGGGAGTAGTTAGCTTTCATAACGGAAGGTGTATAGTATAGGAGGGTTCAGCTGGTATTTTCTTTATACTTCCTGCTTTAAGAGCCACTGAAAGGATGGAATACAACATATATCTAATCTAACGTGAAATCTATTTTATCTAATATAAACAATATCTATGTAATCTAACAGTTTAATGAAACTCCGTAGATGATAAGATATTGAAAAACTGTTTGTTTACGTACTGTCCATACTTACATATTAAACGGGAAAGGGAGTATAATTATGTTATTGTGCACTTGTTTGCAATGCTGCACCGCAGTTTGGGTGTGAACTCATGGTTAGTGTATTCGTACAGTATGTAAAAGGCATATAAACTGCAATGGTAGTTTTTTTTATTGGGTGTTTGTGTGTGTGTGTTGGGGTTGTAGCAGCTGTTATTGCAGTTGTAGAGAGGGAACAGTCGGTTGTTATATATTGCACCGCAGACGTATGTCTAACTATGATAATGCCTGTGGTAGGTTAGTGCTATCTCGCATATTGATTGCACATATTCTTTGTATTGTCAATCGAACACAGCATTGAAAGCTTCTTGATATATGTATGGGCATCATAAATTATTATCATGTACTAGACTGATATATATGTTATCGAACACAGAATTAAAAGCTTCTTTGATATGTGTATAGTTATTATATTATGTACCCGATTGACAGTGATTGCGCTAATATATTTTCAAATTGGTACACAAACATTTATGATGAAAACTATCCACACAAAAAAGGTAGGCTGGTCATTGGAACCAGTAGTAGGTTATACCGGCAGTCAATTATTTTCCAGTATTTTCTCATTTTAACCGGTAAAATACCGGTAATTACTGGTTAACGCCAATACTGGATTGATATCAGTAATATATCTCAAATTTGTCTGACACATATGAGTTACTTTATTATACCCTTGGTTAATAACTGAATATAAGCTTTCATTTCTGCGCGTATTTATTCTTTACTGTTAATTGGGATATTCTGTGGAGGTCTCCAACAACTGACTAATGCATTGTGTTAAAGTAAAGTCATACTCCCCTTAGTCATACAACTTAGACTTTACACTCTCAAACCTTTACGTGGAATTAAATGACTGCAACGCATGAAGAAAAGAAACAAAGTGCAAAGTGTGTGTGTGTGTGTGTGTGTGTGTGTGTGTGTGTGTGTGTGTGTGTGTGTGTGTGTGTGTCCTCTCTCTCTCTCTCGATCGCTCTCTCTCTCTCTCTCTCTCTCTCTCTCTCTCTCTCTCTCTCGCTCGCTCTCTCTCTCTCTTTCCTTCTGCATATTACTTAACACTGGTATCTATAACCCCGAAGAGATCTATTTAGAGCGGGAGAATTAATGCTGTCTCTAAGCAACTTCGATTATATTCCTATTTCCTGGTTTGAATTTCCAAATCCTGCTCGCTTTTCTGCTTTCACTTCTGTGTCATTTGTTTTTAATGCGACGAAGAAGGAAAGCTATTATACCGCCAATCAGGCTATTTCATCTTTCAAGCATTCGCTTACATGCTGCTGTACATATTTACGCAAGTTTTTTTTTCGTCTGCTTTTTTATTCTTCTTGCCCACAAAAAACAGTGATGCGTGCAGGTACTGTTAAAATTGTTCGGGGTCGAGTATTAATTGTAAAATTATATTCCATTTTCCTCTGTTGTGTGTGTGTGTGTGTGTGTGTGTGTGTGTGTGTGTGTGTGTGTGTCTAGTCTGTGTGTGTGTCTGTGTGTCTGTGTGCGTACGTACGTGCGTGCGTGCGTGTGTGTGTGTGTGTGTGTGTGTGTGTGCGTGCGTGCGTGCGTGCGTGTGTGTGTGTGTGAATGTGTGTGTGTGTGTGTGTGGTTTTGATCCCCACGCAGCTGGAAAGGTAGTGAGCTGAAGAGAAGTGGGGGCTTATCAGGACCGAGAGACGGGTGGAGGGGTCGGGGGGAAAATGATGTGGGAAGAACAAATGTCCGCAATATGTAGCTATTCGTGCACCAACACTTCCCCTACCCCTGTAATCTGCCTTTTCAAGCCTACTTCTGATAACACTATTTTGCAAAAAATGCAGAATCAAGAACGTAGCTTTTAGGCACAGAAAACTATGTTGACAGGCGATCTTTCATTTAGCTCAAGAAATGAAAACAGTTTCTCTGATTATTTTAATCCCGTCCTTTTTAATTTTTAATTCTTGTTTGATTTTTAATTTGAGTTTGGATTGTTTGAAGTGTGTTTGCTTGCTTTGGGTTGTCAGCTTTTCTTAGCCGGCCTTTCATTTTTTATTTTTTTTTTATTTTTTTTTTACTTTTTGGTTTGGATGTCATGTTGACCTTCGTGTTTGTTCTGTTATGAGGTAAAGCGTGTGCTTTCTAAGGAGAGTGTAGAATGTGTGTGTAGTTGGCGGAGAGGGAAGACTGCTCTCTCTCTCTCTCTCTCTCTCTCTCTCTCTCTCTCTCTCTCTCTCTCTCTCTCTCTCTCTCTCTCTCTCTCTCTCTCTCTCTCTCTCTCTCTCTCTCTCTCTCTCTAAATAAGGAATTCCTTTTTCGGTGAACGTTTGATTTGTGTGCGTGTGTACATTTTTATTGAGTCGGTTTTTTTTCTACTTTTGACTTTTTGACTTTCCTCTGGATAACATTCTTCAGCCTTAATTAACAGATATTTATGCACAAAGGTCTTTCATATTTGAAGAAGAGAGCAAGACATTGCACACATTTACACAAAAGTTATGATGAATAATAACAAGACAAAAAATGACTGTACTCATGTGTGAACGAAGACGAATCTGTCCGACTGTCGGCCTCAAAAGACATGGAACGACAGTGAACATACCGCGAGTAATTATTGCTTTGCTTCACGTGCCCCCTGCCTTGTGCCCTGTGCAGGTCAAGGACTACTTCCTGGTGTCAGGTCACCCCACCTTCGCCCTCGCCACCACACAGGACGACGTGGGCAACATCCAGACCGCCCTGCAGCTCCTCCGACACCTCGACCGCGAGGACACTGCCACGCTCACGGTAAGTTGTTGATATGGGCTGTTTTGGTGTAATTGCGATCTTTATCATCATCGTCTTTTCTTTGTCGTCGTTGTTGCCAGTTGCAGCGGCGGCGGCAGTGACAAAAGCACCTTGCATGGGAATCATCATCATCGTGGTCGTCGTCGACGTCGTCATCATCGTCTTAATCATAATTTTAATATCATCATCATCATCATCATCATCATCATCATCATTATCATTATCATGGTAAGTTGTTGGTATGGGCAGTGTTGGTGTTATTGCTATCTTCATTATGATCGTCGTTTTTTGTCGTCGTTGTTGCCTGCAGCGGCGGCGGTGGCAGAAGCAGCAGGGGCATCATCAGACAGCTCAGGTGTAAAGACATTGCCAGGTGCTCTTTTCAGACAGGATTTGTTTTAATTAATTACGAATCGCGGCATGAGCCACCATAGGCAGTATTCGGCTCTGGGCATCAATAATCTTGACTTACTTGACTTATTCCTGTAGACTCCCTGTGGAGCATAGGGCATCAATAATCATAAAAGAAGAAAGGTTAGTTCTTGAAAAGGTTATTTTTAAACTTAACGGAACGTCCACGAGCACGTCATCTTTATGGTCTTTGCAGTGCACAAACATACACATAATTATGATTTAATTGGTAATTACAAATTATAAAAAAATAATTAAAGTTTAGGATTTATGGGCATCACGGCTTCTCACATCCAGTGGAAGGCCACAGAGACACTCAGTAGCGTCAGTGACACCAGGCATAGAGTGCAGACAAGACACAACACAACAGCTGTCGAGCTCGCATACTACTAGCGGATGTTGACCTTTTTAGCCTCTGTTTGTTCAGTTATTCGCACTGAGTAACAGGTTTTTTCCTTATCAAGATGCTCATTTAGCTTGTTACATGGACATTGGCACAGCGTTCACCTTAAGTTAGACATCTGAGACCAGAATTAGCTTTCAAAAAGAAGCCTTATGACAGTATGATGTTTTAGGCTGGACGGACAGGAAATTGGAGTAATAACACCCGTTTTCCTGTGATTTGGGCATTTTCCTCGTAGGGCGGTGTATGTATCCTAAATTTCAGTTTTAAAGAAATAAATCATGCTAATGAGATGGTTGTTCCTGGGGGATGGACGGGCGCTGTGGCGGGGTGGTAAGACGTCGGCCTCTTAATCGGAAGGTCGAGGGTTCGAATCCCGGCCGCGGCCGCCTGGTGGATTTTTCCGATCTCCCAGGTCAACTTATGTGCAGACCTGCTAGTGGCTTATCCCCCTTCGTGTGTACACGCAAGCACAAGACCAAGTGCGCACGGAAAAGATCCTGTAATCCATGTCAGAGTTCGGTGGGTTATAGAAACACGAAAATACCCAGCATGCTTCCTCCGAAAGCGGCGTATGGCTGCCTAAATGGCGGGGTAAAAACGGTCATACACGTAAAATTCCACTCGTGCAAAAAACACGAGTGTACGTGGGAGTTTCAGCCCACGAAAGCAGAAGAACAAGAACAAGAAGGTTGTTCCTGGGATGTTGTTTTGACCTTTCAACATTTCGGTCATAATTATTCATTGTGATAATTGCTTTCACCTTGGTCATTCACCGCGCTATGATGACCTTTGGGGGGAGGGGTTGAGGGGGAGGGGGGTGGGGTGGGGTAGGAGGGACTTTACTGAACCGCAAGCGTTTACCTTCTCCTTCATTTGCATCACTGTTGTGCATTATGCCACAAATATGATAATTGATGCTTATGCTAAGTTGCGCAATGTGATGCACTGTGAGGTCAAAACATGTACATGTACCTCTGTGCCTGTGCACACGTTATTATCGTACTGTTAATACGTGTGTGTTGCGATAACCAAATACCACGATTCACATGATAAATGCACGCGCAAGTGTCTATGTGTGTGTGTGTGTGCGTTTGCGTGTGTGTGTGTGTGGGGGGGGGTTGTATTCGCGTGTGTGTGTGTGTGGGGTTCTCTCTCTCTCTCTCTCTCTCTCTCTCTCTCTCTCTCTCTCTCTCTCTCTCTCTCTCTCTCTCTCTCTCTCTCTCTCTCTCTCTCTCTCTCTCTCTCTCTCTCTCTCTCTCTCTCTCTCTCTCTCTCTCTCTCTCTGCGTTTTTTAAATTGTATATCATCAGTGCCTTTGTTTGCCTCCGTCTGTGTGCGCGTACGTGCGTGGTTGCATACGTGTACCTTCATGCCTGTCCATATGTGTGTCACCAGGTGTTGGTGGGAGCGAGGGACGGGGGACGACCCCCGATGACGGGGACGCTGACGGTGAAGGTGAACGTGGCTGACGTCAACGACAACTATCCAAAGTTCGACAAGTACGACTACAAGGTCAATGTGTCCGAGACAACCAGAACTAATGATCCACTTCTGCAAGTAAGTCACCTTTTTTGTGTCTTTTTTGCATTCATCAAAGAGGACTTTTGTGTGTTTGTGTCTTGCTTTGTTCTCTCTTTTATTGTGCGTCGCTGAATAAATCTGCTTTAATTTTAGCTGCCTTCATCTGAGTCAACACACGCACACACACACACGCATACGCACAAACACACACGCATACGCACAAACACACACACACACACACACGCACAAACACACACACACACACACACACACACACACACACACACACACACACACACAACAATAAGAGAGAGAGAGAGAGAGAGGGGTTGTATTTTGGAAGGTAATGAAATAAGCATCCAACTCCTCTTCACATCCAGCCACATTCTACAGTGAAATGAATTTACAGAAAACATTTGGCTACAATCTCGGGGGGTGGGGGGGAGAGAAAGAGAATGAGAGAGAGAGAGAGAGATAGTGTGAGAGAAAGAGAGTGAGAGAAAGAGAGCGAGAGAGAGATATGTATTTTGGAGGGTAATGTAACAATTAGCATACAACTCCTTCTCTCGTCCAGCCCTCAGAAAAAATATGTGTTCAAGTACCACATTCTACAGTAACTGTGAATGCACAAACATAACACTGAATGAATTTACAGAAAGTATTTCCAACAATCTCCGGGAGAGAGAGCGAGAGAGAGCTAGCACATTCTTCAACTGATTCAATTCAGCGAGTGAGAACGGTCGATCTTGCCGAAATAAGCCCCATCCGTCTCAGTCTCGGCTGGCCCAGACAGATATCACAGTCAAAAACATGGAGGCGAGAAGTCATCACGTGATCATTCATATTAACAATGCAGCCTAGTTGTCCTCAGACCTCCCATATATCCATCACTGTCGAGAAGCTAGCGGCGCTTTCGTCACAGTCAAAATGTCTGGCTGCACCGCTTCGTACGGCCTTTTCAACCACGATTTGAAAGTACAGGGCGAGCCCGCAGATCTCCTGTGACATGTGTAAAATTTATCACGCCCGCAGAACAATCACGCCTATCTTCGTATCCATCAAGCGAAAATTGCACTTCCGTCGGCGGGTCTGCATGCTCCCCAGTATGAAAAATGGCGTTAGATCTCTGCGATGAAATGAGATTAGACGAGAGTGAGAGTAAGCGATCGGGAAAGAAGAAGGGTACACTTTAGTTAAAGGTCTGCTTTGGCTAACTATTTGAAATATTTCTATTTTTGAATCATCTGAAGCGGCATCGAAAAAACACCTTAAGTTGAAGTAACTAGTTGAAAATATTTCTATTTTTGAATCATCTAAAGCGGGATCGAAAAAACACTTTAAGTTAAAGTGCAATGTGTATTACAGTGCGTGTGTGTGTGTGTGTGTGTGTACGTGTGCTTGTCATACATTATTAAAGTGCAATGTGTTATCCATGCATTGATATGTGTGTGATTGAACTGTAAATAATGTTATGTTATTGTTTTTCCCCAATTATTGTACAGCGCTTTGAGCAGGATTTAACCCTGGATACAGGCGCTTTATAAATATTATGCATTATTATCATTATTATTATTAAAGTATGGGGGACATACAGATACATCCAACGTTGCCACTGGCAAACACTGCACAAACTATAAAGCAGAAGCAGAAGCTCTCATGCAGGCCGCCTCCTTGGTTCAGGACTCCGCAGACCCTTGCTACCAAGTTGTCTTCCTCTCGGACGCCCTTTCAGTCCTTCAGGCCATAGAGAACGACAAACTCTCACAGCTGGCCAAAGCATTACAGATGGTCAGACAAACCAGAAGAGTTGTCCTCCAGTGGATACCAGCACACTGTGGGATACCAGGAAATGAAAGGGCAGATGAGCTGGCGAAAGAAGGAGCCGTGGAAGACCAACCTGAAAACAGTGTCAGCTTTAGTGAGCAGAAGACAATCATCAAGGCATTGATGAGGCCAAGGACAAACAGAGATGACTACCACACAATGTCCAGAGAGCAGCAAGTCAACCTCATCAGGCTGCGTACTAGCCACAACAGGCTCAATGCTCACATGAACCGAAAGATCAAGCTGGCGCCATCACCAACCTGTGCCTGCGGTCAAGAAGACCAAACAGCGGAACACATCCTACAGCGATGTCCCTTACTAGATGAGGAACAAAAACAAGTGTGGCCGTCACCAACTCCCCTGCAGACCAAACTATACAGCATTCGACAGGAGTTAGAGAAAACGACAACATTTATCACCAGTGCAGGACTGATCGTGTAACCTGCGAACGCCAAGAAGAAGAAGAAGATTAAAGTATGTTTGCAATGTCTTTCCCCCAGATCCAGGCGAAGGACGCCGACGCGGGTCCGAACGGCAACCTAACATACAGCTTCTCCAAGCTGCAGCCCCGCGAGGTGCTGGACCTCTTCAGGATGGACGCTGTGTCCGGAACCATGTACCTCGCGCGCAGGTACATAGTTACTTTATGTACACACAGTGGAACCCCGCTTTTAAGACCCCCTCCTTTTTTAGACCTTGTTTTCTCAGAGTTTCTGTTCATAACCTCTGTAAATGTACCTCCATTTTAAGACTCCCTCCTTTTTAAGACCCGATTTTCTCAGATTTGTGGAGGTCTTCAAAGGAGGATTTCACTGTATACAGACTTTGACCCAGCGGGGCCCCTCCAGCTAAACAAAGAAAAGAAAAAAAGTCGCGTAAGGCGAAATTACTACATTTAGTCAAGCTGTGGAACTCACAGAATGAAACTGAACGCACTGCATTTTTTCACAATGACCGTAGTCCGCCGCTTGTGCAAAACGGAGTGAAACTGACGAGCCTGTTCAGCGCGGTAGTGGTTTCACGCTTTTCTGTACCTCTCTTCGTTTTAACTTTCTGAGCGTGTTTTTAATCCAAACATATCATATCTATATGTTTTTGGAATCAGGAACCGACAAGGAATAAGATGAAATTGTTTTTAAATCGATTTCGGAAATTTAATTTTGATCATAATTTTTATATTTTTAATTTTCAGAGCTTGTTTTTAATCCAAATATAACATATTTATATGTTTTTGGAATCAGGAAATGATGTAGAATAAGATGAACGTAAATTTAGATCGTTTTATATAAACAAAATGTTTATTACAATTTTCATATTTGTAATAACCAAAGTCATTAATTAATTTTTAAGCCACCAAATTGAAAAACTTTACCGAAATCCGGCCTTTGTCGAAGATTGCTTTACAAAAATTTCAATCAATTTAATTAAAAAATGAGGGTGTGACAGTGCCGCCTCCACTTTTACAAAAAGCCGGATATGACGTCATCAAAAGTATTTATCGAAAAAAAGAAAAAAAACATCCGGGGATATCATTTCCAGGAACTCTCATGTCAAATTTCATAAAGATCGGTCCAGTAGTTTAGTCTGAATCGCTCTACACACACACACGCACAGACAGACAGACACACACACACACACACACACACACACACACACACATACACACACACATACACATACACCACGACCCTCGTCTCAATTCCCCCTCTATGTTAAAACATTTAGTCAAAACTTGACTAAATGTAAACAAGTCGCGTAAGGCGAAAATACAATATTTAGTCAAGTAGCTGTCGAACTCACAGAATGAAACTGAACGCAACGCAACGCAGCAAGACCGTATACTCGTAGCATCGTCACTCCACCGCCCGTGGCAAAGGCAGTGCCCGTGGAATTGACAAGAAGAGCGGGGTATTCGTTGCGCTGAGAAGGATAGCACGCTTTTCTGTACCTCTCTTCGTTTTAACTTTCTGAGCGTGTTTTTGATCCAAACATATCATATCTATATGTTTTTGGAATCAGGAACCGACAAGGAATAAGATGAAAGTGTTTTTAAATTGATTTCGAAACAATTTAATTTTGATAATAATTTTTATATATTTAATTTTTGAGAGCTTGTTTTTAATCCGAATATAACATATTTATATGTTTTTGGAATCAGCAAATGATGGAAAATAAGATAAACGTAACTTTGGATCGTTTTATAAATTTTTATTTTTTTAAACAATTTTCAGATTTTTAATGACCAAAGTCATTAATTAATTTTTAAGCCACCAAGCTGAAATGCAATACCGAAGTCCGGGCTTCGTCGAAGATTACTTGACCAAAATTTCAACCAATTTGGTTGAAAAATGAGGGCGTGACAGTGCCGCCTCAACTTTCACGAAAAGCCGGATATGACGTCATCAAAGACATTTATCAAAAAAAAGAAAAAAACGTTCGGGGATTTCATACCCAGGAACTCTCATGTCAAATTTCATAAAGATCGGTCCAGTAGTTTAGTCTGAATCGCTCTACACACACACACAGACAGACAGACAGACAGACAGACACACGCACATACACCACGACCCTCGTCTCGATTCCCCCTCTATGTTAAAACATTTAGTCAAAACTTGACTAAATGTAAAAAAGAGAGAAATGGGTTTTTTTTAAATTTGGTAAGATGATTCCGTGGCAATTTCTAAGCTCAGATGGCACCATATAGCACCATTTTGCTTCTTCGGACCTGCGCGCTCTCGATTTACACTTTTGAATGCTAGGTCTAAGGTGCATCCCCCATTACAAACTAACTGATCCGCCCCTGATATAGCCTATATAGTTATACCTGCAATGAAAGGACAATCTAGGGGCAAACCAAAAGTGTCCTTGCATTACAGGTGGTTTGGTCATGACAGGCATACTTTGGTCACGATAATACGCAAGGGAACAACGGAAGGTGTCCGATTTTGGGAGGTGTCCTTTCTTGTCTTGTATTGTCTTTTTTTTCTATAACGGCAGTGGGACTAATTTTAAGGTTTATTCATGATTTCTAGAATGAAAAAAGTTCAAAAATTGACATTGGGTTTGACTCTCACACATTTGATTTGTTTTTCAAAACTTTCAGCAATATTTATATGTTTATGTTTACATAAATGTGGTTAGGTCTCCTACGAGTTTTTATTTCAGGTTCGGCTGAAGGGCTTATTGTAGCCCTAGCGCACATGTAACTGCTGCTATTGAATATTCTGTGTCTTCTTTTTCAGATATAAAATTATTCTATTTCTGTTTCTGAGATTATTCCATTTCTGTTTGTGTTTCTGAGATAATTCAGTTTCTGTGATTTCGTTCCAGCGTGGAGAACCACACAGGTTCCATCTTTGAACTGGTGGTGGAAGCCAGTGACCATGGCTCACCACCCAAAGTCTCGCGAGCTCTCGTGCGCGTGCGTGTTCTGGACACGGTCAACAGTCGGCCGGACATCATCGTGGACATCCTCCGGTCCAGCTCCGATGGACAGGCAGAGGTGAGGACATTGTGGTCAGAGTGTGTTGAAGTAGAAGCAGAGATCCTGCACTCCAAGGCAGCTATGAATCATGTCGTCTTATGATGAATAAGTTGTAATAGTCCTCTCCCTTTAGTACCTTTTCGAGCAGGTTATTCAGCCTCCGGGGCTTTGTGCAGTGCAGTAAATGGTTGTCACCACGCGTGTGAACACCTGTATGGCGTTGTTTTAATTTTATTTCATTCATTCATGTTGTTGTTTACCGAACGTTTTCGTGGAAGGCCCAGACACGGTAATGGCATTCATAATCTATGATGAAAACTAAGACGGCGGTGGTGTTTGATGATGATGATGATGATGATTGATGATGATGATGATTGATGATTGATGATTGATGATTGATGATGATGATGATGATGATGATGATGATGATGATGATGATGATGATGGCCTGCAGGCCTCGGAATACGCGGAGGTGGGCAAGGTGGTGGCCTACGTGTCGGTCAACGACCCCGACTCCGGTGAGAACGGTGTGACGGTGTGTCGCCTCAACACCAAGGACTTTGAGCTCCAGCCGCTCAACAACCAGGGCCAGTACAAAGTGAGACATTTCGAAATATTAAAGGCCTAGCTCCCTTCTGTTGTGTCTGCATATCCATGTTGGCTGGGTTCTGTCTTCACGCGGGGTGTCATTTTGGTAGTCAGCAAAACGCAGACATTTTTTCAGACTCAGAAACTTTTTTGAAAAACGTACGGGTCGACTCCAGAAACTTCCTTTAACTTTGAAAAGCTGCCAAATATGTAATGGCCGTTTCCGCATTTTGCCGATGAAAATAAATCCTGGTAACATCCCTGCTTGGGATTAGTTGTGTAACTCTGTCGATCATAGATATTTTAGCTATGGATTTTGTTTCTTACATTTGCGGGACAGACTAAAAAGGAGAGGCCATGAGAGGGATGATTCATGATCTTAACATTGAACAGTGAGAACAAGGAAAGCTGAAAACTCTTGAATCATAATGTTGTTGTTGCGCCATCAAGGCTTTTTTGCAGTTTCCTTCTGTCGGTGTATCCTGAAATAACAGTCTATTTTCCAGTCGTTTCACTGTTAACTTCAATGTAGTGTATCAAATGTCAGATAAAATGCAGTTTGAAAGCATCCTTCGTTATATTTGATGATAAATAGAGATTATATTTCAACTGGAGAGTACTTCTAACAAAAGTTTTTCTGTGAGCATTTCAGTGTTTTGGGTAATAATTTCGTTATATCTGTTTCCAGGTGATACTTGTGACCAACCTGGACCGGGAAAGAATAGCACGCTACCAAATATCTGTCAGGTGCAACGACTTTGGCTTCCCACAGCTCGAGAATTCCAAGAGATTTCAGGTACGGAAATATGCTCTGTTATAATAAATAGGCAGCGATTACAATGAATATGAGGTTGAAAAGGCTCTTTAAAAAACAGATTTGTTGGCATACAAAAAACAACAACAGAAGAATGGTACCTTCATTTCTCACGATGATACTGAATAGGATTATGATAATGACAACTAAGACCACATGATTTTTTGCTACAAAAAAAAGGGGTGATTTTCTGATGACGATAATCACGACGATAATTAAGATAATCCCCCCCCCCCCCCCCCCGCGGGTTAGGGGGAAGAATTTACCCGATGCTCCCCAGCATGTCGTAAGAGGCGACTAACGGATTCTGTTTCTCCTTTTACACTTGTTAAGTGTTTCTTGTATAGAATATAGTAAATTTTTGTAAGAGTTTAGTCAAGCAGTATGTAAGAAATGTTAAGTCCTTTGTACTGGAAACTTGCATTCTCCCAGTAAGGTAATATATTGTACTACGTTGCAAGCCCCTGGAGCAAATTTTTGATTAGTGCTTTTGTGAACAAGAAACAATTGACAAATGGCTCTATCCCATCTCCCCCCGTCGCGATATAACCTTCGTGGTTGAAAACGACGTTAAAAAACAAATAAAAGAAAGAAAGAATTAAGATAATGGAAGACTACAACAACACCAGATTACTTTTGTATAAGAAAGGGGGAGACTGAGAATAATACCTTAACTTAGCGACAATAAGAACGATAATGATGACGGCAAAATGTGTGATAGACACAGAAGACCTAATTATCTCATATGAGAATTTTGGTTCTGGTGTAAGCTTATATATAACATACATAAAACGTAACATGGAATGTTGGATGTTGTTCGACGACGACAACACCAATAGTCAAAACAACAACGACAACTTCATTGGAAAAATAAGAGACCAATGAAGAAGGGTGCTTCCCGATAAAAAAGAAAAAAAAAACTTGAATAAATGTAAAAAAGAGAGGCAAAAAAGAAGGGTTGAAGCAGCGTGCATGCAGCTGATGTAAAATAAAACTAAATAGAATACATAAAATAAAATAAACTTCAGCAAATACTGTATCATCTCACAGGTGATCGTTCGCGACGAGAACGACAACGCCCCGCAGTTCTCCACGCGGAACTACTACACCACTATGCAGGAGAACGGTACGGCGGGGGCCGTGGTGGCTCAGCTGACAGTGCACGACGCGGACGAGGGAAAGAACGCCGAGGTGGTGTACCGCGTAGCGGGAGCTCACACCAACGAGTTCAAGATCCTCGAGAATGGAACCATGATCGCCACAGCTCCTTTAGATCGCGAGGTGAGGAGGAAGGGGGTGGGATGGTTGGTATGGGGGGGGGGGGGTGCGAGAGGGGGGGGGATGGATGCTGAGGTTGTGTAATGTGTAGCGGGGGCACACACCAACGATTTTAAGATCCTGGAGACTGAAACCATGATCGCTACAGCTCCCTTGAATCGTGAAGTGAGGAGGGAGGCGGTTGGTGTGCGTATAGGGGAAGGGTCGGGGGGGGGGGGGGAGAACCCTGAGGTGGTCTACTGCGTATGGGAGGATCACAGACCTGTACGAGTTCAATATCTTTGACAATCAAACTATGATTGCTACACCCCCCTAACATCGTGAGGTGAGGTAGAAGATGGTTTGAAGTTGGGGATGTTTTGGAGGTCCGGGTGCGGTAGGGAGGGGTTGGGTGTTGATGGGGTTGCGATGGCTAGTAAATACTCAGTGCTGGATGCATTAATTATTAGGAGAGACGATCATTTTTCAGCTGGTAACTCCTGGCATGAAACGCTTTTAAAAACGCCGTCGTACATTCAAAAGTTGCATTTGTTGATTCGTCATGTAGCAGTAAAAACTTGCTCTTAGAATGAATGTGGTTGAAACAACATATTTCATTGTTTGCAGGTGTCGGAAAAGCTGGTTGTCAAGGTGATCGCCATAGACCAAGGGTTCCCACCCCTGTCGGGTTCCGCCACCGTGTTCGTCACGCTTGAGGACGTCAACGACATGGCTCCACGCTTCAGTGACAAGGGCTACTCTTTCAGCGTGCGCGAGGACGCCCGGTCTGGATCCTTTGTGGGCATCGTGGCCGCGGAGGACGACGACCAGGGCCGCAACGCCGAGATCACCTTCATGGCTGTTGTTGGGGACAGTACCGGGCGCGGGGCTTTTACCATTACTAAGGAAGGCGTGGTGAGTCAGAGTGAGAGAGAGAGAGAGAGAGAGAGAGAGAGAGAGAGAGAGAGAGAGAGAGAGAGAGAGAGAGAGAGAGAGAGAGAGAAAACATCGAAACAACAATTAAGAGACGCTTTGACATTGTATTGAGTAAACGAAAAGGTTCATTTCAAAAGGAGTTGGTTGGGGTAAAGGGTACGTGCTTTGCGAGAATTTTAAAACTATGCACAGTATTATCTGTTTTCGTTTTCATGGTAGCCAGACCGCGTTGAGTGTCTTGGTCTTTTATGCTTAGCAGTCTTTAGCTTTGTAAAGTAAGATCGTTCATCGTCTGATTTGTCAGAGAGAGAGAGAGTGTGTGTGGGGTGGTTTTTTTTGCGGATGGTGGGTTGTTGGAGACAGACATAGTCATAGAGAGGAAAAGAGGTTGTCGCTTAGAACGTGTTGAGCGTAATAATATGTCGTACAAATATCGCGCGACAGTTCATGCGGAGATTCCTGAATGAAGGGAAGTAACTCCGTATGGGAAACTGTTCAGCCAATAGTGGCGGTTATCTCCCCTTAAGTGCCTTGCTACCAGTGCTTGCGACATTCTTCCAGTTCGTGGTGTGTGTGTGTGTGTGTGTGTGTGTGTGTGTGTGTGTGTGTGTGTGTGTGTATGAAAGAGAGACAGAGAGAGAGAGAGTGAGAGAGAAAGAAAGAGGAGGGAGAGAGACAGAAATAAGAGAGAGAGAAAGAGATTTAGCTTAGAAAATAGTGGGCTACAAGAAGCACAGTTTTGATTTGTTAAAAGCTACGCTTGCAAATCCTGCGAGTAACTGGTACAGAAATACGTCTGATTTTGGTGTGTGCGATGTACACACATCACCGCAGGCAATTTCCTTCAGGGCAATGTTTATGGTTATGCTATTGCAGGTGAAAACAAACCGTCCCCTGGACCGAGAGAAGGAGGGCATTCACTATTTCACCGTGGTAGCCAGAGATGGAGGGGATCCCCCTCTCTCCACCACCACCACTCTCACCATCCACGTGGATGACGTCAACGACAACACCCCTTACTTCACATATCCCACTGAGGTGAGAGGAAGTGTGTGTGTGTGTGTGTGTGTGTGTGTGTGTGTGTGTGTGTGTGTGTGTGTGTGTTCCTGTCTGAGAGATTTTTAATCACCTTTTAACTTTAAGACTGAAAAGACAGTATAATACCACAAAGACCGCATACCTTAGTTGTGTGCTCCCTATTAGTATTACTATGCATGTGTTCTTTAAATGAACTGGTTATTTTCTTAAGAGATGAGGTTCTCTCTCTGAGACATTTTTTGTTCACCTTTTACCTTGAGACTATAATTATTATTATTTTTATACTAAGATTGTATACCTCAGTTTTGTGCTCCCTAATACTGTATATTTGTACCAGTCTTAACATAAGCTGTATTTTTTTCCTCAGAAAAAATGGGATTCTTTCCTTTTCTTGTTTTGTAAGGAAATCCTTTTTTTTTTTTACCCCTGGTACTTAATTTGGCATGACAAATTGGACACGATTCCTTCATTGTGAAGCAGTAAACTACACTGTGGCCATGTATGAATCATTGCCTGTCTTTTCTCCATTCATAGATGAAAAAAATCCATACCAATATTGATGTTTTTTTCTTATCCCTTTGAAACTTCTAAAGCACTTTTCGCCTGTCTTTTCTTCATTCAGGAATTTTAAAAAAAATCTATGCAAATTTTGTTGTTTTATACTTTTGAAACTTGTAAAGCACTTTTCCCCTGTCGTTTCTTCATTCAAGGATGAACAAAATAAGCAACACTTAAATTTTTTCTCCTTTTGGAACTTGAAAAGCCTTTTCCATCCTTTTTTTTACAATTTTGCATTGTCATGTCTATATCATGCGTGTTCGGTGTCTCAGGGCAACGACAGTCTCTCTATCCCCCACACCTTCCCGGTGCGGACAGCCATCACTCAGATCAGGGCCACAGATTGGGACGCCGGACAGAACTCGGCGCTCGTCTACTCGTGTGCTTCCGCCAACGACTCTGTTCTTTTCGGCGTGGACGCAGCTTCTGGCGATCTGTTCTTGCAGCGCTACATGAGTCCGCAGAAGGTGGGGCTGTACATCCTGAGGGTGAACGCTCACGACGAGGGCACCCCTCAGCTCTCCAACCAGACGCTGCTCTATGTCGATGTCTACTTCGACAACAGGTACATAGATCTATACAAGACACATGTAGCGTGAAGCGATACAGTGGAACCCCCTTTTAAGACCCCCCAAATAAAGACTCCCTCTCTTTTAAGACCCTCTTTTCTCAGACTTTCTGTTTATAGCCTTTGTAAATGTATCCCCATTTTAAGACTCCCTCGTTTTTAAGACCTGATTTTCTCAGATTTTTGGAGGTCTCAAAAAGGGGGTTCCACTGTATCAAAACATTTAGACCATCTGTCGTACTGAAACTAAAACAAAAACACTGAAAATCGGGATAAGTCATCAACGAGACTAGTAAAGCTTGCTGCTCTATGTGGATGTCTACTTCGACAACAGGTAAATAGATACAAGAAACATGCAGCGTGAAGCGATATCAAAACATTCAGTCGATCTGTGAGACTCCCTCCTTCTTCATAACTTGCATTTTTCTCTTTGTTGGTTTTAAAAGGGGTGTACCACATCCTGAACTCAGGTCAAAATGAGTCACTTCCCTTCGGGTCTCATTTATTCCTGACAGGATGCCTTTGTTTTCCTTCTCTGGAGAGGAAATCGATTTTTTTACATATTTAGAGCTTTTCGTAATGTGTTATTGATATAAGCAGATTCGCGATCGTCGATAATGATTTTTCATGGTGTTGTTTAATTTTTGAATTACAAAGGAATTGATATGTAAGACAGTTTCAAGCGAGCTATCTTTCGCGGGTGTATTTACTTGTGCAAACAGCTCTAAATATGGCAAAAGTGTCACGTGATAATCAACTTTGGCTACGAAGCAGACGACACTTTTTCCGTAACTAGTTGGGAGTGATGCAACAATATCACGGTCTCCTTCCCACAGCAGTCTCAATATTTCGACTTGTTTTGACCTTAGAACGATGTCTTTATCATAACTGTGAAGAACAGAACGGAGATCACTGTCGAATTAAAGTCGGCCATTCTACAATCACGTTCGTCTTTCGTCTGTTTTCAGAAACATTAGCGAAAAACATATGGGAGATAACTCTGTTTTCTTAATTTGATAGATTTCCCTTTTAAAGGCTGACATATAGTCCTATTTAATTAGTTTAATTACTTCCAGGGCTTTTCCCATCGTTGCGGGGATGTATAAATTAAGCTTCCTGCAAAGTTTTAGGTTTGAAGTCCTTACCAATTACGAGAAATAATTAATTCTTTATTGCTATGTTTAGCAACAGTTCTCCAGGACTTGGGCTATTTTTAGACCGTCAACACAGACAGCACCGCTTCGTCAATCCCCGCGTGAAGAAAATCGCTCACCTTCCACGTGCAAAACGTAGTGATATTGACACGCCAGATTAGCGCGGTAGCGTATTGTGCTAAGCAGGAAAGCGCGCTTTTCTGTATTCTTGTTAACTTCGCAATTTCCGGAAAACATTCACTTTCACTTTGAGACTGTTCTGTTTACATTCGACACTATCAACACCACTTTGCAATACTGAAATAATTTGTTCTGTGTTCGAAAGCTACAGCCAATCGTTATTATATCCCCTTAGGTACAGTTTTATAACATTATTGGCACATGTAAACAATATGAATTAATTAATGAACGCTACGTATATGGCAGCCTTTAATGCGCGTAGTAATTATTCATCCTGTCAGAGAGACCACTGCTCGATAGCGTGGACCGATGATTATCAGAATGGGGTGTACCACTGTTCTGTACTGTGTCCGTTGTGCATCTAGCATGTAATTTACTGTTTGTTTCAGCACGTTGCTCGACGCGTCTCAAGCGGCCATACCTTCCAAGGCTGTGATGACCGCTCTCATCTTGGTGGGCGTGGTCTTGATCATAGGGGGCGTGGCTATCACCGTGCTCATTTGTTTACGGAGACAGGAAGCCAAGAAGAAGCAAGAGGCGGCATCTGCAGGGCAAGCCGCCACCACCCCCACCAAACTGCAAGGTACATCTCAATCTCTGGGCACACTCTCATGTTTGCCATAAACACATACTTCAGGCTCAATTGCAATTTCAATTGTTTCTGTCATTGAGTTTTTTTCTGTTTATCATCATGACATGAGAAACGAAACAAAATAGAATCGGTTTAAAGTAGCCAAATAGTCTTTAGGGACATGAAAATCAATCAACCAACAGTTACTAATCAGTATTCTTTTTCTGACCGTTTCTTTCCCCCTTCTTCTTCTTTTTCTGCTTCGTGATTATGAGGATTATGATAACAATGACGATGATGATAATGAATATTTTAAAGCTCGCGTTTTTCTTTTTTGTTCTTTGTGTCTGAGGTCACATAAGTTCAAGTAAACAAAGCCGGGAAAGTGTAGACGAAACTTTCCAAGATTTAAACAAGAGCTACTCAAAGATCTAGGCAAGATTTGTTCAAAGATTTGATCACGAGTAATCCCAAGATCTAAACAGGAGGTACTCTAAGGTCTAAGAAAATGTTATTCTGATATTTCAGCAAGAGTTATTCAGAACCAGTCTCCTAATATCAACGGACTAGAATCTACAACAGAAAAAAAACCTCACATACGCAATTTTATCGCACAAAACTACTTGATTGTTTTCTCCATTAGGTGGTTACTACATTGCACCGGGTGTGTGCGAGTCCCCAGCGTTTGGCGGGGGGATGAGTAACGGTGAGGCCCTGAACAAGCCTGTACCCGAACAGTCCATGGACGGAAGTGGGATACCGCCACCCGGCTTAGGCATGTCCGGTGACGTCAGCAACTTCAGGACAGCCAACCCTTACGTCATCATGCCCCCTCACAGCAACTACAATGACGCCGATGGTCCGCCTGAGGTAAGACTCGGAGATTTTATGAAATTGAAATTGTGCTTGCTCGTCGTGTAACCAACAGCAGCTGTGGGTATGGCTATGACCTTCCTATCTGTGATGCATGTATACGTAGGGGAAAGGCCATAATTACCGGACGGGCGTCTAATAACGGACACGCGATATCTCAGAAATAGGAGGTCACAACCAATTTTTTTTTTGCGCGAAACGATTCAGTGATATCCCCTTTCACTTCGCACCAAAATAACATGGCGACTGAACGCACGCATTCTGCACAGTAAATGGTTTTCTGTTTTTTGCACTCTCACTGTAATTTTAGACATTTGTAAACTAAGTGCAGCAAGAAGTTACGACTTTCTAAGATGAATTGATTGGTTGAAGTAGATAGTACATACACTCTACTAGTAAATACCATGCAATACGACATACTCAATGGACGCATTTTTCAACAGCTGCATTGTAACTCCAACTAGTGGGGTTTTCCAAATACCGTCCACCACGTGCGCCCAAATAACGGACTATGTAATATGTGTAATATGTAATGAATATGTGTGTGTGTGTGTGTGTGTGTGTGTGTATGTGTGTGTGTGTGTGTGTGTGTGTGTGTATGTGTGTGTGTGTGTGTGTGTGTGTGTGTATGTGTGTGTGTGTGTGTGTGTGTGTGTAGTTGAACGTGCGGTTGATTCGCTCGACTAAAAATAACGCATAACCCTCTCTCGAGAAAAAAGATACATATCTTCATAAAAACTTGCTTTTTGACTGACAAAAGTTGCAAAAACCAACATAATAATTAAATGTAAAAATACATGAACGTTCACGAAAAAGAAAACGGCTGCAATTGTTAATTAAAACATGGTTTCTGCAACTTTTGTTACTCTATTAAGCAGCGAATTTCGTGTCCGGATTTTGGTGACCCCCTGTCCGGATTTAGGCAGTAGGTTTCCCAAAACCGGACAATTTGCCGAAAAATTCAAACCTTAATAACTTTTAAAGTATAACAGATTTTTTCAATTCTTTTCAACATGAAGATAAAGGTAGGTTAGATCTACAATAATCCGTTTTCAAAATTGCGCTATGTTATATACTTTGTGAGAAAAGTGGGTTTAACCTTAAGTGTCCGTTAATTGGGGCCTTTCCCCTACTTGTCTCCTTTCCTAGAGGTTTCTCGCTGTGTCGTGGCCTAAACATTTCAGTCCTCGTGAAAATTGTTAAGCTATAATATCCAAAAGATCCTATCTGTTGCAGTGTATGTATGTTAATGACATTTTATGGCCAGCACCCCCCTTTTGTTATCGCACTTTTGTGTTAAAATATGGACAGTTTTTTTTATTGAATGTATTCAGCTGCTTCTTGTTCATCAATGTAGAATACAGTGTTCTAGATGGTCGAACGTATAGCAAAGACCTGTACGTGTAGATATTGCGTCACCCGTGACTCACTTTTTTCTCCAATGTTCCAAACTGAATGCATACGTTGTTTTGCTCCCACCAAGACAGCATATCTTGGCAAACGCGTGACATAAAAACTAGATTTGATGACGTTACCCGTACACGTTCCCGTACACGTCCTAAAAAGTACTGATCTAGATTTTGCTAATGACTAGAAATGCCATGAACGTAAAGAAACATTAATTGTTAATTTTTATACTTCATTGTTTTTTTGCTGTTCGTTGAACCGACGAGGGAAAAAAATCTAGGCATTGAGTCTGCAGAATGACCATTGATACTTCAAATCACTGTGAATAAAATTACTATTATTCTGCAAATGAGTCCAATGTAAATTAAGTTCTAATCTATTTTCTTTTTCGTTCAGATCGTAGAGATTTCTCGGAACGGTCTGTTTCACCGAGTGGAGGACCCGTACCCACTAGAAGACAGCGACCAAGGGGACGAAAGCCACTTCTCCACTTTCCGCTCGCAAGATGGCGCCCTTGGTCCCAACTTCCGGCAGAACTCGCTCCAACGACACGTGAGTAACGTATCGTTAGAGAGAGCTGGCTAGGAGACCGGGAGAGAAAGAGAGTGTTGAAGACACTTCACTGCTCTCAGCCGAACTACATGCGCAGAACAACTTGTGAAGCTCCAAAACCCTATGGGCTATCAAATCAAATCAAATTGAATCAACTTTATTATCTCACATGGAGAAATTGCAGTGGTGGTGCATGTAACATAAAGACAAATGAAAACACTACAACATTTACATTATATTTAAAGAAATGTATTAAGTAATAACATTGTTCTCAACTAAACACCTCTCTGCATGCACAAGCTCTATTTGGCAATAAAAGCCAAATTACAAACCCTTTAAAACCTTGAACTAGAGGCGTTCACACCCGCTATGTGTTTACTTTAAATACTCGTTTCTGGAATTATCAGAGTGTATGCATTGGGTTGGTTGGTTGGTTAATTGATTGATTCACTGTATTAAATTATGGGACGTTCTTTTATATCTGAACAAACGTCTCCTGTCAAAACTTCATTATTTCAAAGAGATGATTGTGGCTGTTTGAGTATCCCGCGTCTGTTGTTGCAGTCTGTGGACGATATGGATGACGCAAAGCGAGCAGACGACACTCTGAGTCTCAGTGAACTGTCCTATCAGAGCACCAGCGACAGCGGCAGAGGTGGCTCCGAGTTTGACGTCAACAATGCCGGCCATAAAGAAAAAGGTGAATATACGCTGACATTGATGTCGTCACGTTGGTAAGATTCAACCGTCAACCTGATTGCATCAGTGTTGTTGACCGAACCTCTCCGGTTTCAAAATGTTACGTTTGCTGTTTTGAAATATACGCTAAGTTCTTTAATAGTAAAGCATTTAGATTTATTGGATTTTTGCGTCTCATATCTGGAACGTCCCTTCTGTAGTCTCTGCTATATCTTGCGAAAGTTTAAACATTTATTTGGGTTCAGTCACTGGTTTCACAAAGGAATAACGCACTTGCGCAAGCGTTGGCTCAGCGTGTGCTTTAAGTCCTCTTAGCCTTACTGCTCAAAGTGGTAAACATCCTTTGACTGTGTCTTGCTCTTGCAGTAGCTGCAATGCAGAACGCAACGTCCCCATACAAAGGCGGCAGCCACCATCCTCACCAAGGCAACGGCCACAACACCAGCATCCACAGCAACACCAGCAGCAACAATGGCAGCGGCGGCGGCACCTTCCGCCCTCGTGACCCGGAAGTCAGCTTCACCACCTTCAGGGGCGAGTCACCCTGCAGCTTCCGTTTCGACTCGGACAACGACACCTTGACCCGAGGTCATCGTCAAGGCAACGCCTCGCGCACCAGCCCCCTGCCCCTGTCGTCTAGTCACCACCTTCAGCCACACGCCAGGAGTCTGCACTCTGTGGCCGGCTCTGCCACCCCTTCTGGTCACTTCCGTCCTGTCCCCCCTTACTACGGAATGGACTCAGCCAGTTCGGACGAGGCCACTAGTTTGGGCAGAAGGAACGCCAGCGCCGCCGCGGCTCGAAGGGCCGTCACTCCCAGCGCGGACTTATCGTCCAGACACGGTTACAACCCTGTTTTCAACTTTTCGACCACCACCCCTTACCGTCACGAACACTATGGTGTCAGAGGGGAGGGCGGAGGCGGGGTGTATCCGGACGCCGAGAGGTCGGGTAGAACGCTACCCGGCACCTCCACCTTCACATCCCCGCCGCCCTACGGGCATCCACCCGAGTACGGCGCTCACCGCCACACGAACACAGTCCCACCCGTGGAGTTTCGGGGTCGCAACCACATGGGTGGGGTCCACCCCGTGTCCTCCTCTCGCCACCCCGTGCCAGACTACGTCAACGCCTACAGTGACCTTGACAGTGGGGATGACATGAAGCTCGAGCCCACGGAGGACGATTTCTTACTGCCCCCCTACCCACAGTTCGAGGTGGTGGAGGAAGGGGAGGAGGGGGAGTTGGTGGACGGCGAGGAGGAGGAGGAGGTGGAGGTGTCAGAACGAAGTGCCTTGAACTTCGTGCCCGGTGTGACCAACGTGAGTAGGACCAGTGACGATTCCTACCGAGCCAGGCGTTCTTCCGAGGTATGACCCCTCACGCCTTTATTTCAACCCGCCTCGGTTTCCTTGTGTGTCAAGTCATGACGGTGAGACTTTCAAAGGGAGTCACAGTGCAAAAAACTGAGAGCGCTTATTGCAAGCTACATTTTCAGTTTCGCCTGAGCAGGACTTCGCGATATAACCCTTCGTGGTTGAAAACGACGTTAAACACCAAATAAAGAAAGAAAGAAAGAGCAGGACTTGTGCCTAGATCGACTCGACCGAGTACGCTAGGCCAGTGGTCGACCCAGAAAGCTAGGCTAAACTCATTAGTTAGGCCAGCTAACGAAGAAGCTAGCTGTGTAAAGGTGAAATGTCACGTGAACACGGTTATTTTCCTACGTTAACTCCTTAAATTCTCCTTTCTTGATGTGTTGGAAATGAACGAATATTTCTCAGCCTTTCCGCGATGTTAAATATGTGCAAGTATGCTAGGTTGTGGCTCGTGAGCCAACCTGTGCAGTTCTTAAAGGCTGTTGTTCGAATGGATTCTACCAACCCCTTTTTAAAGCAAGTATTGACTAGCAGTGCATGCTGGGACTTCAGGAACTCATCCTCCGGCAGTAAGTGTTGTAAAACTTTAAACTTAGTCTGGACAGTGACGCTCAAAGTTTATCTGCAGCCATATTGCCTGAAGCTTCAACAGCTTTTGAACATAGACAATGCAAAATGGCCTGCAGAGTGTAACTTAAAGTGTTTGACTAAATGAATAGAATGGACCTATTCGGTGCTGGTCAACTACAAGTGATCTACCAGCCTCTTGAGTTTTGAGAAAGAGTTTGAAATGTCGGGCTATGCTTTGTGGCTGTTAATTCAGTTTTGCGTGAAGTTACTGTGTGAATGGACGGGTGCCGAGTTTTTGCGGATCCCGACGAATTCTAGTGCGGGAATAGTCATTCCAATATATACAGATGAAACCCTCCTACGACTCAAAACAAGAAATGTGTAGTGACACAGATGAATTCACAGTCATGTACATTGTCTACTTTGTTAAATCAAAATAAGCAAGCGATACAAATATTATCCCCCCTCCGGCCGTTCCCTTCTCTTATTTTCCATCATCGCAACTGTATATCTCAGCTCCCTCTCTTCCAGCCAACTTTGATTCAGACATTCAAATGTTTAAGTCGGAATATTTGTATATAACCGCATTCAGTGTGATAACGATTACGCTATTATTGAGTTAAGCGTGGATGTTTGATCTGATCAAAGTTTGTTCTCCGCAAGGGGGTCGAGAAAAGATCTGATGTTTGAATGAAAACATTTTTCACGAATGTGAGAGCTGTGGGATGTTCACGCATTTATTTGTTCACGCAAAGACACGAAGCTGTTGTTAAACTGACTTACCTGTTTTGTCGTTTTAACTTTACACTTTGTTGCTTTTATTTTCAAAGGTAGAACACACGATTATCTTTTCATTTTGAAACCAATTCGGAGCTCGATTATGGAATGAAAAATTCGCATCGTCTTTCATTTGGAATCCTATAGTATTCCATTGTTTTTGTGTATGTTTGTGTCTCTGTTGGTTTACTTGTTTACTTGTGTGTTTGTCATTTGGAAGAGTTCGTTGGTTGGTTATTATTGTTTTTGTCTCTTCAGCATTCATTTGCAAGAGATTTTGTTGACACATGTGCAAAAACATATATTTACGATTTCTCTTCCATCAGAGTTTGAATAACTGCTCTGTTGCGAAATATTGATCAATGATGGACGTTGTTTTTCGTTTTCGTTGCATGTAGTATACTCTAGTCGGGTCTATCGACCCTTTGGCTGTGCAAACTAGACGTACGAGTAAAGTGTACTCATCCGCTTATTCTGTTCGTTTGTTTGTTTGTTTGTTTTGATGTGATTTTTGAGAATGCTCTTTGTCAAAGAGATAATGTTTTACAAGTGTTTGTAGCATTTCCGTTTTTATGAAGTATCGCACATTTCTTTCATGAAACGAAACTACCCTGTTGTTATGTTCGACCAACCAGTTGCGTTCGTTTTGGGGTCAGTTGGTATCTTGCAGTCCGGTGTTCCAAGATATATATACGTTTAAACTTAAAACGGTCTGATGGGCTGATGTTGTGTTGAGAACTCATTTTGTTGAATGCTGGGTTGACTTCAAAACGAACATAGCTATTTTGATATGGTGGAAGTATAGCAGATATTCGTTTTATTATTCGGCTGATGATGTACTACAGTGGGGAAGGGGGGGGCGTAGAGAACGTGAATGATTGAATGAGATGGATAGAGACTTTAATGACGTACGTTCATACAGGAAGATGGATGGAGAACTTGACCAGAGACTGTAGAGTACACTCTACAGACTCTGACTTTCCCCCCGCGGGTTAGGGGGAAGAATTTACCCGATGCTCCCCAGCATGTCGTAAGAGGCGACTAACGGATTCTGTTTCTCCTTTTACCCTTGTTAAGTGTTTCTTGTTTAGAATATAGTCAATGTTTGTAAAGATTTTAGTCAAGCAGTATGTAAGAAATGTTAAGTCCTTTGTACTGGAAACTTGCATTCTCCCAGTAAGGTCATATATTGTACTACGTTGCAAGCCCCTGGAGCAATTTTTTGATTAGTGCTTTTGTGAACAAGAAACGATTAACAAGTGGCTCTATCCCATCTCCCCCCTTTCCCCGTCGCGATATAACCTTCGTGGTTGAAAACGACGTTAAACACCAAATAAAGAAAGATAGAACATAGCTATTTTGATATGGTGGAAGTATAGCAGATATTCGTTTTATTATTCGGCTGATGATGTACTACAGTGGGGAAGGGGGGGCGTAGAGAACGTGAATGATTGAATGAGATGGATAGAGACTTTAATGACGTACGTTCATACAGGAAGATGGATGGAGAACTTGACCAGAGACTGTAGAGTACTATATACACTCTACAGTCTCTGACTTGACTGAGGCAGACAAGTGTGTGTGTGAGGGGGTGTGTTTGTCTGTGTCTGTATCTGTGTGGTGTTACTCAAGACTTCCAGATATTAATCCTTAAGCTGGTCAATTATGAAGCATTTAGTGCAGGTGGGTTGAAAAAAATTAACGAACGTTGCTGATCAAATCAACCAAGAAAGTCGTGTGGTGTTGGGACTCATAACCTTATTTCAAAATATAATTTTAAAACAAATTGTCAATGGTAACGTATATTGAAAGCGATATTCTCGACGAAGAGGATATTAACCCTTAAAACGAGCGTCTAGTATTCGTTGACGTCAAACCATGGCGATCTTAAAGAACGCTATGCGTCAAACCATTATGTCTATGTATGTCACGTACCTGTTGCATGATTCGCGCAGACGAAACGTGTGGGAATGTGCAACCTTTCAACAGGGTGTCCGTATCACAGACGTCTGTCATCATCACAGCTCCAACACCTTTTTATTTAAGACTGACATGCGACAGATAACACACTTCTTTCATCACCAAAAAAGGAAAAGGAAAAGTTACACGTCTGTTACTAGTCATGATAGCTGGAAGGTAGGACGGTTTTATTGTACAGGTCGCATGTTTAAGGACAGAAGTACTCACCGAGACCCCGCTTCAATTTGTCAACCCGGAATTTCAGTCAACATGATAAGAAGGACGTACGCACGCAAGCCATACTTTCAACACCAGCACCCTTCTCAAGGACAACGTCAACGTCCGTGTGGGGAAAGAGTCTTAAAGAGAAAGAAAAACAAAAGTATGTTAAGAGTGCACCACTTTCAGATAAAAAGAAAAGTACGTTAAGAGTGCATCATTTTGAGAAGAAAAAAGTGTGTTAAGAGTGCACCAGTCTGAAAGAAAAGAAAAAAAGTACGTGAAGAGTGCACCAGTTTGTGAGAAAATAAAAAAAGTACTTTGCGTGCACCATTTTTACAAGCTAGGGGCAACGTACACCCAAGCCGAATGTTCGCGTTACGAACCTATGGAAGATGCGGTCGAGACTGGCACAGAAAGGTCACATTTTGGGACAGGGAGTCGCTCTATAAGCACAACCACAAAGCAAACTACGAGCACCCTTCCATTGAGGCACAAGCACAAAGCAAACCGCGAGCACCCTTCCATTGTGGCACAATGAACAGCCTGGCTGCTTTCTAGACAGAATCGATTATTTTGAATCTTTTACAGAATTGATTTTGTAATTGTTCTGGCGATATAAAGGAATAAAACACCGGCCAAAAGAACTCGCCTACAGGTAGAATAACTTGAAATGTATCGTTCTTGTTTTCTGAAATACTGGAGATTGTTCTGGCAAAACCATGTGAAGGAATAACAAAATATTTTACAGAATTGATTTTGTAATTGTTCTGGCGATATAAAGGAATAAAACACCGGCCAAAAGAACTCGCCTACAGGTAGAATAACTTGAAATGTATCGTTCTTGTTTTCTGAAATACTGGAGATTGTTCTGGCAAAACCATGTGAAGGAATAACAAAATATTTTACAGAATTGATTTTGTAATTGTTCTGGCGATATAAAGGAATAAAACACCGGTCAAAAGAACTCGCCTACAGGTAGAATAAAATATATCGTTCTTGTTTTCTGAAATACTGGAGATTGTTTCTGGCAAAACCATGTGAAGGAATAAATAAAACACCGGTCCAATCAACTTTCTTTCTTTATTTATTTGGTGTTTAACGTCGTTTTCAACCGTTCAAGGTTATATCGCGACGGTCCAATCAACTCGTATACATGTATGAATAACAAGTATCGTTCTTGTTATCTGAAATACTGAACATAGTTCTAGCAATAACCACGTGAAGGAATAAAAAAATAAAAAACCGGTGCAATCAACTCGCCTGTATAATGTTTGTGTCTGAAATACTGAAGATTGTTCTTGCGAAAGCATGTGAAGAACTAATACAGCGTGTAAAACCAAGTTATCGTGACAGTTACGTGGGCGTTACAACACTCGAGTGGCGATGATCGATAACCTTTGACACAGCTGAACAATGCAATAGCTGCGCTGAAAGCCATTCACGGTGCACAGTGGTTGAGAAAAAGTCGTGTCCGAGTCGGTGCAAACTGTAACACGAGGTGATGACAGACTGCTGGTGTCATTTTCTACATTGAAAGATAAATATTAAATGCAAACCGACAAACAGTTTCCTAATACCTTATTTTGTTTTTCGAAGCAATTTTTATATGAAGGATATAATATGCCGGCTGACTCATATCAAGGTCTAGTTCTAAAACTGATTAAGTTTAACGATATTGGAGGTCTGATTATTATCACAATTAAAACGGCATTTGGTTTATGTTGAACTGTGGACACAGTATTTAGATAGTGTCTGCACGACTGTGCACGAAGAGGAAGTGTGTGCCTGCACTGACTGATTTTTGTCATCGACGGGTTTTCTTGAAGAGTATACCTGAATAGTGTGTCTGAACGGACACTTGATCGTTTTGAGAGCATCTGTCTGTATGTCTGTCTGCCTGTCTGTGTGGCAGAGAGAGAGAGAGAGAGAGAGAGCGTGTGTGTGTGTGTGTGTGTGTGAGTGTGTGGGTGTGTGTGTGTGTGTGTGTGTGTGTGTGTGTGTATGTGAGAGAGAGAGAGAATGTGTGTGTGTGTGTGTGTGTGTGTGTGTGTGTGTGTGTGTGTGTGTGTGTGTGTGAAATGTATACAGTATTTACTTTGGAGAAGAACGCAAGACACAATGAGCTTGATAAATCAGTTGTTATCAATTTCTTTTTGATCCGGACTGAAGTTGTCAAATTAAGTACTGACTCTGTGTTACACTGAATGTCACGAAACCAATTGGTTCAATGGTACACTTAATATAAAACGCAGATGAAAATGTTTTTGTTCTTGTTGTATTTTTATTATTATTATTATTATTAAATTCAAGCTTTTCAGCACTACATCCGACACTGGTCCAAACTTGACCAAATACGTACAATACCAATGGAAGCATTTGATACGTCGCATCAGATAGCAACATTAATATTTATTTAGCATTTGATTATGTATGATGGCTTTTTTTTGTGTGTGTTTTTTTAGTTTTAGACCAAATGAATCTTTATTTGGCAATTGACTCTTGCGGTTATGATGGCTGCTTTTGTGTTTTGTTGACACTTCAAACTGCTAATGATTACTTTTTGACCAACTCTTCTGATTGTTTTCGTCCAAATGGAATGCAGCACCACGCATCTAGCATTTCCTTTGTTTCACGTCCTATTTGTGATTTGTTGACAAGTGGAAAGTTTTATAATTTATAGAGACAACAATCAAGTATTATTCTGTTGATTACATCAGTGCCAGAGTACAGGTATGTTCTGTATATCATGCTCTGTTTTTGTACTTTTCATCGCTAATTTTTTTTTAAATGTGGTGAAAGTCTCACTATGTCAAGTTATATTGAGAGAAGGAGGGCGAAATGTTAGGTGGTTTTTTTTCTCTCTTTTTTTCATCTAGGGGTTATCGTTGATACGTTTGTGTTGACCTTTGTTAATGGATATACCGAAATGACTTTAGTTATTTGTTTGAAACTTGTGATGGTTGCTTTAAGTGATTTGTTTTCTGTGGATGTGTGTGTGTGCGTGATTCCGTCAGTATCCCGTTGTAAAAGTTGTCACTTTCATCAATTGATTTGGTTTGTTGAAGATTGAATATTCAGTTGTGTTCTTTGCGCCAATACTCAAAACATTCTCCTTGCTTGTATGTCACTGTGTATCGCGCGCCTGTGTTTGTTTTATGCAAAGATAAGCGTAAAAGCCCTACTCGTGCGCCTGTGTTTGTTTTATGCAAAGATAAGCGTAAAACTAAAAGCCCTAATCGTGCGCCTGTGTATGTCTTGGTTTGTCTGTACATTCGTGGTGCTATGCTTGATTCAAAACCAACCCGCATTTAAAGATGCTGTCACTTCTAAATAGACGTAAGACAAATTGTTAGGAGGCGTTTATAAATATTTTCCTAAAACCATTTGACACATCGTTTTCTGGTCAGATGCTTACTTTTCGCATGACCGAAACTCTTCATGCTCGGCGTTTGATTTTTTTTTTGACGTAATTACAGGTAACTATTAAACGCGTACTTATATGATTGCGTGCATTCCTTCGCCAGCATTCTGTAAACACGCTCATTTTTCTATGTATTAGTGAAAAAAAACTTCATGTTTCGCAAGTTAGATTATCACGCCTGAAAGATCTGAGCTCTGTTTTCGATATTTATCATGTGGTATATAATGCATTGGACAGTTTCTACAGTTAAAATCTACAGTGTAACAAAACCCTCCTACCGTCTCCCGTTCTTGTCCCTCCCTGTCCCCTCCTTTCCAACCTTCCCCTCCCCCTCCTGACTCAGACCCCTACCAAAAAAACACTCTCCCTCCCCTGCCTCATTTTCTCTTCTCGACCCACATTTCCCCGCAGTCCCATGCAAGTACAAGTCCGAAGAGACCGTAAGACTAAGAGCTGAAATAATGTGTTACATCCTGAGTACATACTTTGGCTACTGTGTGCTGTACTTTGGTTCCGATTATCTATCAATCAACATTTGTTTATTTTGTTGTTCCCAAAATGAACGGTTATTATGCTTTAGTGACATGTCTGTAACACCAAATTGTGCATATCAAGCTTTGTATGATTACAAAAAGAATAAACAAACGGAATGTACGAGTTGTAAAGTCTTGGAATGACTCCGAGATGAAGGTGTGTGCATTGGTGTGTGTGTGTGTGTGTGTCACTGTGTGTGTGTGTGTGTGTGTGTGTGTGTGTGTGTGTGTCACTGTGTGTGTGTGTGTCACTGTGTGTGTGTGTGTCACTGTGTGTGTGTGTGTGTGTCACTGTGTGTCACTGTGTGTGTGTGTGTGTTCGCCACGCGTTCGCACTTTCATCAAAGGTTATAATCAACTTCTAAATGCTGATGTTATCAACTTTGCAATCACAATGCAATTATTGATTACCATAGATTTCAAGGTTGTGAGTCCCATCAAAACAAGTAGACCTTCTTGGTTGATTTGATCAGCATGCAAAAACAGTTTTAGTTAATCTTTTTCAACCCACCTGCACTTAATGGTAATAATGCTTCATAATTGACCAGCTTAAGGACAGATATATGTAAGTCTTGGGTAACACCACACAAAGACATATCCTGGGCAGATCTGAAATAGTGGACACATCTGTTTTCACGGGAAGCACTGCACCTTTAAAGGTCGCCTTTGCGGACTTGTAATTGATCGTTGCATGACCTCTCTGCTCGTAACTTGTATGGCTCACCTTTGCTTGTGTCACCTAATTTTGAACGGTTCGGCTCTTTGCCCCAGTGCCAGCTGACCCTGTGCTTTTCTCGAAATGTCTATAGCTGGGCAATATTCAGTTCCGTTTCATTGATCGTTTTTTGTGTGTGCAAGTTTAGTCGCGTATCAAAGGAAGGAAGACCGGCACGGTTGGCCTAGTGGTAAGGCGTCCGCCCCGTAATCGGGAGGTCGTGGGTTCGAACCCCGGCCGGGTCATACGTACCTAAGACTTTAAAATTGGCAATCTAGTGGCTGCTCCGCCTGGCGTCTGGCATTGTGGGGTTAGTGTTAGGACTGGTTGGTCCGGTGTCAGAATAATGTGACTGGGTGAGACATGAAGCCTGTGATGCGACTTCTGTTTTGTGTGTGGCGCACGTTATATGTCAAAGCAGCACCGCCCCGATATGGCCCTTCGTGGTCGGCTGGGCGTTAAGCAAACAAACAAACAAACAAAAAAAGGAAGGAAGAGAGCTACGCAGAGAGAGAGAGAGAGAGAGAGAGAGAGAGACATACTCTCACACACACACACACACACACACACACACACACACACACACACACAAACACACAAACCTACAGGGAGTCGGACACAGACAAACAGACAAAGAACCGATCAGTATGTCTCAAATGGTTTACAAAACGATTTAAATCTTGTAATGAAAAAAGCAGTTCTAACCTTATGGAACACACGTACACTTGCAATAGCATTTAATAGCTTTAAATGAAACAGTTCGTTTGATTTGCTAGTTAGCACGCGTAAACCACACACCAGATTTCGTGGTTTATCTAACACTTTCCTTTTTTTCACAATTTAGTCGTCAGTTTGTGATTTCAATGCGACTGGCTGTAACTGCAATAGCACGTTATTGTGTACCTCTGATTCTAAAACGCAACACACGGCTGCGAGTCACACGAACTTGTCGTCTGCGGCTGGCTTCAAAGAAAGCGAGCACCATGCAGAAATATCGTCTGCTTTGAGACGCGACCTTTCGTGACCCTACTTCCGGGCTATCTTTTTTAAAACTTTCAAAACTTCGAATTATACTGATCTTGTCTTGATGAAAAAAGAAATCTTTCATGATTTAAGAATGTTTGTGTTACAAGCTGTCAATTTATTATTTAGATTTTAAAAGTTAATTCTAGCGCCAAAACGAGGCGCCTGATTGTAGATCAGACGGTCCGCGAAACTAATTTTTTTTTTATTTTTTTTTTTACTCTCCACGGAAAGCAGCCAGGATGTTCCCGTTCGGTAAGCGTTAAAAAATGGAAGGGTGTTTGTACTGTGTGTAAAATTAGCCTGGCAGTATCTGTGAGTCGGACTCATCCTTGATGCAGGTATTTCGTCACGGTTGTTGAACGTCGCGCGGTGCCCTGAGGTCGATGACGTAGGTCCTGGTGCAAGATCAGATCACGCCACATGAACCCGTTTCTGGATTCTGTGTCTTTGATTTCTGTCTAGGTCGCCGACATGTTATTAACTGCAAAAAAAAGTCAGTTTCTCGGAAGGTTAAATTGACGCATTGCACTTTTCAAAGGTATTCATTTTCTTATTACCGCAAATAACATTACTGACCGAGTTACGCCCCCACGCCCGTACCACCCCCACCACCCCTCCCTTACCCCCACCACTGACACCTCAACCTCACAATTTCTTTGACTCGACTCATTATTAACTTTTGAGGTTGGTGTTCGGGGAATAAGGGCGACAAAAGTGCATCGAAACAAAAACACATTTAAAGAAACAGGACCGTTTCAAAGTTTGACCACCGTCAGCTAAAAACATCCATGATGTTACAGGCGTCACATAGTGCAAGTATTCAGGGCAATTTCATTCTTGACCAGTTTCATTAATATTTCCCTTGGTATTTTTAGCGTCAGGCACCATTTTTGAGGTCATCATGAACAATTTCAGGTTACATCGTACGGAAGTTTACCACGAGTCGTCAAGTTTGTAGGACAATATATACCGTATATATATACGCCTCACGAAGCAGAATCGTACAAAAGTGGTCTATGCAATCTGACACTGCGTAAGCACATTTGAAGTGGAGAAAAATGCGTTCAGTTGGATGTTCGTGTGTGGTTATTTTAACCTTTGGGTCCTTGGCCATCTGCAACACTCATGTTGCTCGATTCTCAATGAAACGCTATAAAAAATATTTTAAAAATTTAAAAGCACACACACACACACACACACACACACACACACACACTCATACACAAACGATTTCACGCACGCACGCACGCACGCACGCACGTACGTACACACACACACACACACACACACACACCTTATCACACGAAATGCGCCCTTTCAAACTACGATCGACAAATCATAGCTTCAGTCAAGGCCGTCGCTGGATAAGCCTTGTTTTATTAAAATTTTTCACACTGTTGGTTTTTGTTTTCTTTTTCAACAAAGAGGGTGTAACGTGTCGTGCAGGAACTGTTCCATTGACCTGCCGATGCACCGTATACATGACAAGAGGCTTTCAGTCGCCACATTTGGAACAAGACTCAACTGATCTTCGCCGTTGTCAATCAGTGTCAGGGTCAGGACATGAAGCATTGAAGGTACAACGTACGATGTTGACATCAAAATAATATGTGGGTCTTCCCTTCCCGCCCCGCCCCCCTCCCCCCTCCCAACCCCCCACCCCCCACCCCGCCCCCTCTTCGACAGCAATAAATAATATAATATTACACGCGACAGCTTGTATCACAGTTTCAAACTGTACAATTGCAGACGGAGGGATGGAGAGAGGAGGTGACAGGGGATTTGGCTGAGGGAGGGGGGTGGGGGCAGAGAGGGCAAAAATATATGCTTCATTGCCTGTGGCACAATTTCGATCATGCTGATAAGACGGTGGCGGTGCAATATCAGCCGGGGACGCTGGTGGAATGGGGAGGGGGCAGATCTACTGTTTTACGGTTGCTGTAAGGGGGAGGCTAGGGGCGCTACGAAGGGGTGTCATGCTACATGTTATTGTGGATGTGTGGGTTGCGGAGAAAGAAGGTGAAGGTATTTAAATGACAGTCAGCATGCAATTGAAGCGTGGCACTGAGCATCATCCACACAATTAAGTCAACTTGTAACGAGAACGGTAAACAAAAAAATCGCTAGCCTTTTCCTCACTCGACCGAGACTTCAACCGATATTATCCAAGGCTCGCAATAAACCCACAATACAATGTAGCCGACGACTAATTGGGAAAGTATAACCTTCCTCCTTTCTGTGGTTGTGCCAGGGGGTGCTTCTGTGTCCGTCTCAATGAGAGGCACGTACACACTGACTCATGGAAACCTGGCTCGATGGCAACGATGCTAAAAAGGTCACACGCCGAATTAAAATGTGATCTAAGAATGATGAGCTGGAAGGTCACAATGGGCTGCTAGCTGTTGTAGCAGGGGAAGTTCACATTAGACGATGTTCGGAAATAACTCTGTCGTGTTTTGTATGGGTTGAGAAAGAGGGAATACTCTTGCTTTTAGTGAGTCGAACTTTCCCACGTGATATTATAGCGGCCAGTCACTAGCGAGGGGTGTGTCTGAAACACGTAGACAAGGAGCACGCGTAGAAAGTTTGCCTCACTAAAGGCAAGGGTATTCACTCTTTCACAACCCATACAACCCCGACAGAGTTATTTCCGGAATTCGTCTACTGCGTTTGTTTGTTTGTTTGTTTGTTTGTTTGTTTGTTTGTTTGTTTAACGCCCAGTCCACCTCGAAGGGTTATATCAAGGCGGTGCTGCTTTGACATTTAACGTGCGCCACACACAAGACAGAAGTCGCAGCACAGGCTTCATGTCTCACCCAGTCAAATTATTCTGACACCGGACCAACCAGTCCTAGCACTAACCCCATAATGCCAGACGCCAGGCGGAGCAGCCACTAGATTGCCAATTTTAAAGTCTTAGGTATGACCCGGCCGAGGTTCGAACCCACGACCTCCCGCTCACTAGGCCACCGTGTTGCGGTCGTCTACTGCGTAGCCACATTCAAATATTAAATGGCGCACCTCGATTGCCGAACTTATTAACAGACGCGTATCAGCAGCCTAAACTTTCTAAAAGCTTCAACAACAGCAACAACATTATATTTGTCTTGGCACCCTGGAGATATTGAGAACATTGAAAAGTAAAAATATTTAGGACCGATAATGCAAAAACAAACAAGGAGCAGGGCTCCCCATAGCGCGCGTCCCTGCGTCCTATACGCACTGGAAGCCGAAACACGTACTAGAAGTTTATGGAGGGGGTCGCGGGACGCACTAGACTTTAAAAGAGCGGGTCCTGGGACGCACTGAATTTCCTTTATCGTGCGTAGCATAGATACCATTAATGTTTTATAAATGCACTGGGACCTTATGGCTTTTGGACTCTTAGGACCCTCTGAAATTCTGCAGTGGGGGTCCATGGACCCATTAAAATTTGAAAGTAGGGGTCCCGGGACGCACTAGGAGGGGCGTCCGTGGGGAGCCCTGAGGATATCAATTATGTACAACAAACCTCACAGAATATTCGACCAACAGGTCGAATGACCACGATAAGGCTTACATTTAATTACCAACAAACATTATTACACACAAAAATCATCGCACATACACACACAAATCACACACAAAATCATAACACGAAAGAAGTCACCAAAAATTCCTCAAAATAATTCACACAAAATGATCACTGAGTCTCAGTCTCACGTGTTGATTTGAAGCACGCTATTCGGTTCCGCTCCGGCTCGCCGTCACAGTGGCTGCACACCCAGGTGAGAGAGACATATTAAGTGAAGAATGAATAATCACACTACAAACACGTGCACCAGTTCTCAGCAAAAAATTGCGGTGCACCTCGAGACCGATGTCTGCTCTGTAATCGTAGGTCAGTTTTGAACACCAAAAACAACGCAAAAGGCACAAGGTGAAAGCGTGTTATTTTGTCTCCCTGTTTTGGGAACTTCCGATTTTACGCGAGAGTTACCTTCTCTTAGCTTGGTTATTGATGGCCGCAGGAACGGTCATCTATTGTAATGCATTCGGAGAGGTGACATGTCTCGTTTTGTTACCGTTCTCACGAGATCAGTTACAGTTTTCTCTCTCTCTCTCTCTCTCTCTCTCTCTCTCTCTCTCTCTCTCTCTCTCTCTCTCTCTCTCTCTCTCTCTCTCTTTCTCCCTCTCTCTCTCTCTCTCTCTCTCTCTCTGTATGTATGTCTTTGTCTGTCTCTCTCTCTGTATGTATGTCTTTGTCTCCCTCTGAGTCTCTCCGCTTCTGCCTTTCTATCTCTGTCTCTGTCTATGTGTGTGTGTCTCTCTCTCTCTCGCTCTCTCTCTCTCTCTCTCTCTCTCTCTCATCCGACTCCTGACACACAGGTCAAAGCAGAGGTTAACTTGAGTGCACGTGTACCTAGCAGGAGGGGGGGGGGTGGTTCGGGTCAGAAGTGGGGTAAAGCACTTTGGTCTTCAGTCTTTGGGTTATAGCTTTCAGTGGAGAAGATGCACCCCCCGCGGGTTAGGGGGAAGAATTTACCCAATGCTCCCCAGCATGTCGTAAGAGGCGACTAACGGATTCTGTTTTTCTTTTTACCCTTGTTAAGTGTTTCTTGTATAGAATATAGTCAATTTTTGTAAAGATTTTAGTCAAGCAGTATGTAAGAAATGTTAAGTCCTTTGTACTGGAAACTTGCATTCTCCCAGTAAGGTAATACATTGTACTACGTTGCAAGCCCCTGGAGCAAATTTTTGATTAGAGCTTTAAAAATTTTGTGAACAAGAAACAATTGACAAGTGGCTCTATCCCATCTCCCCCCTTTCCCCGTCGCGATATAACCTTCGTGGTTGAAAACGACGTAAAACACCAAATAAAGAAAGAAAGAAAGAAAGAAAGGAGAAGATGCCAACATGAAATTGCACTATGCTCTACTATTTATTGTCCTTGTCTATCGGACACGAAGAGGGGAAGCTACAATCGCCCCAGGCCATATATACTCTTTGTTTCCTGAGCCTGGACCATTGAGACGGTTACCTCATAGATCTGTTCATTCTTCAGTTTGTCGGTGTCAAAAGTTATACCCCCATTCCACACAACCGTTCTTTGTCCCGTTCAAGTACCAACCAAGGAATGCTGCCACAACAATGGAACGCTCCGCAAACGGCCGTTTTTTGGCATCTTTCAGCAGCGTCTGACCATAGTGGCAGCCGTCCTTGGTCGGTAAGGGAACGGGACCTAGAACGGATGTGTGGAATGCGGGTATGACAACTCAGTGTGTGAGAGCGCTACTAAGTTCCTTTAACGATCCAAGCGTTCCGTTACCGATGGGTTGAGGTTCCATTACCGTTCATTCTGATCTGAACATGCAGCCCAAACTCAGCCGTCCCTACCGACCCTACCGTTCAAAGTAGTTCCGTTAACGATCAGTTACGTTCATTGCGGTTCTGTCCCGATCCCTCCCGTGCCCGCACCGTTCCTTGGTCGTTACGGGATCGGGACCTAGAACGGTTGTGTGGAAAGGGGGTATAAGACTCGACCACTTGGCTTATGGTGGAGACAGCTGGAAGATCTCTGGATATAATTGAAGAGGAGTAGTCTTCTTTTTAGAAAATGTGTACTCTGCCTTGCAGATTACAAATTTGTGCTGTCGGGGCTGGATAAAGGGAGTGTAGAGTAAGGGGGTGGGGGTGGGTAAGCGAGGGGTAAGAGAGACGAAAGAGAAAACTGGACATGGAAAAGTCACTGCCTGAAGTATTCAATAAAGCCACACACAAAAAAAGAAATTACCACATATGCAGGTTTTCAATTCATATTTTTGCAAAGTATCCGCACGTGTGCCTCTGTGAGTATGTTCGTGGCTGCTTTCATGGGGTGCCTGTATCCTCAGGAATTTGAGGATTTCTTTTATCTCTCTTTTTCTGACACCGTTGATTTAACGTCATTTTTACAGGACAGTTTTTTCCTTTCAGTTATAAGTTGTAGTAGTTTGACCTTATTGTTTTAGGACAAGTAGAGCTCGTTCACCAGTAGCAAAGACTCACTCAGTCCGTCAGTGTGCCTGAGTGTGTGTGATGGGAGGGGGGGGCTCTCCCGTGACCGGCCACCTGCAATGTACGGACAGGTTTGCACTGGCCCAAGGGTGTCCGTTCATGAGAGGGACTGCTGTAACAGTAAAACTAGTGTGAAACATAAGTAATCAATTTATCCACTTGACTATATTCACAACAGGGACCTATGCCTACGGATTTTCAAATACTCTGCAACACATGTAACCCAAATTCAACATGTGCCCGTATAATACCGTTTCTTTTATGAAAACATTGCTTCGGCCATGTTGATTTTAATCAACCAATTTTCTTGTATCTACTACAAGTCACCAAGACTTAGTGCGTTTGTGCGCAGCAGTGAAATAATGATCGATATTTTATAGCCTTAAACGTCGCGACGGTGGAAGTATTTAAATAGACAAGCCCCTCTTTAAAACTTGTGTTTTTCGTTCTTCTTCTTCTCCTTCTTTTTTTTTTTTTTTTTTTTTTTTTGGGGGGGGGGGGGGGGGGTCTTCATCTGGGTTTTTTGGTCTTCTGTTTCTTAACCAGGTCCTCAATATTTAGTGAAAATAATAAGGCACGTCGAAGCAGAGACAGATTTTTTTCAACAGACATTGTATACCTTTTTTTCACAAGGGTATATGATACTCACATATAAAGGAAGCCTCCAACATTATTTAAGATTCGATTCCACAGGATCCACTTTCCAACTTTCTTGAGGGAAAGATTTTAGATTCAAGCTCCCACGTCAAAATCGTCATGTTAGTTTACTTTTTTCTTTTTCTTTTTTCTTTGTTTCTTCTGAAAGGATCACAGCATTGTATGTATGTTTACTACAAAAGTATACAGGTCTTTGAGGAGAAATTATTTAAAGAGATCATTAAGTTCCACGGCAAAACGTTCATGTAATATTTGTCCGTCTTAAAGAATCACAGTGTTTTACTGCAAAAATATAGGAGTTAGTGGTCAAAAAAGCATTTAAAGAGACAAGCCCCATAACGGACAGTATGCAAGCGCCAGCGTTCTCCGTTCTCTGCAAAAGTGTAGGATGTCGTTGTGACGAGAACAGCGTATAACCTGTCATGTGAATGTCTTCGCCCATCAGTTTAAACGTTCTTCGCATTGAGCAAAAGTATAAGACCTATGGGCGGAGAAAGTATTTTCTTTTTCTCTTTTTCCCTTTTCTTTATTTCAGTGCTGCAACATCATAGCATGAACACAGTCAATATATTCTGTTGATGAAAAGTGTCAATAAATTATATCAAAAGTATGGTTGACGAGAGAGCCGCTATTCTTTTCGTATTTCTACTGCCTTGTCCGAAGCTAATAGTCTTCTATTTTTAGGAATCGTGTTTACTAACGGCGGAAATTTGTTGTATTTTACCGATATCAATCTCAAAATACCACAAATGACTGGTCACACCTACCGGTTGATATTTCTTCTGATCGGTTTTCCCCTTGAGAATTATTACCTATGTGAATTGAGCGAAACAATTATTGCGCCGATTTTCGTACCCTAACTAAAACATTTATTCCTGTGTCGTTTCATTTAAACTGTCTATACCATTAAGAGCACTTCACTTGGCTATCTGGCACATTTTTCGGATCAAAGATGTCTTTTACAGGGTTAACGTGACCGCTGCTCAAATAAGGGTACACCCAAAATCGATCTGACAAAAACGTAAAGTATCAAATCGAAATATGAGAATAGGCACAACTTGTCAGCTTTAACATGCGAGGAGAAAGTCAAATCAATTATCTATCCAGAACAGGATGTCAACTTTAGTTAAGCTATTTTTGCGTGGGCCACTACTTCTTGTGTTATGTCATTCCTACTGATGCAGGTGTTGATCGCGTGAGCGGTCGAAACAGGATGTTTTTGCGTCAAATGTGAGGGGTACTATGACGAAAAGTGCTGTTTTTTCAGCAATAACCCGACGGGTTACTTTAAAACTTTAAGGATCTTATGCCTATACACACGAGACGTACTGCGGTTAAATATTGGGAGTCTAGTTATTGCGTTTTGAGGCACTCTCTGTCCCGTTTAAACAGTACGTCAAATCCTCCCAGGTCTGTTTAGACTTGAACGTGGGATAAGACCATCCCTCCATTTGGTCACATACTAAAATGAACAACATGGATGGTCTCTGCACACAGTGGGGATGTTGTTGTTGTTGTTGTTGTTGTTGTTGTTGTTGTTGTTGTTGTTGTTGTTGTTGTTGTTGTTGTTGTATGAATTGGTTTCGTAAGCATTCAGGGTGTTGATTTTTGATATGTGTCTGAGAGGATGGGTGGTCTTAGCCTAAAAGCCTTGGCCAGTTCTCTAGATGGTGACCCCAACTGATTTTACGAGAAGGAGTGTGTCCTTAGGGTTTGCTGTGACTTGTTGAAGTAACAGAGTTACCAGTTTCTGTAACGGGCACTGAAATACCGGTTTAAGTGCTGTTCACATGGCCGACTTACAACCAACTTTACCCCAACTTTCAAGTGATTTTTGTCAGAAGTAAGTCAGTAAAAAATCGCTGCCTGTTTGAACAGCGCTAACGCTCATACTAATTTCAAGCAGCAATTCTCCGCTTATTTGCACAGTCGGGGTTGTCCGTTCGCCTTCGTTGTTTTTCGGCTAGACCTACCCCAATCGCGAAACGCGATAATAACAGTCTGCTGTAAGTCACTTTTAAATCGCTCACGAGTCGTGCCGCTCTCAACAGAGTTTTCAAGACGCGGCTATATCTGAACTAAATCGGAATTAAAACGTCGGGACCATCCACATGACAGACTTTTCGCCGACTTTGCCTCAGCGACTCGGGAGCGACTTTAAACCAACTGAAATTTGAGGAAAGTTGGTTGAAAGTCTGCCATGTGAATAGCACTTTAGAGATTATTTCCGAGATCGATGACCTCGCGCCAAAAAATAAGGCGATATATATATATAAGCCTGACATATTAACACATAGAGGGTCAGGTAAAACTAGGATGAACATTTTTCTCTGTCCTGTCTATAGGTACTGCATTAAATGCACAGTAAGCCTCCCGTAAACCATCGCTGAGCTCCCCGAGCCTCTACATACAGTGCAAGCATACTGAACGTTCACCGAACGGGAACATCCTGGCTGCTTTCTGTCGAGAGTGAGACATTTTCAAAGAATTTATTTTCGTGGACTATCCGAACGGCGCCTCGTTTTGATGCTAGACCTAACTTTTAAAATCTAAATAATAAATTGACAGCTTGTTACACAAACATTCTTAAATCATAAAAGAATTATTTTTTCATCAAGACAAGATCAGTACAATTCGAAGTTTTGAAAGTTTGAAAAACATAAAGCCCGGAAACGTGTCACGCAAAACGTCTTTCTCGTAGCAGACGACGGTTCTGCATAGCGCCAGTTCCTCTGAACGTTCAACCGCCACCGCTCTAGTTCGTGTGACTTGCAGCCGTTTGTTGCGTTTTAGATTCAGAGGTACACAATAACGTGCTATTGCAGATAAGCTTACAGCGAGTCGCATTAAAATCACAAACTGACGACTAAATTGCGAGAGAAAAAAAGGAAACTAGATCACACGGCCGGGTTCACGATGACTCAGGGGTAAAATAAACCACACAAAAATAAATTCTTTGAAAATTGCTCGCTCTTTACGGAGGGCACCTAGGATGTTCTCAAGCGGTGAGTGTTTAAATGAAAGGGTGTTTGTACTGTGTGTAAAAGCCTGACAGTGTCTGTGGTGGTTTACGGGAGGCTAACTGTGCCTTTAAGTTCACCAGTACGCAAGAATAGCTGGTTTAAATGCGGAGGAATCAATCGTGCGATGACATGCCCCTACTTTATGCATAGCAGTTCTCCGACCGCAACCAGCTAGCGGGCAATGTCAATGACACTTGCAAAGTGCACAACAGATGCTCGGGTGTTAAAGTGCATCTTTGTTCAAAAGAAAAGAAAGGTGAGTTTATGGACAGCTTAGTTTTTGGTGTATGACAAAATAAACTGAAATTAAATACGATAAAATTAAACTCAGTGAAAAAAAACACAAATTCCCTTATTTTTCATAAGTGTATATTCATTTCAGTGGATACAATCGTTGCACGTGTGTGTGTACAAAACCCATTAAGAACGACAAGTAGAAATGCTTACAATCGACATGTTCTCTGTCACGGTTTGGTGACATGGATTGAGAAAGGAACACTCTGTGGGGTGCCTTTCCCAAATTGCGATGCAAAGCGCCTGTGCTTTGCAACGGGATGAATTTTGCTGACGAGTTCGTCAAGTGAAATACGGCTTTTCTCCACGCCTGGCTGGCATGCGAGGGATGATTTTGTGTACAGGAGTTCCACGTGCGTGATTTTGCTGTCTAGACAAAATCAACTGGGACTGAGCTGTACGTGTGACGATAGCGATTGGTCGCTGGAGTCACGTGATGTTTTCGTGGTGTGGATAGTCAGTTAGCAGTAATTGACCGTTCATAATCACCTTTTGTGATCTATGAAACGTGACATGTTCTAAGATGTACTTCACGTATGCTCCATCTACGTGTTTGTCGCTCGTATTTCTCAAAGGCTCGCTGTGCACAGGGGAATTTGTATATAAATAATGTTCAACTAGTGGCATTTTAAGAAATTAAATCATCCCAAAAATAATCCAACTCGCGACAGCAAGCTTCCAGTATGTTGATTTTTGTTATGTGACCATGTTGAGGGATGGTCTTATCCCATGTAAATGCCAGGTCTGAGATGGTGAGCCCAATTGTTTCCACGAGAAGGAAATGTGCCTTTAAAACTGTGTTGTGTATCTCTTTTATCTTTGAAAATGTCAAAGCTTGACTGCACTCGGCAACTTACGGTAAGGATAAATTGTCTGTCAAAATTAATTACACCACAAAAAACAAGAAGTCGAAAGAGACAATCATGGTACAGCAATTTATGCGCATTGTGTAACCGGCATGACTGTGAGAAATTCAAGTTTTATGCCCTCACGGCAAAGCCATTAGGGGCATGTTCCCGGGTTTTAACCCGACTTTAGATGAGATACACAAGTGTATGCGTGTTCAAGTGATGGTATCAGCCATCTGCACTTATGGCAGAATGACCAAGGTCTTTAATGTGCCACTGTGGTGACACGGGGGTGGGAGATGGATACCGTCTCTGGGTCTGCACATAAAGTTGACCCGTGTCCGCCCCGGCCCAGATTCGAACCGGCGACCTTACGATCACAAGTCCAGTGCTCCACCACCTGAGCTACCCGGGCACCAACCGGCATGAGTTTTCGGCGTCACCGTTTTATTCTGAGCTGTCGAGGACACGTACACCTAGCAGACAAAGCATGATGATAATGATAATAATGACAGCTTATCCTACTTACGTGTATATATCATGTAAATGAGGTCGTATCAAACAAGTCTGGCAGGGAACTACTTTTTCACCGCTTATGATGTAAGTCACCAAGAAAAACGTCATTATGGAAACACTTTTGCTCCTGTTGTTTCCCTGGAAGAGTTTTTAGAACTAACAGGTCACGCTACACTTTCTGAAGAGACGTTTCTTTGCTTTGACGTGAAAGATTGCACTTGGCTTTGGAAGAGATCGAGGTTCCAAAAGAAGCGTCTTCAATTGGTACGCATCGACTGCGGAACGTTTTGAGTAAAATACACGTAAGTAAAGTATGTGGGATAAACAGAATACTACATGGCTTACTGTGTCGTAGCAGATTTACACTCGTTGGTTTTTCAAATATTGAAAAGCTCGCTTTCGCTTGCAGTTCAATATCTAAAAATCTGGTACAAGACAGCAAGCCATGTAGTATTCTCTATTTAGATAGCGCAAACCACAGTTAACTATGCTCTAGACGCTTTACATATTAAATACAAATAAAACATACTATTTAAACATCAAATACACATACATTCTAACAAAATTACGTAACAATAAACGTATAGTGTAAACTAAAGTGTACTCTACATTGGGGTGTGCACATTAAAGATCCCACGATTGACAAAAGGGTCTTTCCTGGCAAAAATGTATAGGCATAGATAAAAAAAAATGTCCACCAAATACCCGTGTGACTTGGAATAATAGGCCGTGAAAAGTAAATATTCGCCGTAATGGCCTGAGATTTACTGGCCGATGTGAATGCGTGATATATTGTGTAAAAAAATCCATCTCACACGGCAGAAATGAATATGTAAAGCGCTTAGAGAATGTCAAGCGCTATATAAATCTCCCATATAAATAAATAAATAAGCCACTTATGGACAATACCATGCAGATAGATACACAACTCACACTAAATCATGTACAATGAACATTGGACAATCTCAACTCAAACACACAAAACTTACACGACAAAGCTACTGTTTCTAGGACGTTTTAACAATTTTCATCGAAAATCGATTCACTGCTTCACTACACGGATAAAAGACCATGAGTTGCTCTTTTCACTCTCCTGTCCATGTTATTTTTCTTTTAGTTGTAGACATCACATTCGAACACTATGAAGACTTTTTAACGGCCCTGTGTCAGTGTCTACGTCTTACATACTGAAACGTCAAAAAATAAGTTATCTTGGTTTTGGTTTCTGGAACTTTTCGGAGGAAGCAATCTTCTGAAATGTGTTTGTTAATTTTTTTAATTTTGTTTAGGGGGGGGGGGGCTACCTCGGCTACGACGGTATTGAATCATCCTCTATATGACAAATACACAAACAACCACAAGTACAATCAGGAAAATAAATAGGTTCACCTTAATCCCCTGCACTAAACAAATGGAGAAAAAAGAGAAGCATTAGCAGCAATACGAACTAGGTTTTCCTCTCCACTTTATAAGTACATTTATTCTACCCTAATGGTACATTCCTTTTTCGTTTTAAAAACTCAATTGCTACACCTTTCAACGTACATTTTCTCTTCAGTACATTTATAATCAAAAACAGTGTGTTTAAATGTGTGTGTGTGTGTGTGTGTGTGTGTGTGTGTGTGTGTGTGTGTGTGTGTGTGTGTGTGTCTGTCTGTCTGTCTGTCTGTCTGTCTGTCTGTCTGTAAGTGCGTGTGTAAGTGCGTGGTGATGCGTGGTGATCTGCCCAAAGAGTCTGACAGAATCAGAATCAGAATCAGAATTTATTGTCATTAAAGCACATAGCCTATTGACACATTCAAGATACATAAGTACAGGAAAAATAGCAATATAACATAACATACATGTGATACAAAACCAAGTGGAACAGGGTGAACAAAGAGGACCTGAAGATGAGCATAGGTGCGTGTGTGTGTGTCTGTGTGTGTGTCTGTGTCTGTCTGTTTGTCTGTAAGTGTGTAAGTGCGTGTGTGTGTGTGTGTGTTGCAATGTTTCCCATGTCCGTATTTGAGACTGACATTTGCTGTCTTTCCGTTCTCCCAGAGCAAGCGATTCTGCGTCTTTCAAGAAAAAACAATAACTGTGAAGCTCGATCAAGGACGCATGCACCAAAGGCAAAGGACAGAATACGTTCAGCAATGGCGAGAAAAGACAACGCGGACAGCTTGCCTTTCACTTTCTGGGTACATTTCTCAACATTTGTACTTGACAAATGGGTTGAAGATGTAGAAATCCAGACGTCATTATATGAAGACATTTTCTGGCAATTTAAAGGATAATACCTTGGAAAAAAGTCCCTCATATTGCTTCCTATTAAACCATAAGATGTTGCGTTACAACGAATGCTACCTTGCAGGAGGACTACACTTTACAAAGGCAAGGTGTTTTTTTTTAATTAAATAAATGTCATAGATAAAGGCAGAGCAAGAGCATTCTTTTCGAGATTTTAGTTCGGTTACTTCCACAAAGTTTCTTCCCGTTGTTTGTACGTGGTGATTGTTATAGTGTGGACCAAGACAAGACAAGATAACTATTTCTCCGTCACAGAAATTTGCCAAATTCTGGGGTCAGTGAATCACACATACGCACACAAATACAGATACAAAAATACACCCACCCACACACATACACACACACACACACACACACACACACACACACACACACACACACACACACACACTTTCAGAACTAAGAATGAATTTGGTGCACCAGTGCTGTACACTCAATATCTCCTACATAACAGAGACGAGTCGTTTCGCAGGTCACCCGAAATAGGGTTCACGTGTCTCTGACACAAAGCACACCCTACCTACAAATAGGTGAAGAAAGAAGTATCTACAAATAACATGATAGCACCCGTATCTAGTCACACGCCGAGCACCTACAAGTATCCATTACAGTACAGTAAGTGTTTGTATGTCTATATTTGGCCTTGCCGCTTCGTGGAGTTTATCTGGGCCTCACAAGTTTAACACGAACAGGCACTTGTACTTTTAACAGATAATTATACTCTCTCTCTCTCTCTCTCTGTATCTCTACCTCTGCCACTGTCTCACGTTCACGTACGCGCGCAAACACACACACACACAAACACACACACACACACACACACACACACACAGTGGTTCCAATATCATGAGACACAAAAAAAGAAAGAAAAAGGCAGGTAAGTTTATAGAACGTTTAATTAGGCCAACAACAAAAAATAGTCTGTTTACGGTATCCTGACCGACCCTACTTTTTCGCGCGACCCTAGACTTTTTTTGGCATTTGGGGAAAAAAATAAAAATTTAAAAAAAATTAAAAATAAAAAGTCTTTGTTTTTTGGCAAAATAACTTAAAAATATGTTTTTTGGGAGAAAAAAAATCCCGACCTACCGATCCTATTTTTTGGGCCTATGTTACCGTAAACAGACTTTTTGTGTGCCTTATACACAAAGGTCTTAACAAGTATTGGCTTTCTCTAGAACAGAACGTTCTGTTAAATCATCTGTCTCGGGTCGGGTTTAAACATGATATTTTGAGGTGGATAAAGACGTTTTATTTAAATATTAAGTCGACTGTATTAGGAAACGGTCAGCCTAGCCCCTGGTTTAATGTATGAAGAGGATGTAGACAGGGCGATCCCATATCTCCTTATTTATTTATTTTGTGTGCTGAAGTAGTTTCACTCATGATCAAGGAAAATAAAAATATTAAGGGAATTGTTATCGGCGAAACAGAATTTAAGCTGTCACAATTCGCCGACGATACTGAATTATTTCAAAGAGGAGATATGGAAACCTTTGAGGAAACAATGAACATATAAAACGATTTTGGAAATAAATCAGGGTTAAGAAAGAATATAGACAAAACAGCAATTGTTTGGTTAGGAGGTAATATAAATAGTGATGTAAGGTATATGCCACACCTTGGTTTTGAATGGAACCCCCCAAAGTTTAAAATATTGGGTATTTGGTTTACGAGTGATTTAAAGAATTGTGTACAAATTAATTTTGATATGCAGTTTCAAGCAGTAAAACGATTATTTTTGACTAGATGATTACCCGCTTCGCCGGGAAGAAGTAGAGCCGAATACCAGGCGCAACTCTTACTCAACTCATAACATTTTATTGATCCAACAAAGGAAATTAAATTGGTCATCAGCACATATAGGTCATTAATTAATAATTATAAAAGAATAAGAGAAGAAAATTCATAAAACCCATGATAACAAAAAAATATCTAAAGTAATATATGTACAACTACAATACCCTTTTTACTTGCACACTTGACACACCGACACACCAGCACACATGCATACATACCTACATACATACCTACATACATACCTACATATATACATACATACATACATACATACATACATACATACATTCCATGTTAAAGTGCAGCCAAGAATATCACAATAACCATATCACTGTTTGGACTAACAGACAAGTCCCCATGCAAATGATGATAACAACAATCCATAATTAACGCTATTGCACTACCAAAAGAAGAGACCAACCAAACACATAAAACCAATCACAGTAATCATCATCAGTTATCACAGGTATCACAGTAGATTAGCCATCAGGTAGTTAGACTCAATTGGGCAAATATAGTATCAACACCATCACAACAGTGCTAAAGCTCATTATCACAGCACTAGTTATGATCAAAGGTCAAACAGTCATCAAATCATATTAAATCTATCACTAAGAGGTACATTTAAAAGGCATCACTTATAGTCTGTGGCCAGGACAATGGCTCGGTTGTTGTTAAAATATCTCACAGCTGCAGGAACAAAAGAACGCCGAAAACGCTCCGTTCGACACCTAGGCATGAGAAACCGAGCGTTCCGTGTGATGCGGAGATCCATCAGTGCGTCGTGGAGGGGATGCCCTAGGTCGAACAGAATAGCTCTGGACTTACTGGCAAGCCTTCTTTCAACAAGGACTTCAAGGGTGTCAAGGCTCTGGCCTACAGTAGAACTCGCTTTCTTTATCAGCCTGTTCAGCCTGCCAGTGTCCCTTGCAGTGGCATTCCCTCCCCAACACACTGATGCAAACACCATCACACTGCACACCATACTCTGATAAAACATGTACAGCATCTTGTTACACACATGAAATGATCTCTGTCACGTTTCACTATATCACTTAAGGTGATTATGAACCGGTTAATTACTACTAATTAACTAACCACACCACGATCCACTCTCGCAGGCATACAATTAAATAGAGTTAACAAAAGTATAAGTTTCAGACGCCTGTTTATGTATAAACTCTCCACCTCCCTCGAGCCTTCACTCAAAATATGTTCCTTTTACGTTCTCAACACGTAAAAAAACCAGTGTTCACTGACAAAATGCCAGTAGTATATAGAAAATTATAGTAACACGCTGAACCCGTGTAAATATAGTTAAATGCGAATGTTCTGTTCAAAAAGCTCTAGTTCATGCAGGGGTCAACACCCCACGTTGTCACTACTCCAATGAAATCACAGATACGAAAAGACAACGGTGGTCAACGGGGTGCGTACGACATGGTGCACTTAGCTTTCTTTCTGTATGCTGCTGCTTAGCCGGTATGCTGGTTAGCCGGTTCGCTGGTTAGCGTGTCCGCTGGTTAGCCGGTTCGCTGGTTAGCCGGTCCGCTGGTTAGCCGGTCTCCTGGTTAGCCGGTCTCCTGGTTAGCGTAGCTTCAACAGGTCCCGCCAAAGTCAGCCGTGCAGGTGTTACAGGAACACGTAACGCAGCGAAGCGAACGAACGAAGGCTGCAAACAGAAAGCATCGGTGCACTAAACATGTCAGCTACCCCTCACCCACCACCTTAAAACATGTCATCTTTAAATATCTCATCGAGCACGTGGGCCTGCACAAAACGGACTTTTTACAACAACAAAACAGCCATTTTTCGTCCTTCTCTCCCTATCTGCAAAAACCATATACAGATTAGTATTTTAGCGTCACAGAGAGTAAATTATGCGCTAACCTGGAAAGAACAACAGAGAGTATTTCATTCCACAAACACAGACTCATCAACAGCGTTAAATAATGATTTATTACCTCAAAAGCCTATGATTGTACTCTCATGGAAGCAAAAATCCGCTTCCTCCCTGGAACAGCCTCTGTTCGTCAACAGTGACCAAAAACGTCCAGAACCCCTTGTCGAATCCTTATGCGAAAGCCATCGCCGACGAAGGAATGTTGACGACTTGTCCTCAGCAAAATATGTGGCAGTGTGAAGGAAATAACCGGTGGAAGCTCCCCTAGAGTGCCGAATACAATATTCGGTGAAAAACCATCATACTCTAGAAACTGTGTATTAGATCCTTCCCCTTCTGCCGCTGGGTGTCAAGTGCGCCGTCCTTGTGCCTCTCTCAGACAACCTAGCCAATAACACGTGACTGACCTTGTCACAAAACCAGTCCAGCTATACACGATTCTGCCTCCCCAAGCAGAAAAAAGACACGAGAAACTCAATCCCTGAAAATCCCGTGTGCGCTGTCAGCGAAAAACCGTCATCCCTGTGACAGCAAAAAAACCCACTGTGAAACTCGTGCGCTACAAAACATCCGTGCTGATTGAGCACTGTCAGCAAACTCTGCTGTAGCCCAATATCACGTACAGGCGCTTTCTATCATAATCGACCAAGAACAGGCACTCCACTGAGTGACACTTTCTTGGTCTCTGTCACCCGATCGTGACACACCTCCCCTCTTCAAGACGAAACCTCGGTTTCGCTCACAGTCATGTTCTCCTCTACAGCCCGAGAGAGAAAGTCAGCTCCAACATTGTTGGCGCCCGGGATGACGCGTACCGTGAATTGGTACGGTTGGAGAATCAACGCCCAGCGCATAAGTCTGGCGTTTGCCAACCTTGCAACCTGAAGATATTGCAGAGGTTGATGGTCTGTTTCCAGACAGAAAGGTCGTCCTCAAGAACGAGCAACCCCTCGTTTCACCCCTGATGACTGCAACCTTCTCTGTCTTCTTGTCTTTGTTCTTCTGGTCTTTGTTCTTCTCCCCGTAGGCTGTCCTCTCTATGTAGGCGCGCAGCAGGTTGGCGTGGTACAGGCGTGCTTTCCCGTGCATCATGATCCTGTAGTCGTTCTGGCCCACCCTCGCTGTCACCTCAAAAGGTCCTTGCCACTGCAGTTGTAGCTTGTTGTGTTTGACAGGTAGAAGTAGCAACACCCGTTCTCCAATCTTGAAGCTGCGCGGCCGTGCCTTGCGGTCGAATCCTCGCGAGTAACGCTGTGCTGCTCTTCCCAGGTTCTCTTGAGCCAGTTTGCAGGTCTCTTCAATCCTGTTCCTGAGTTCTACGATGTAGGTCGCTGTCGTCTGCACCTCCTCGTCAGCTTCTTCGTCCGTCCAAGCCTGACGCAGGATAGCCATGGGACCGCGTACCTGTCTGCCGTACAACAACTCAAATGGGGAAAAGCCCAAGCTCTCCTGAGGAACCTCGCGGTATGCAAAAAGCAATGCTGGGATGTACCTGTCCCACGTGCGTGGTTTCTCCTGAGCTAGTTTCCTCAGCATGGTCTTCAAGGTGCCATTGAACCTTTCCACCAGTCCGTTGCACTGAGCATGGTAAGGAGTGGTGAAATGCTGCTCCAGTGATAGCAGTCGTGCTGCCTCCGCCATCACTCCTCCCGTGAACTGCGTGCCTCTGTCGGTGAGTACCTCTGATGGAATTCCCAGCCGGGACCACATAGTAACCAGAGCCTCAGCTACTCGCGTGGCTTCAATCGATTTCAGAGGGACCGCCTCTGGGTATCGAGTAGCGTAGTCCACCATGGTCAAAATGTATCTGTTTCCGTCCTCAGACGCAGGCAAGATGGGCCCGATGATGTCCACTGCCACCCGACGAAAGGGTTCGTCGATGAGCGGCATCTTCTCCAAGGGGACCTTCCTCACCCTTCCTTTGGCAACCACCTTCTGGCACTTATCGCAGGATGCACAGAAACGTCTGACATCCGTGCAGATGCCTGGCCAGTAAAAGTGGCGCCAGACACGATCCGTGGTCTTCTTGGTACCAAGATGACCTCCCAGAATCGAGTCGTGTGCCGTTGCCATGACACCCTCGCGAAACTCGCGAGGCACGACAACCTGTTTGAATGCACCTTCCTTGTTGCTGAACTCACGGTAGAGCAACTTCTTGTCCCTGAGGAACTTTGACCTCCCATGCTTCCCGCTCAGCTTCACCTTCCCCGACTTCGCGTGCTCCCGAGGAGTCGCTAATGTCGGATCAGATGCCTGAGCCTTCGCGAGAAGCGCGGGGGTCACGTTCCCCAGGGCAGCTCGTGCAGCAGGTAGGGGTTTGAGAGGTTTGTCCTCTCGCTCCGCCTGTGCCCGCGTGAGCACTGAAATGACGTCGGGAGACCGATAAACGGGAACCTCCCTGGTGACGCCGTCCACAAACTGAACCCGGTTTCCAATGAGCAGGTCGCATGGAGGATCGTCCATGACGACGGCCACAATGGTCCCCGTGAACAAGGGTGTTACGACCTTGATCACTGCCGTGTTCAAGTCGTAAGCGTGAGATGCCTCGGCCATTCTCACTCTTATGCTGTCTCCTGTGTAGGCCATAGCTGGAACTAGACTCGCCCGAACCACTATCATGTCTGCCCCTGTGTCCCGCAGACCTTCGCCCTTCACTCCGTTAACGTAAACGTTGCAGTGGGGCTGGAAATGTTTCCTGGAGCACGGAACGCAGAGTTGTGGAATTGTGCATGAGCTCGTGACGTCCCTTAACTCCTCGCTGCCAACAAAGTGTACGCCCTTCTGGTCAGCCTGTCTCTTGTGGCAGTCCTTCTTCACGTGGCCCCGCTTGTTGCAGTAGTAACACTGGATGTCAGTTCTGGAACCTGATCCTTTGTGTCCCTGATCGTCCTTCCCGTCCTTGGGTCCTGAAGAACCCGAATTTCCCGATTTTCCCGGCCGTGAGCCTGAAGATTTGCCGGAGATCGCTTGGGCGTCCTCGTGTACTCTGATCCAGTCGGCTGCCTCCTGAGTAGTCTTTGGCTGGTGCTCCTGCACGAAGGTCACCACCTCAGGTCGCAGGCTGGACATCAGTTGTTCCATGACAATGAGGTCGGCAAGGTCGTCGACGGTCCAGTCCTTTTCGGCCATCTCCACCCAGCGCCGCAGGTAGAGATTAAGGCGTGCCACAAACTGATGGCTCAGCTCGCCGCTCAGTCTCTTGCTGTTACGCAGACGTCGTCTGTAGGCTTCCGCAGTCAGGTTGAAGCGCTGGAGTAACGCCTTCTTTAGTGCCTGATAGTCTCTCGCCTCGTCGTCATCCAAAGCGTTGTAGAGCTGCAATGCGCGTCCTTTTAAGCAGGTGCTAAGGCGGCTAGCCCACGTGGCCTCTTCCCACTTCTGGTCAGATGCAATGCGCTCAAACCGGCGTAAAAAGTCGTCGAGCTCGTCCTTGTCATCGTCGAACGTCGGCAGTCTCGTACGGTCGGCAACAAACGTCGGCGCGCTAGCCTGAGTAAGCGTACCCTTCTCGGCCTGTAGCCTAGCTAGTTCTAGCTGGTGATCGCGATCCGCCTGTTCCTTCCGGTCTAGTCTGTCACGTTCGTCTTTCTTTTCCTGTCGGTCACGTTCGGCCTGTCGTTCCCTTTCTTGTCTGTCAAGATCGTCTTTCCGTTCTCTTTCCTGTCTGTCTCGTTCGTCTTTCCTTTCCTGTCTGTCTCGTTCGTCTTTCTCTTTCTTGTCCTGTCGGTCACGTTCGGCCTGTCTCTTTCTTTTCTTGTCTGTCTCGTTCATCTTTCTTCCGTTCTACTTCTAAGCGTTTTAGAACGCTTCGGGCTCTAACGCGTGCGTCTCGCTCAGTCGGTTGCTCGCTGCCAGGAGTCTCGAAAGTTATTCTCCTCGTAGGAGATCCCCCTGTAGCCATGGTTAGTTTAGCAAAGCTTTATCACAAAAGTAAGTCTAACGCAGCTATAGCTAGAACACGCGGTGATGAAAGCGATGGATACAAAAATCCAGCAACCAGAAAATGCAGAAGAAAAATCCAAACGGTGTAGAACAAATCGCGTAGCCTACTTTATGGCTGCTTTTTGCGGTGAAACAAAGTGTTTCCCACAGCCGTGGCCTACTTTATCGGCTGCTTTTTGCGGTGAAACAGAGTGTCTCCCACAGCCTTGGTTAGGACAGAAGTCCTCGGACCCTTCCCCCCCAAAATTCCAACAAAGTCAAAATATGGAGAAAAATCCAAGTAAAACAAGACGGTAGAAATGTAACCTGTTACAGAATACGAAACAACAATGTAGAGAAAACTGAGTAAAACGAATAACAAATCCGCTAACCCCGCTCAGCTCTCTGCAACGGAAAACTCTGAACGTACAACAACAAAGATTCACAAACAAAGGAAAGGGAAGTAATCACAGTTAGCGCATACAATAACTCACAAATTACAATTTACATTTCCTGCAAGATGCGAATCGCTTAAGGTGTGGTATATGATCAAAACTATACAAAAAAGGGTAGCACCAAGCAGAAAATAAGTCGAGCACTGACGAGATTATCTGCTCTTAGTTATCCTTAATTGGTGGGTCTTTATCAGTTGGAAATTAACTGAGTAAATCCCGGCTTGGCCCCCATGTGTCACGTTTCACTATATCACTTAAGGTGATTATGAACCGGTTAATTACTACTAATTAACTAACCACACCACGATCCACTCTCGCAGGCATACAATTAAATAGAGTTAACAAAAGTATAAGTTTCAGACGCCTGTTTATGTATAAACTCTCCACCTCCCTCGAGCCTTCACTCAAAATATGTTCCTTTTACGTTCTCAACACGTAAAAAAACCAGTGTTCACTGACAAAATGCCAGTAGTATATAGAAAATTATAGTAACACGCTGAACCCGTGTAAATATAGTTAAATGCGAATGTTCTGTTCAAAAAGCTCTAGTTCATGCAGGGGTCAACACCCCACGTTGTCACTACTCCAATGAAATCACAGATACGAAAAGACAACGGTGGTCAACGGGGTGCGTACGACATGGTGCACTTAGCTTTCTTTCTGTATGCTGCTGCTTAGCCGGTATGCTGGTTAGCCGGTTCGCTGGTTAGCGTGTCCGCTGGTTAGCCGGTTCGCTGGTTAGCCGGTCCGCTGGTTAGCCGGTCTCCTGGTTAGCCGGTCTCCTGGTTAGCGTAGCTTCAACAGGTCCCGCCAAAGTCAGCCGTGCAGGTGTTACAGGAACACGTAACGCAGCGAAGCGAACGAACGAAGGCTGCAAACAGAAAGCATCGGTGCACTAAACATGTCAGCTACCCCTCACCCACCACCTTAAAACATGTCATCTTTAAATATCTCATCGAGCACGTGGGCCTGCACAAAACGGACTTTTTACAACAACAAAACAGCCATTTTTCGTCCTTCTCTCCCTATCTGCAAAAACCATATACAGATTAGTATTTTAGCGTCACAGAGAGTAAATTATGCGCTAACCTGGAAAGAACAACAGAGAGTATTTCATTCCACAAACACAGACTCATCAACAGCGTTAAATAATGATTTATTACCTCAAAAGCCTATGATTGTACTCTCATGGAAGCAAAAATCCGCTTCCTCCCTGGAACAGCCTCTGTTCGTCAACAGTGACCAAAAACGTCCAGAACCCCTTGTCGAATCCTTATGCGAAAGCCATCGCCGACGAAGGAATGTTGACGACTTGTCCTCAGCAAAATATGTGGCAGTGTGAAGGAAATAACCGGTGGAAGCTCCCCTAGAGTGCCGAATACAATATTCGGTGAAAAACCATCATACTCTAGAAACTGTGTATTAGATCCTTCCCCTTCTGCCGCTGGGTGTCAAGTGCGCCGTCCTTGTGCCTCTCTCAGACAACCTAGCCAATAACACGTGACTGACCTTGTCACAAAACCAGTCCAGCTATACACGATTCTGCCTCCCCAAGCAGAAAAAAGACACGAGAAACTCAATCCCTGAAAATCCCGTGTGCGCTGTCAGCGAAAAACCGTCAGCCCTGTGACAGCAAAAACCCCCACTGTGAAACTCGTGCGCTACAAAACATCCGTGCTGATTGAGCACTGTCAGCAAACTCTGCTGTAGCCCAATATCACGTACAGGCGCTTTCTATCATAATCGACCAAGAACAGGCACTCCACTGAGTGACACTTTCTTGGTCTCTGTCACCCGATCGTGACAATCTCAGCTTGCGCAGGAAAAACAATCTTGAAAGGAAAGGAGATAAACGCGCAAAACACTGGAGACCTTCTAAAAATAGTAACGTGCAGTGACCTTCTAAAAATAGTAACGTAGTAACGGGAATATGGATTGACGCCACACGGAGGAAGGGAGATAATCGCGGCTGAAAACACTGGAGAAGATAAGGAAGAGTTACTGGTAGTGCATCCCGACAACAACAAAAACAAGTCGCGTAAGGCGAAAATACAACATTTAGTCAAGTAGCTGTCGAACTCACAGAATGAAACTGAACGCAATGCCATTTTTCAGCAAGACCGTATACTCGTAGCATCGTCAGTCCACCGCTCATGGCAAAGGCAGTGAAATTGACAAGAAGAGGGGGGTAGTAGTTGCGCTAAGAAGGATAGCACGCTTTTCTGTACCTCTCTTTGTTTTAACTTTCTGAGCGTGTTTTTAATCCAAACATATCATATCTATATGTTTTTGGAATCAGGAACCGACAAGGAATAAGATGAAAGTGTTTTTAAATTGATTTGGACAATTTAATTTTGATAATCATTTTTATATATTTAATTTTCAGAGCTTGTTTTTAATCCAAATATAACATATTTATATGTTTTTGGAATCAGAAAATGATGGAGAATAAGATGAACGTAAATTTGGATCGTTTTATAAATTTTTATTTTTTTTTACAATTTTCAGATTTTTAATGACCAAAGTCATTAATTAATTTTTAAGCCACCAAGCTGAAATGCAATACCGAAGTCCGGGCTTCGTCGAAGATTGCTTGACCAAAATTTCAATCAATTTGGTTGAAAAATGAGGGCGTGACAGTGCCGCCTCAACTTTCACGAAAAGCCGGATATGACGTCATCAAAGACATTTAACAAAAAAATGAAAAAAAATTTCGGGGATTTCATACCCAGGAACTCTCATGTCAAATTTCATAAAGATCGGTCCAGTAGTTTAGTCTGAATCGCTCTACACACACACACACACACACACACACACACACGCACAAACACACACACATACACCACGACCCTCGTCTCGATTCCCCCCTCGATGTTAAAACATTTAGTCATAACTTGACTAAATGTAACAACAACAAAAATCGGTTCAGCGCGCACAGCGCTGCGCGCTGAGAGCACGTGTTGAAATATCTCATCGATGAGGTTGTGTCCGGGGTGTAGCTGAATACGGTGTCCAAATTTGAAAAAGATCCACCGAGAACTTTGGCCGTGCATCGCGATTTTTTGTTTTGTTTTGTTTGTTTGCTTAACGCCCAGCCGACCACGAAGGGCCATATCAGGGCGGTGCTGCTTTGACATAATAACGTGCGCCACACACAAGACAGAAGTCGCAGCACAGGCTTCATGTCTCACCCAGTCACATTATTCTGACACCGGACCAACCAGTCCTAGCACTAACCCCATAATGCCAGACGTCAGGCGGAGCAGCCACTAGATTGCCAATTTTAAAGTCTTAGGTATGACCCGGCCGGGGTTCGAACCCACGACCTCCCGATCACGGGGTGGACGCCTTACCACTAGGCCAACCGTGCCGGTGTGCATCGCGAACAGACAGACAAACAGACAGACAGACAGACAGACAGACAGACAGACACTAGTCGTATATATATATAGATTTGGTCTAACCCCTTTAGGTAGAATAGCAGTTTTGAAATCCTTAATATTGTCCAAGCTTGTATATTTGTGGATGTTGTTGCCAAACCCTCCAGACAAGTTTGTAAATGATTTACAGACTATGATTTTTGACTTTGTGTGGAATCGAAAACGTGATTGGATAAGTAGAAATGTTGTAGTTAAAAGTGTTAAGGATGGTGGCCTTGATGTTCCTCACGTTAAGACTTATATGTTAGCCCTGAAATTGATTTGCTTAAAAAAAAAGTTGAGGTTTACGGTCCACAAATGGAAAGTTATAACAACTGTTTTATATCCTGATGTGGACAACATTGATGTGTGTGGTCCTAGTCTTTTTAGCGGTTAACAACATTGTAATAGTTTATGGAAGGATGTGTTTAATGTTTATGAACAGTTTCGATATAAAATAGATCTAGAAACCTCCAAAGAAATATTAGCAGAACCACTTAACCTTTTCTTCAATAATAATATAAAGATGGGGAAGAAGACTTGTTTTTTTCAGAATTGGTTTGATAACAACATTTATTTCATTGGTCAGTTGGTTAATGACAATGGAAGTTTTTATACCTATAACGAGTTCTGTGAAAAGTATCAAATCAGAACAATTTTTTTTAGTTATTTAGGATGCGTGGGAGCAATCAAAAAATATATAAAAATGTTTAATATTGTTTTGGAGAATAATAGTATGATTGATAGTATTAAATCAGTGTCAGTAATTAACTACCAAATAAAAGGAGCAAAATTTTATTATGAAAAATTACTACAGGATGGAAAGCGTCCAAATTGTGGTACAAAATGGGAAGGTAAGTTAGAAGGCGATATTGATTGGAAATTATGTTTTAAATATGTAACGAAAATTTCTGAAGTGAAACTTAAATGGTTTCAAATTCGAGTATTACATAGGATTTTGGCAACAAATGTGATATTAAAACAATTGGGAGTAGTAGAAGACGTGATGTGCCATTTATGCCGAGACGAGAGGGATAGTATTCAACATTGTTTGTGGGCGTGTCAATATGTACAGTCATTTTGGAATGATTTGTTAAACTATGTTAAAAATGAATGTCACAATGTTGAGAACATATTTTTTAGTGAAAAGTTTATTTTGTTTGGTATTGATAAATATTTCAAAAGTAGTACAGTTTTTGATTTTATGATATTAAATGCCAAATTTTTTATTTACAAGTGTAAGTATGCAAAAGCTGTTCCTACAATGGCTGCATTTAAAAAAGATCTGAGAAAAAGGTATTTGGTAGGAGAATATTTAAGTAAAATTAATTTTACATATAATAAATTTCTCCTGGAGTGGTACCCATTTAAACCTCTGATATTGTCAAATGATTGATTGTCTTTCTGATTGAGCTTGTAAGGATGAAATTTGGTTTTGGAGTTGATAGGAGGTTAAAGATGTTTTTCATTTTAGACTTGAACATAAACATTGTCTGTATATTTTGCAGCAGCTTAACGGAGAACAGGACTTGGTGGTATGATTAGTTTTACAAAATAATCAACTAGAAACATAAACAAGTCGCGTAAGGCGAAAATACAACATTTAGTCAAGCTCAGTCGAACTCACAGAATGAAACTGAACGCACTGCATTTTCGTGGCAAAGGCAGTGAAATTGACAATCCAGAAAAGCGCGGTAGCGGTAGCGCTGAGGAGGATAGAACGCTTTTCTATATCTCTATTCTTTTTAACTTTCTGAACGTGTGTTTAATCCAAACATATCATATCTATATGTTTTTGGAATCAGGAACGGACAAGGAATAAGATGAAATTGTTTTTAAATCGATTTCGGAAATTTAATTTTAATCATAATTTTTATATTTTTAATTTTCAGAGCTTGTTTTTAATCCGAATATAACATATTTATATGTTTTTGGAATCAGAAAATGAAGAATAAGATAAACGTAATTTTGGATTGTTTTATAAAAACATAATTTTAATTACAATTTTCAGATTTTTAATGAGCAAAGTCATCAATTAATTTTTAAGCCTCCAAGCTGAAATGCAATACCAAAGTCCGGCCTTCGTCGAAGATTGCTTGGCCAAAATTTCAATCAATTTGATTGAAAAATGAGAGTGTGACAGTGCCGCCTCAACTATTACAAAATGCCGGATATGACGTCATCAAAGATATTTATCCAAAAAATGAAAAAAAGTCAGGGGATATCATACCCAGGAACTCTCATGAAAAATTTCATAAAAATCGGTCTAATCGTTTACTCTGAATCGCTCTACACACACACACACACACACACACACACACACACACACACACACACACACACACACACACACACACACACACACACATACACCACGACCCTCGTCTCGATTCCCCCTCTATGTTAAAACATTTAGTCAAAACTTGACTAAATGTAAAAAGGAGACGAAGAGCTTGTTTACATAATTTAGAAATGTATTGAATGCTAGATGATTACCCGCTTCGCCGGGTACCGGCTTCGCCGGGAAGAAGTAGAGCCGAATACCAGGCTGCGCCGGGAAGCCGGCGCACGAAGGAAGGGAGATCTAAAAATAGTAACGTGCAGTGACCTTCTTAAAATAGTAACGTAGTAACGGGAATATGGATTGACGCCACACGAAGGAAGGGAGATCTAAAAATAGTAACGTGCAGTGACCTAAAAATAGTAACGTAGTAACGGGAATATGGATTGACGCCACACGAAGGAAGGGAGATAAACGCGCAAAACAAAACACTGGAGAAGATAAGGAAGAGTTACTGGGAATGGATATAGTGGATCTACAGAAAAACCAAAATCGGTTGAGCGCTGCGCGCTGAGAGCACGTTTTGAAATATCTCATCAATGAGGTTGTGTCCGGGGTGTAGCTGAATACGGTCTCCAAATTTGAAAAAGATCGACCGAGAACTTTGGCCGTGCATCGCGAACAGACACACAGACACACAGACACTAGTCGTATATATATAGATAGATGGGCTGTGTGATCGTATGCTTTATTGTGTTTTCCCGTTGTTTTCGTTTTTTTGTGTGTGTTTTTTTTTTGAAGATGCATAGTTTTGTATGGTTGATGTTTTTTTTCATCATATTTATTTATTTTTATTTATTTTTTTATTTTTTTATTTTTTTTTTGCCAAGCACATCATTGTGGGGCTTTTAATGAATAACATGCATCCGTCCACTCACAATATATTTTCTTTCATCCTTCAACATTTACCACTCAAAAAGTCTATAGTATTGATGTTCATGAAACAAATGAAAGGCATCTACAAATGTATAGATATATATGGTTGATGTTATTTGATGTTGCTGTGTGATGTTGAAGTCATGTACCAAAAAGAATTAAAAACGTGTAAAAAAAATAATAAAAAAAAGTAAAAAATCATCTGTCTCAATTCTTGCTGTTGGTGTTTTTGAAGATAAACCATTTTGGATGAGTCGACGCAGACATTAAAAAAAAAGAATGACCCAGATTACGGAGATAAAATATGCGCTTTATGAATGCATTCATGTACATTCTATTTGGATCGCATACACCGAAACTGTGACAAGGCCAAAGCAAGGAATGCTGGGTGCAAGGGTTTAAAAGGGAGCGGTGGATGTCCTATATACAGGGGTTTTTGCACCCAGTGTTTTGAGTTCTAGCTAATAACAGAAATTGTGTCACTTTAAAGTCCGTCCTCGCAAACTAACGGTGTAAGGGTAGGTCTATCAAGGTGGGTTTTTTTTTAGGTTTGGTACAAATGTTGTTGTGAGAGAGAGAGAGAGAGAGAGAGAGAGAGAGAGAGATGGTGTGGTGTGTCTGTGTGTCTGTCTTTTGTGTGTGTCTGTCTGTGTACTTCTCTGTGTATGTTCGCGTGTGTGTGTGTGTGTGTGTGTGTGTGTGTGTGTGTGTGTGTGTGTGTGTGTGTGTGTGTGTGTCTGTCTGTCTGTTTATCTGTCTGTCTGTCTGCGTGCCTCTGTTGGACTATCCAGGCGAGCGCACGTGCGTGTGTGTGTGTGTGTGAGGGGAGGGGGGTCGTATATGCGTGCGTACGCATGTGTGCGTGCGTGAGAGCTCGAGTGTGTGTTTGTGTAAGTGTGTATGTATGTACGTGTGCGTGCGTGCGTGCGTGCGTACGTGCGTTCTAGTGTTCGTTCGTATATGCGTGTTGAAAAAAAGGCACTGGGGCATACGCTGAAGGACACGTACACCGAGATGTCGACCACTGATTCATTCACACCATTAATAACACACACACAAACACACATTATATGTGTTTACATGTGAAGCTGTTCATCTCAATTTAGACTGCCTTACCGAGTACACGCACACTGAGTGCACGGACCTTGTTTACTTCAGGGCACCGGTTGGGGACCGGTTCGGGAGGGGAGAAGCCATTTAGTTGTCTGCTGACACGAACCTGATCCAGTGGAAGAAAACCGTCACGTGCATTCGGTCCAAGTTAGTGCACCGAGCGGCCTAGTTTTGGGGTGCGTGCATGTGTGTCTGTGTGTCTGTCTGTGTGGTGGCGTCTGTGTCTGTATGCATGAGCGTGAGTAAATGCGAATGTGAGTGTCTGTCTGTGTGCAAGACGACGCATGTCTTCGTCCCCGTGTCGTCACCAGTCATACCCCACTGGGTACGACTGACTGTCAGTAAGTGTCTTTGCACTTAACTCCACCCGCTCTGTCGGTAGTGTCTATATATAGTATATATATATATATATATATATATATATACGTATTCTTTCGACAGCGGCT
>NC_090250.1:27471552-27509052 GCF_037325665.1 Littorina saxatilis | reverse complement strand
TCTCTCTCTCTCTCTCTCTCTCTCTCTCTCTCTCTCTCTCTCTCTCTCTCTCTAACTCATTCTCTTACATACCTCTCTGTATATGATTATCAGTCTGTCTGTCTCATTGTCTGTCTCATTGTCTGTCTGTCTGTCTGTCTGTCTGTCTGTCTGTCTGATTTTCTAACTGTATGTGTGAGTTTTAAGACCTAGGATCAATATGTAGAGGGCACAGCTTAATCATATTTTTGTTTTAATCTTTGTCCAGATTCAACTACTTGGAAGTTGCACTGAACGTGATCACCATCATTCTTGTAAGTAACCCACTCCTCTTTCGGTTCTTCCTTTGACATTGTCATTCTTTATCATTTCAAGGTAGCGGCTTAACGAGATAACATGTGTATACATGCGGGGTTACTACAAGAGGCTGACCATGTGCTAGCTGATCTGGACAGCTGTAGAGTTTTCTATTGTAACCAGGTGGGGGGGGGGATATTCGCAAAGCTTAGTGCAAATCGGTTCATTTCATTACTTTGAGCGGGAGGGTGGTCGTACAGAAGGTTGCTACCACAGGAGCGTGTATCAAAGCGTCGGTCGATCGAAGTGTCCTACTCCTTTATCCTTACTGTAGCTTAGTAATACTTCATTTACCATATTAGCTCACCGACCATTAAAAGACAATCTTCGTACGTCTAGCGGGGTCACGCGGTACGCTGAAACAGAGATTCTGCTATCTCTTCCTCCCCTCTCCCAACCCAGCTTCGAAATGGTCCATAGACTAATATCTCACCTGGCCCCCATAATTACCCTTTCTTTAACGCAGTCAAGGGCTGTCGTCTCTGTTTTGCCACGTGACTCTCAAGCCCAAACAAACAAAATATAGCCCCTTTCATGAAGTTTGGCTCAAGATGCTCAAACGGTACAGTATATCGTTCCTGAAGTGTAGGCCTAGACAAACCTACAAAATACAACTAAGTAATTATAAGTGACCGTCTGTCCACTTGACAGACCGCTGGGTCGAAGATCTGGGACTGTATCGTAGTGTTTTGTTACAATAAAACGTTACTATAACATATCTTGCTTGTTTTTTTGTTTTTTTATTCTGAATTAAAGAACGTTGGCAGTCCATTTGTTTTTGGATTTGTACAAAATAATCCTTTGGCGTCAAGTAAAGCATTTTAAAACCCCAACATGTTCTTGCCTCATAATAACCATCCGCCTCTCCATGTTCCAGCACTATAGGAACAGTCGCCACACCATCCCGCTTGCCTTCACAGTGACCGTCATGACCTTCTGGAAGACGCTTTTCTATTTCTACGGCTTCTCCGAACTGGGCGGAGGGGCTGCTTTCCGCATGGGCAACACAGCCTGGGAGGAGTTTCTCCTCGTCGTCGTTCCCAACGGAATCTGGATCATCGTTCCTTTCGTCGTCATGGCGGTGCTGTGGTCGCGCATGATCCCTGAGCAACTTCCGGCATCACCTGATTGGGCGAGTGCCGGCTCCGTCAAAAGTCGCATGAGAAGTTACGTGCTTCACGCCAAACATGCCTAGACCGACTGAGAAGGCCTTGGGGGATCCAGAAACTGAAGTGACAGTGGTCCGACAAACCTACAGACTTGTCTATCAGAGTTGTACGTTCATAGCTCAAATGCAACAGCCAAAATTGATCAGAAGCAATGGAAGACTCGCGCAAGGCACACACGGGAGACATATCTCGCAGAGTTGTATATTTTTAAATCTCAAATGCAGCAACTCAGAGAGTTGGACATTTCTTAGTGTCAACTAAGTTTCGCTAAATGAGCAGCGTAACAAACTACCTTCCTGTGTGAAACAGGGCCGAGGTGCACGAGAAAGTTACCAACCTGGTGGGAGTCAGCCGCGGTGTTGGATTGGTTGAAATTAAGATTGGTGGAATTTCAACGAATCAGACCCCGCGGTTTGTTCTCACTCGTTTGGGTTTCACCAACTTTGGCTTCGTGCACCTCAGACCAGAGCGCATGGTTATGTGTGATCAGAATTACTTCTTTGTAGCTTACACAATCTTTGAAGAAGTAGCAAGCAGCCGTAATTCCGACGGCAGGTCAAGTCGAGAAAAAGCCGCAACCATTTACCGATTCTGTAATCTAAAGTTGAAACCAAAATCGTTTCGGCTGATCTTGAGGCACAACTCTAACATTGACTTGTTGAAGAAAGTGAAAGCGAATCTAAGAATGGACGAACTTTTGTGAAGAGATGCTAGCATGTATGGATGGATGGATAGATGGACAGGATGGAAGGAAGGACGGACGGATGGGTGAATAGACAAAAGGATGAACTATTCAAGAAGAATACACGAACGAATGAGTGGAAGAGCAAAACGCAAATACGCATTTGGGCAGATTTGTGATCGCCTGCCAGTGTGTGTGTGCTTGTGTGTGTGTGTGTGTGTGTGTGTGTGTGTGTTTGCGAGCGTCTGTGCGCGCGTGCGTGTGTGTGCGTGTGCGTGCGTGCGTGTGTGTGTGTGTGATGAACTGAAATCCTGTTATACCTGTGTGCTATCGTGTGCAAGTAAAGGGGCGTCACTGTGTTAATATTTTGCTGACTAAAATTGTCTTGCGATGTGTATAGTTTGAGACTAACAGTCTTTTCAAACTGTATTGCTGAATAAAGCCGAAATGTCAAAGAGTATGGCATTTCATTAAACCGTGACTTGCATTCTTTTTGATTTCATCGTTGTTGTTTTTTGAAAGAACGAACGTTTAAATGTACACTCTTGCCTTTATCGTCTGTCTGTCTGCCCGTCCCTTTCCATGTATGCATCAACCCGTCAAGGCAATTACCGATGTTAACAGGGTTTCATTTTCTTCTTCAATATGTTTTCGTTGTTCTTCCGTTGTTTGTGTTTGTGTGTTTGCGTGCGTGCGTAAGTGCAAGCGTGTGTGCGTGCAAAAGTGCGTGTGGGAATATTGTTTCTTTTGGGGGTATTCTCCAGAGCAGGGTACCATTTCCTTTGAATGATTATAACGTTTTTTTCAATGGCAACTAGAATGAATTCTCTTTACTTTTTCCATTAATACTCGAGATACAGACATTCAACAACAACAAAAATATAGTAGACATGTTCGTCTTCTTTTTTTGTAATTGTAATACAATTAATGTCACATTCCTTGGTTTCCATGTTACGCGAGTGATGTCATTTGAAATGCTTGTGGTTTACTGAACGTAGACAAGCAAAATGTGCAAGTATTTCTGATTCTTTCTGTGCCGGCCAAGGATATAATTATATGGAACCAGTATTTGTTAATGAAGTCTATTTGTATGGTTCAAATGTCTCATTAAAGTGAAGAAATATCACCTTCGTAACATGGTTTCCATTGGTACAAAGCTCTGCACTGGAGAATAACCCTTTTGCATTTAGTCAAGTTTCGACTGAATGTTATAACATAGACTGGGAATCGAGACGAGGGTGGTGGTGATGGTGGTGACCGGTGTGTGTGTGTGTGTGTGTGTGCGTACGTGTGTGCGTGCGTGCACGTGCGTAGAGCTATTCCTTAAAAACTACTGGAGCGATCTTCATGAAATTTTACGAGACGAGCTGGTCCCGTTTCAATCTCCGGGTTTAGGCTAGCTAAGTCTTAGCTAGTACACAAATGCACAATGTAGTGTCGGTGTTGACAATTTGTTTTGTGTTGAACTTTAAGTTTCAGGCCGACAGATTTTATTGCTTCACTGACGCGACTATTTTGTTCTTCCTCAGAGTCATTGCTTCAAGATGACCGGTCGTTCGCCTCTGGTGGTCGGAACAAATATCATTGTTAGGAGCTTTGTTGATCAACAGAAGCGTTGTAGGCCTACGTTTTGCGATCTCGATACAGTATCAAGCCTACAGTCGCCGAGTTTGCTGGCTCTGACCCCGTGAACTGGGCTGCCACCTCCACCGGAAGATTGTTTTTTGTTGGTGTCTATTTTGACACGAAGGAAAACCAAAAATGAGATATAAGTGTGCATAAGGAAGAATTTTAAAAAAGTCACCAGGAGCAAAGAAATAAAGCACATCAATTCTCCATCTCCCGATGTGAACTCTAATTAGTTTTGAAGAACGATGGGAGGTAACTGCTGCGACTCAAAACAGTTTTAAGAAGAGTTGCTGCCCTTTCATCAACTTTGAAGTGTATGACTTTGAGAAGGAATTCGGTGCGGATTTTAGAAGGAAAACATCGGCACAGCCATGTTTTCGAAGGAAGAGAGGCAACTCTGTCTATATTACATATGAATTTTCTCGTCATTTTCGTTGATCAAATTAACAAATTAATTAATTATTCTTACGTTTGGAGCTCAATCCGTCAATTAATTTCACGATAAATATTATTTGGGTTGATTAGAGGGACTAGTATCAAAAATAATCAATAATGCCACTGGATTGTGAACTACGAATTTACAACGCTAAAGTTCAACATTACCTTTAGCGATCGATGGTGTCTAAAATAATGTCCCAAGAACGTGCACTGTTGAAGCGAAGGACTGAAGCCGGTGAAGGATGAAATACTACGAGTTGAGACCACGAAGTGTCACTGTCAGTGCTGTGTAGTCAAGAAAAGCGGAATAATCATTGTCAGATTCAGAACAGTCGGAGTGTGGGTACCGAGCTGTTCACATTTATAGTGCCTGAGTGTCGCGTGGCCTGTTCGATAGATAAAAGAAGAAAAAGAACAGGAAAAGGAAGAAAGAAAAATATGTCGAAGAGAGGTGACACAATGTCAGTTCAAGGGAAATAGCCCCATTAACTCATCTCTAACTCACCGACTGACTAATTCACGAGTTGCTTCCCTTGCTATGAAATCGACCCACATGAGGTGCTACCCAAATTGGTGAGAACGAACCGCGGGGTCTGATTGTGTGAAAATCACAACAAATCTCGATTCAGTCAACCAATCCAACACGGCGGCTGGCTCCCACCCAGTTGATATGTGTGTGTGTGTGTGTGTGTGTGTGATGTGTGTGTGTGACAGTGTGTGTGTGTGTGTGTGATGTGTGTGTGTATGTGTGTGTTTCAATGCGACAGTGTGTCTGCGCGGCATATATATATACTAGAGGAATACCCGGCTTCGCCGGGGTGAATCGCGAGACAGAGACAGGCAGCGTGGCGGTTCATCACAATCACCTTTGCAGGCGAAGTCCTGTCAAACGGGATTGAGAATTTTAGAGCTTATTTCTTAGCCCTATATTATCTGTTGTGGCTTCACAAATGCCAGAACATACAGACAGACAAAAGCCGCTAGACCACATCACAAACAGAACTCTACAATACACAGGTTTTTTCCCACACACACACACAAACACACACACACACAGAGAAGCCGTATATATATATATATGTATATCTATATCTATATATATACTAGCAGTCAGGCCCGGCTTCGCCCGGGTGTTTCTGATCTTCCCTCTCTCTCAGAAACTTCTAGAATCTTATTCCAATGAGAATAAGCGATAGATGAAAGTGTGAGCTCATACATTTGGATTAAAAGGCTGGGACTGACAGTGTGAAAGCATCACCATCAACACACTCTTTTTGCTGAAAAATAACTTTTTGACTTGAGTTATCTCCTTTTCTTAGGAAAATTCTAGATACTTGAAAACCAGGTCTAACATCGACTCTATATATTCTGTAAAGACTGATCAGGCGTGCCTGCATTAGAAGAGAAGATACCTCCCTTCAATGTATACAAAGTAAGAGTTACCTCCCTTTGCTTCTAGAAATTTCCTGAACTGTCCGGTTAACTTTTTCTTCTTCATTTCTTCTCCTCATAGGAGCGATAGAGAGTCTGTAATATCACTGGCATTATGTGCTTGCTACATGTAATCACCAGGCACTGAACTGGCCTTGCACAGCAGGGGGCAGGGTTAGTGTGTGTGTGGGGGGGGGGGGGGGTGGGGGCGGGATGATAGCGGGCGGGGGGTAACCCTTGAGAATTACACGGTATACTGGTTTGATGAGAGTTACCTCCCTTCCGTGGGTGACAAAGCATGACTTACCTCCCTTGTACTATGTAGACTGTATTGATAGATGGGGAGGGTCATTATCCGAGGAAGGAAACAATGTCTGGAGAAACTAAAACCCAGGTGCACATCTGCGGCACCTAGGGAGTGTGCATGCAAAATATCTTGTTCCTGCCTCTTGCCATCTCTGAGGTATGGCGACCACAGACACACAGACACACAGACAGACACTCTCTTTTATTATATATGTACTAGCAGTTAAGCCCGGCTTCGCCCGGGAGTAAGCGGAGCCCTGTAGCAATTTAAGACGCTCGCTATCCCATTATCATTAGCTTTACCTCCTTTGTTTGGATACAAAAAAAGAGTTATCTCCCTTACCTTCTAGAAATTTCCGGAACTGTCCAGTTAATTTTTCATTCTTCATTTCTTCCCCTCATAGGAGCAATAGCAAGTCTCTAATATCACTGGCATGATGTGCTTGCTACAGACAAAAAAGAGTTATCTCCCTTACCTTCTAGAAATTTCCGGAACTGTCCGGTTAATTTTTCATTCTTCATTTCTTCCCCTCATAGGAGCAATAGCAAGTCTCTAATATCACTGGCATGATGTGCTTGCTACAGACAAAAAAGAGTTATCTCCCTTACCTTCTAGAAATTTCCGGAACTGTCCAGTTAATTTTTCATTCTTCATTTCTTCCCCTCATAGGAGCAATAGCAAGTCTCTAATATCACTGGCATGATGTGCTTGCTACAGACAAAAAAGAGTTATCTCCCTTACCTTCTAGAAATGTCCGGAACTGTCCAGTTAATTTTTCATTCTTCATTTCTTCCCCTCATAGGAGCAATAGCAAGTCTCTAATATCACTGGCATGATGTGCTTGCTACAGACAAAAAAGAGTTATCTCCCTTACCTTCTAGAAATTTCCGGAACTGTCCAGTTAATTTTTCATTCTTCATTTCTTCCCCTCATAGGAGCAACAGCGAGTCTCTAATATCACTGGCATGATGTGCTTGCTACAGGTGAACAGTAGGCACTGAACTGGTCTTGCACCATATAGGCTGTATTCAATAAATGGGAGGTCCATAATCTGAGAAAGGAAAAACTTTTGACTTGAGTTATCTCCTTTTCTTAGGAAAATTCTAGATACTTGAAAACCAGGTCTAACATCGACTCTATATATTCTGTAAAGACTGATCAGGCGTGCCTGCATTAGAAGAGAAGATACCTCCCTTCAATGTATACAAAGTAAGAGTTACCTCCCTTTGCTTCTAGAAATTTCCTGAACTGTCCGGTTAACTTTTTCTTCTTCATTTCTTCTCCTCATAGGAGCGATAGAGAGTCTGTAATATCACTGGCATTATGTGCTTGCTACATGTGATCACCAGGCACTGAACTGGCCTTGCACAGCAGGGGGCAGGGTTAGTGTGTGTGTGTGGGGGGGGGGGTGGGGGCGGGATGATAGCGGGCGGGGGGTAACCCTTGAGAATTACACGGTATACTGGTTTGATGAGAGTTACCTCCCTTCCGTGGGTGACAAAGCATGACTTACCTCCCTTGTACTATGTAGACTGTATTGATAGATGGGGAGGGTCATTATCCGAGGAAGGAAACAATGTCTGGAGAAACTAAAACCCAGGTGCACATCTGCGGCACCTAGGGAGTGTGCATGCAAAATATCTTGTTCCTGCCTCTTGCCATCTCTGAGGTATGGCGACCACAGACACACAGACACACAGACAGACACTCTCTTTTATTATAGGTACTAGCAGTTAAGCCCGGCTTCGCCCGGGAGTAAGCGGAGCCCTGTAGCAATTTAAGACGCTCGGTATCCCATTATCATTAGCTTTACCTCCTTTGTTTGGATACAAAAAAAGAGTTATCTCCCTTACCTTCTAGAAATTTCCGGAACTGTCCAGTTAATTTTTCTTTCTTCATTTCTTCCCCTCATAGGAGCAATAGCGAGTCTCTAATATCACTGGCATGATGTGCTTGCTACAGGTGAACAGTAGGCACTGAACTGGTCTTGCACCATATAGGCTGTATTCAATAAATGGGAGGTCCATAATCTGAGAAAGGAAACAATGAATCAAGAAACTAAAACCCAGGTGCACATCTGCGGCACCTAGGGACTGTACGTGCACACTATCTTGTTTCTGCCTCTTGCCATCTCAGAGGTATGGCGACCACAGACAAACACACACACACACACACACACACAGACAGACAGACACTCTCTTTCTCTTCGCCCGGGAGTAAGTGGAGCCCTGTTGCAATTTAAGACGCTCGCTATCCCATTATGATTAGCTTTACCTCCTTTGTTTGGATACAAAAAAAGAGTTATCTCCCTTACCTTCTAGAAATTTCCGGAACTGTCCAGTTAATTTTTCATTCTTCATTTCTTCCCCTCATAGGAGCAATTATAGCGAGTCTCTAATATCACTGGCATGATGTGCTTGCTACAGGTGAACAGTAGGCACTGAACTGGTCTTGCACCATATAGGCTGTATTCAATAAATGGGAGGTCCATAATCTGAGAAAGGAAACAATGAATCAAGAAACTAAAACCCAGGTGCACATCTGCGGCACCTAGGGAGTGTACGTGCACACTATCTTGTTCCTGCCTCTTGCCATCTCAGAGGTATGGCGACCACAGACAAAAAAGAGTTATCTCCCTTACCTTCTAGAAATTTCCGGAACTGTCCAGTTAATTTTTCATTCTTCATTTCTTCCCCTCATAGGAGCAATAGCAAGTCTCTAATATCACTGGCATGATGTGCTTGCTACAGGTGAACAGTTATCTCCCTTACCTTCTAGAAATTTCCGGAACTGTCCAGTTAATTTTTCATTCTTCATTTCTTCCCCTCATAGGAGCAACAGCGAGTCTCTAATATCACTGGCATGATGTGCTTGCTACAGGTGAACAGAAGGCACTGAACTGGTCTTGCACCATATAGGCTGTATTCAATAAATGGGAGGTCCATAATCTGAGAAAGGAAACAGTGAATCAAGAAACTAAAACCCAGGTGCACATCTGCGGCACCTAGGGAGTGTACGTGCACACTATCTTGTTCCTGCCTCTTGCCATCTCAGAGGTATGGCGACCACAGACAGACACACAGACACACAGACACACAGACAGACACTCTCTTTTATTATATGTATAGATAGATAGATAGATATAGATATACGACTTGTGTCTGTCTGTCTGTCTGTCTGTCTGTGTGTGTGTGTGTGTATGTGTTTTTGCGCGATGCACGGCCAAAGTCACGTTCTCGATGGATCTGCTTCAAATTTGGTGGGCATATTCAGGTACACCCGGGACAGGACACAACCTGGTCGATATTTCAACACGTGCTCTCAGCGCGCAGCGCTGAACCAATTTTGGTTCCACCTCAGCTACCCGGGCCCCCATACCGACACACCAAAGCCGCTACACCACATCACAACGCCAAAGTTCTCGGTGGATCTTTTTCAAATTTGGACACCGTATTCAGCTACACCCCGGACACAATATCATCGATGAGATATTTCAACACGTGCTGTCAGCGCGCAGCGCTGAACCGATTTTGGTTTTTCTGTTAATTTCACCATTCCCAGTAACTCTTCCTTATCTTCTCCAGTGATAATAGATAACAGATAATATAGGGCTAAGAAATAAGCTCTAAAATTCTCCATCCCGTTTGACAGGACTTCGCCTTCAAAGGTGATTGTGGTGAACCGCCACGCTGTCTGTCTCTGTCTCGCGATTCACCCCGGCGAAGCCGGGTATTCCTCTAGTGATAAAGACATCGTTCTAAGGTCAAGTCGAAATTTTGAGACTGAGTGTGGGAAGGAGACCGTGATATTGTTGCATCACTCCCAACTAGTTACGGAAAAAGTGTTGTCTTCTTCGTAGCCAAAGTTGATTATCACGTGACATTTTTGCCATATTTAGAGTTGTTTGCACAGTAAATACACCCGCGAAAGATAGCTCGCTTGAAACTGTCTTACATATCAATTCCTTTGTAATTTAAAAATTACACAACACCATGAAAAATCATTATCGACGATCGTTAATCTGCTTATATCAATAACACATTTGGAAAAGCTCTAAATATGTTTAAAAAAAAAATCGATTTCCTCTCTAGAGAAGGAAAACAAAGGCATCCTGTCAGGGATAAATGAGATCCGAAGGGAAGTAACTCATTTTGACCTGAGTTCAGGATGGGTTTGTGGTTGTTTTGTTCAGTGGTGGAGGTGGTGGTGGTGGTGATGGTACTCAGTGTTGTTAAGTGTTGTTCTTGTTGTTGTTGTCACGGTTGTTGTTTTTGTCTATGTACCTTGACAGTTTATCCGCCAACAAGAAAAAAAGAAAGAAAAAAACAGAGTAATGACGTTTTCAGTTTTCAACAAATCACGAAGCCGATACGGCCTTGAATGCACGTACCTTGCTTTGTAAGTGGGTGGTATATAGTTTGTTTAATAATAATAATAATAATAATAATGGTGATTTCTATAGCGCTTTCGAACACACAAAGCGCTTTACAAAAGCAATAACAACATCATTACCAGAATGACGCCATTGACGGAATAGAACACAATCATAAACACTTTACAACAAAAACCAAAAACAAAACATAAATGTTACAAAAATCCAGAGGCTCTTACAGGAACGAACTCTCAGTATACACACCAATTATGATGCACACACACACACACACACACCCACACATGTCCACACACACGCACACACACACACACAGTAAACATTGTTCATCCGAAAGTGCACATTCACAGGGTCGCGACAACTACATCATCATAGAATGCTTCTCTGAAAAGGTGAGTCTTGAGATTTGCTTTGAAAGAAGGCAGAGATGGACTGAGACGTAGAGACAAAGGGAGTTTGTTCCAGATATGATCAGCTGCGACTGAAAGACAGCGGCCACCATGATCGTCCCTCTGATACTTAGGAGCTTTGACAAATTTATTTTGGGAGGCAGAACGGACAAGCCTTTCAGGATTGTTTTTCTGCACGAGATCGGACAGGTACTGTGGAGCCGTGCCCGCGGCAATTTGATAGAAAATGCAGCAGATCTTGTATTTAATTCTTTGTTCCACTGGAAGCCAATGTAGCTGTTTGAGAAGAGGCGTGACGCTTTGTTTCATAGGTGTTCGAAACACGAGTCTAGCGGCAGCGTTCTGGACTAGTTGCAGGGGCTTGGTGACAGATTTGGGACATTCAGCGAGCAGTGAATTACAGTAGTCTAATCTAGAGAGTATGCCGGAATAGACTAGTCTTTTGGTTGCGTCTTCGGTAAGGTACTGTCGAATGGAACCTATACGCCGGATCTCCATTCGCGCTGCTTTACATGTTTGGACTACATGCTGTTTCATGCTAAGATCTTTGTCAAAAAAGACTCCGAGATCACGGGATGTATCCGAGAACTTGATGTCAATATTGTTCAAAGAGATGGCCTGTGGGAGTTCTGAAATAGACTTAGCATGGGTAGGGGTGGAGTATGAAAAACGCATGGCTTCAGTTTTGTCGTCATTTAGTTTGAGTTTGTTCTCTTCCATCCATGCCCCGACATCTCTCACACACTCCTGTAGCGACAGAACCAAATCTGGGTACTTGTCATGTGATGCGGAATGATTGATATGCGTATCATCTGCGAAGATTTCGTGTAGCACACAATGATTCTCTATGAGAGTTGTCAGCGGTGTTGTGTACATAATGAACAGCACCGGGCCTTATAACACAGAACCTTGAGGAACACCAAACACAAGAGAGGTTTCAGCAGATTGTTGGCCATCGATCAGAACAAACTGTTTCCTGTCTGAGAGATAATTTTGAATCCAAGAGAGAGCCATCTCGCTAATGCCAAAGTAGTGCTCTAGACGATAAAAGAGAATGTCATGGTCTATCGTATCAAAAGCCGCAGACAGATCTAAAAGCAAGAGGACGGATGTTTTGTCCTGGTCTAGAGCGGTCAGAAGGTCATTCAAAATACGAAGAAGAGCCGTTTCCGTGCTGTGCCGTGGTCGATAGGCTGACTGGTGGGCACTAAGAAGGTTGTGGGATGAGAGATGTGAGGCAAGCTGTCGGAGAACAAGTTTTTCGAGAATGTTCGATAGAAAAGGAAGGTTTGAGACAGGTCTATAGTTTTTCAACTCGTTGGAATTGAGAGAAGCTTTCTTCAGCAGTGGCTTTACTAAAGCGGTTGTCTGTTTTGTAATGCGCATCTATATATATATATATATACGACTTGTGGTAGCTGTGTGTGTGTGTGTGTGTGTGTGTGTGTGTGTGTGTGTGTGTGTGTGTGTGTGTGTGTGTGTTTGTTCGCGATGCACGGCCAAAGTTCTCGATGGATCTGCTTCAAATTTGGTGGGCATATTCAGGTAGACCCCGGACACAACCTGGTCGATGAGAATTTTCAACACGTGCTCTCAGCGCGCAGCGCTGAACCGATTTTGGTTTTTCTGTTCATCTTCCCAGATCCATTCCCAGTAACTCTTCCTTATCTTCTCCAGTGTTTTGCGTTTATCTCCCTTCCTTCGTGTGGCGTCAATCCATATTCCCGTTACTACGTTACTATTTTTAGAATGTCACTGCACTGTCCAGAACGCTTTCCTTGCACCCGTAAGTTGTCCTCACTGTAAAAGTGCAAAGGTCGAATCAATTTATAGCCACGCGAAAAATACACTGTCATCTATCTCTATATATTTATAGATATAGATATACATATATATATATATACGGCTTCTCTGTGCCGTGTGTGTCTGTGTGTGTGTGTGTGTGTGTGTGTGTGTGTGTGTGCCACGGGGTGTGTGTGTGTGCCTGTGTGTGTGTACCAGTGCATGTGTCAAGTTGGTGTGTACCACTGAGCACGGTGTGTATGTGGTGTGTGTGTGTGTGTGTGTGTGTGGCGTGTGTGTGTGTGTGTGCCACGGTGTTTGTCAGTGTGTGTGTGTGTGTGTGTGTGTGTGTGTGTGTGTGTGTGTGTGTGTGTGTGTGTGTGTGACGTGCAGGGTGTATGTCACATCGTGTGTGTCAGTGTATGTGAGTGAGTGAGTGTGTGTGTGTGTGTGTGTGTGTGTGTGTGTGTGTGTGTGTGTGTGTGTGTGTGTGTGTGTGTGTCAGTGTGTGTGTGTGTAGGCTGTATGTCAGTCACAGTCTGTGTCAGTGCGTACTACGTGTGTAAGTCACGGCCCGGTTTCGTCACCGTGAGGAAAACCTATTCTTAGCGGATTATGACTTTATTTACTTCTGCGGAAAAAAACAGAAATCTGAGAGAAAAAAAAACGGGTTCAGTTTCCGCGGCTGCGGCACTGTATCTGAATAATGTCATCATCCGCCGAAGCAGCTGAAACCAGTCGATCATGCATGTTTTCAGTTTTGGACAAACTGGACCCGTGACTTTTCTGTGTGTGGATGTATGAAAATCAGGACTATGCTAAATATTATATCTATTCTATGTCGGATTTGCGGCGTGACCCGGTTTGACATGACAGAGAACAGACGACAGACAACATTAGAAAAGCTAGAAGCGGTCAGTGACCGGCTTCCGTTGAAACCGTGAGCTTTGCCGGCACACACACACACACACGTAACTTGTGACACACATAACACATACCGTGGCTCAAGTTACCGCAAACACTCACACACATGCACACACACACACACTACATACGCACACACTACACACACACACTTACTGACACGTGCGGCACACACTGACCGCACACACACATATTCACACACAGTACAAGGTGGCAACAAGAAATTCAGTTGATCCCGGGATCAACACGGGCCGAAACATTGACAATATCAAAGAAACAGGAAGTTGTACACCTGTTGGTACAGGTAAACAAAATAATAGTGTTGATGTGTCCTGTTAAATTGTCTTTTCGGCGTTTGTACATAAATGGGAGATAACAACTATCGCAATATCAAGGAAGAAGATTGTTGTGAAAGTAATGCAATAATGAATAAGAGCTCAATAATGAATAAGACCTATTGGCTTAACAGAAAGGAAGAAGGCTACTCTACCTTTATGGAAGTGATGCAATAATACTGGTATTGGTGACAGAAATATGTTTTCCACCAAGAAACCGATCGATCAACCAAGGAACCAAAAGACAGAGCGAGCGATAGACGTTGCAACAGGTAGGAATGGTATTGTTTTTGGTCTGAATGAGCGTCATACAGTGGCATGTCACAGTGTAGAAGGGAAAGTAGTAAAAGTAGTTATAAATAGAAATGAATTAAATCAAAGTGTATGATGCAAATAACTTTATTTAAAATTATCACTGAGTCACAAAATAATAAAGCAAGAAAGAATACAGTGTTAGTGAAACTGTTGTAAATGGCAAAATGCTGTTGCCATGAATACACATTTGAATGCTAGTAATGTAGCACCAATATATGACCAATTGTCACACTTAAACGAAGCTCTGGCTGACTTTGTTGAGGATGTGGCCAGGTTTCCTGGGAGGGCAGTAGTCAATGTAAAAGACTATTTCTTTGAAAAAACATATACCATCTAAAGAATGGAAGTAGACTTGATCCGACAACATTTGTGTTGGCCATTGTACCAATCATGAAGTACACGATTTTTTGCAGTCACTGTCTTTTCCCCAGTAAATTTTCGAGTCAGGCGGACCTTTGACCCAGTACATTTCCCGGCAGTAACAGCCATGCAATTCCAGGAAGCGCTGTTGTGTTGAGGCCTTGTTAAGGTTAATTTTTTTCCAAAAAATACTTGTTGAAGTTATTATTATTATTATTATTATCATATTATGTTGAAGTAACACGCCGTACAAGCCGTTACGCTGAATGCGTGGAGGTGTCGGAGGCGGGGGGGTGGGGGGGGGGGGTGGAGAGAGAGTTGACTCTGATATCTATGAGGCCCTGTAAGCGTTACAGACGGTTTCGGTTTCGGTTTCAAAGGAAGGGAGACAAACCACAGCACGTCTTCCACAGGTTGATTTCTTCCCTTCTAATGCAGGAATAAAAAATATTCATACGCAAATTGTTAGCAGATGTTAAGATTTTAAGTACAACAATGTTAAAATAGATGAATTTTTCACATAAAAAATACACATGTTATTGTTTGTTTGAAAGACCTTGGTAAAAATAGACAACAAACTTTCAAGTTTGAAAAGAAAGTACTTTTTGTGTTGTCCGTTTGTGATAAAGTTCACCTGTGCTCTACAATGTCTCCCAAACTGACGACTATATTTTGTACTCATTTACATTGTACAGTGAAGGTTCGACAGTGGTAGTCTATGAACTCATACACATGTTTTTGTTAGAATTCAAATTCTTGTGACACACTTCTTCTTGTTCATTTCCTGTGCCTGTGATTTGTTTGAGCACATTGTGAGGTATTTGACCACAGACTACAAACGGAAACAAAGAACGAAAAACAAAAATAAAAACATGCACCAGCAGCAGTGCCCTCCAAAGAACACTCGCTGGGGAAAATCAAATTACAAAACTTCGAAAGCACTCACGAGAAACGCGCAAATTCGCAATCACTCCAAGTTCTTATAAAAAACGCTGGCGCTGGACCCGAGTACTCTTCAGACTGGCTCGCTCCCCCAGTATGAAAGTTTTTGTCTTGTGCACGTGGATTTAAAAAAATTATATATATATTCATTTATTTTACACAATTAAAAAAATTATTAGAGTAAAATAAAACATGAAAACGTTCATAATAAACAATAGTAAACAAGAATTTAAAAAATATATATATATAGACCACCCATGCCGGGAATCGAACCCGGATCACTTTGGCCATAGACGAATCGCTTTCCACCCGGATCACTTGGATTAAAAAAAAAAAAATTTTTAAATTTATTTTACACAATTAAAAAAATTATTAGAGTAAAATAAAACATTAAAACGTTCATAATAAACAATAGTAAACAAGAATTAAAAAAAAAAAAAATAGACCGCCCATGCCGGGAATCGAACCATAGACGGACCACTTTGGCCATAGACGGACGTGCTACGACAACTTTACTAGAGTTGTGCGCCTTGAATCACTGTGTGTATCTGTCGCTCTCTGTCTTTCAGTCTCACCGAGACCACACACTGCATTGTAGTTTCTTTGCCGAGACCAACGGCAACTTCCTGTCACGTGGTACATACGTCACAGAAATCCCCCATGAACAAAAATTTCTCCACCTGCAAGCTATACTTACCCGACGCCAAAGACGAGCCGCTTCGGCGGCCCGTCAACAATTAAGGCTTGTTTGCATAATGCCAACATGATGTAGTATGGACCAAGTATAGAGGACAATACAGACACAAATGTGTAGGCTATTTAGGGTAAAGTAAATGGATGAAAATTGATGTGGTTTGTTGGTAAAAAAAACAAGTCGCGTAAGGCGAAATTACTACATTTAGTCAAGCTATGGAACTCACAGAATGAAACTGAACGCACTGCATTTTTTCACAATGACCGTAGTCCGCCGCTTGTGCAAAACGGAGTGAACCTGACGAGCCTGTTCAGCGCGGTAGTGGTTTCGCTGTACTGCATAGCAGCACGCTTTTCTGTACCTCTCTTCGTTTTAACTTTCTGAGCGTGTTTTTAATCCAAACATATCATATCTATATGTTTTTGGAATCAGGAACCGACAAGGAATAAGATGAAATTGTTTTTAAATCGATTTCGGAAATTTAATTTTGATCATAATTTTTATATTTTTAATTTTTAGAGCTTGTTTTTACTCCAAATATAACATAATTTATTTATATGTTTTTGGAATCAGGAAATGATGTAGAATAAGATGAACGTAAATTTGGATCGTTTTATATATAAAAAAAAAATATGTTCAGATTTTTAATGACCAAAGTCATTAATTAATTTTTAAGCCACCAAGCTGAAATGCAATACCGAAGTCCGGCCTTTGTCGAAGATTGCTTTACAAAAATTTCAATCAATTTGATTGAAAAATGAGGGTGTGACAGTGCTGCCCCAACCGTTTACAAAAAGCCGGATATGACGTCATCAAAAGTATTTATCGAAAAAAAGAAAAAAACGTCCGGGGATATCATTCCCAGGAACTCTCATGTCAAATTTCATAAAGATCGGTCTAGTAGTTTGGTCTGAATCGCTCTACACACACACACACACACACACACACACACACCACGACCCTCGTCTCGATTCCCCCTCTATGTTAAAACATTTAGTCAAAACTTGACTAAATGTAAAAACCACCTCTGTTTTTGAGATTTACACTTTGGTGCTTGCATTCTTTCTATGATTTATTTCTGTACATTTCAGTTTTACACTTTGTAAAAACATACTCTTTTGCATTTAGTTTTGCATTTCTTTCCTTGCAGTCCGGCGATTCAATCCCAGCCGCTGCACCTTCGCTGCACCAACCACCTGATCTTTTCTTCGGAGAGTCAATGAAACTACGTGACAGCTCTATTTATATCATGACGTAAGCTTTCCTTTTTGTCCCGTGGCCAAAGTTATTAACAAACAGCATCCAATGACTGGTGAAATATACATGTCCGTCTGGTGACCTTGGCCTTATTTTTGCTGTGTATTCCTATTCTCTTTCTGATAAATATTCGCACCGCACATCGCTTTTCTTGTCACCAGGGAGGTCAGTTACCTTGTGTTCTGACATAAATTTATATATTTTGTAACCAGTTATACACGAACGGGCTCAGCCGCAAGTTTTGTGTAGGCCGGCTTTTGTGTAATAATGTGGAAGTTGTGTTCAGCCAATCGCAGGCTCCTTGCACACTATTGTATAACGCACAGAAGAGGGTCCAGTTCATCCAATGAGCGTTCTCCGTTTGAGTCATGTGACTTTATGTAACTCTCTTGTTTTGTAAGGAACACGGTGAGAAGAACGACGACACAACGCCGATGTCGTTTTCGTCTTGATTCACCGAGTTCTCATCGAAGATGGTGGATCTCGCACGACAAGCTTTCAGTACCAATAATTTTGGACTCGCTGCTGAAATCTACGAAAGAACGATCAAGGAAAATGGCCCCCAGGCGGACTTGTATCTCGGTCTTGCAGACAGCTTTGCTCGTGGAGGCCAGTTTACGAAAGCATTTGATGCTTACACAAATGCTTTCCGCCTTGGAAGGGTGACTCCAGAGAAATTAAAACACTTAGTCACAGCGTTGATCGAAAGTCTGAGTCAGGACTCAAGCAGCAGTGGTGGTCAGCAGAACTCCATGAAAAAGAGCTGTATGTTTACATGTGTGCTATGTCGTGGACTATTAAACGACCCGGTGACGATCAAATGCGGTCACACGTTCTGTCGCAAGTGTTTAGAACGCGATCGGACGAAAACATGCAAAGTGTGTGGAATTGTTCATTACAGGTTAAAACCAGCGAACATACGGACTAACGTTGTGCTGTCAAACTTAATACACAAATGGTTTCCCGACAGTTGTAGAGCTGCTGAACTGAAAGCAGAAGGGAACAAGTTCTTCGAGAAAAGAGATTTCGAACGTGCAATTAAATTCTACAGCGAAGCTATTTCTTTATGTAAGTACTTCATTTTTATTTAAACAGTTATATATTCATGTGTATGTGTAATTAAGCATTGTCTATGAACGCTTGACCCTGTTTTGTGTGTACTTACGAATTGATTACATACATTGGACCCAGGATGGTCAAGAAGGGTTGCTTGTGTAACACCAAGGCCAACGATAGGTCAGGTGTGCGCATGACAAATGAACCTGACACACCTCCTCTGTTGACCCTTGGCTAAGAGTAGGCACAATGTGATTAACCTTGGGCTTAGGTAATGTACGTCCATCGACCAGTTCGACTCGGCAGTTGAACATCAATTGGGCTAGAGACTAGAGTATTGACTCCGGGATCAATAGACGGTTATTGTTGATCAATATTAGTCACCAGACTGAGTGGATTAAACTAGAAGTGCCCAACTTAGACAACTGCCATTACTATCAATGTCATTTACTATGGTATAACTATAAAGTATTATGTTACATATGGAATTACATGCATGTATTAACACCTGTCTACCTCAGTACCTGTCTAACACAGTGAGTGGGTAGATCGTGTTTATAGTATTCAGTTAGAGGTGTTGAGGTAAGGTTTGAAGGCTGGCACATAGTGTATAGTCTCGTTCACACTCACAGGTTTCCTTTTTAATGAATATTACATGTATAATATTGGAACAATGTGGATTATCAGTTGACTCTGCTCACAGTTTAGATTTTGTTATTTTTACAGTGTACACGTACCTGCGATGAAAATACATTCTTTGAACCTCAGGTGAAAATGTCCCTGCATGTTATGTGGCCATGTACGCACAAGAATGTAAGAGGGAAAAACATCATCCACTTAGAATATATTCAGCCAGATATCTACCCGCTTACACACGAAAAATGTAACTGCAAGATGGATAACAAAGATCAAATTTGACAGAAATAGAAACCTCTCCCGCTAAGATGACGCACTAAGATCATAGAGACAAAAGAAAACAAGTTTTAAAAAGTTAACCCCAACCCGTGGTCGAAGCCAGGACACATGGATCCAGAGAGCTAATTCATCCCACTGCGCCCTGAAGTCCGCTAACGAAAGGAGTGACATTGGAATTGAAGTATGAAAAGTAACACTGGAATGTGTCACTGCTGATCGACAGTCGATGAATCAGAATTCTTTTATTGTCGATGTCTGCTATTTATACTTATATCGGGACTTAAATGGTACCATAACCTGGTCATCAGTGGCATAAACACCCACACACACACACAATATGAGAAGGCTTCGTTCAGTAATGGTCCTTTCTATAGCATTGACAAAAGTTACGCACACACAGAATGACAACTATTATGCCAAATACCGTGATATCATCTACCGCTGTGATAATTTGCGTGATAAAGGTGAAAGGGACTTGAGCAGTTTAAACATTCTGTAATCTGTTGGGGCGGAACCACAGGCCTGGTTTAGAATTTGAATCGTCAGAAACTGTGCATTGGTCATCGTTTATCTATTGTTATCTGTCTTTTGCAGCTGATGCAGACCACTTACTCTTCAGTAACCGATCTCACGCCTACAATGCTTTGGATCAGTACGACAAAGCTCTGGAAGATGCGGAAAAAGTCGTCAAAATGCGACCTGACTGGCCCAAAGGATTCTTCCGTAAAGGTCTTGCTCTTTACGGCCTGGGACGTTATGAGGAAGCTGTTATCGCTTTTCTTCAGTGTCTAGCATTGGACAAGGAAGTTACGTCTGCCAAAGAATATTTGTCAAAGGTTGGTATTCTTTCGTTCCTTTCCTAGGGTGAGGAGTTGGGCTGAGTGCATAGTTAACACACAAAAAAGCGGTTTTATTAGCAGAGTGTGGGGTTGTTTACAGGTTGTCTCCACCAACAACTGGTCCTTTATCGTCAAATCTTGCCTGCATAAAAAAATTTACATTATTTTCCCCGGAATTGCAAGAATTGGTTTGACTGAGCAGCTTTTGTTTTATTGTAGCTTTATGTAAAGGGGGAAACACCTATGCATGAGAAGGTCATAGAGCTTGACATAAAAACTTAAACAAGTCGCGTAAGGCGAAAATACAACATTTAGTCAAGTAGCTGTCGAACTCACAGAATGAAACTGAACGCAATGCAACGCAGCAAGACCGTATACTCGTAGCATCGTCAGTCGAACCGACAAGGAATAAGATGAAAGTGTTTTTAAATTGATTTCGAAAATTTAATTTTGATAATAATTTTTATATTTTTAATTTTCAGAGCTTGTTTTTAATCCAAATATAACATATTTATATGTTTTTGGAATCAAAAAATGATGGAGAATAAGATGAACGTAAATTTGGATCGTTTTATAAAAAAACATTTTTTTTTTACAATTTTCAGATTTTTAATGACCAAAGTCATTAATTAATTTTTAAGCCACCAAGCTGAAATGCAATACCGAAGTCCGGGCTTCATCGAAGATTACTTGACCAAAATTTCAACCAATTTGGTTGAAAAATGAGAGCGTGACAGTGCCGCCTCAACTTTCACGAAAAGCCGGATATGACGTCATCAAAGACATTTATCAAAAAAAATGAAAAAAAGTCTGAGGATATCATACCCAGGAACTCTCATGTCAAATTTCATAAAGATCGGTCTGAATCGCTCTACACACACACACACACAGACAGACAGACACACACACACACACACATACACCACGACCCTCGTCTCGATTCCCCCCTCTATGTTAAAACATTTAGTCAAAACTTGACTAAATGTAAAAAAGGCACAGTTAATAAGTTATGTCACTGTAATAAAGACGAAAAAGAATAGTGTGAGTGACCTCCCTTTACTGAAACTGTGTCATGCATTGCAGGGTGTAGTGTCCTTCCTGATGGGTGAATGTGTGTCACTGACACAGAAACTGCAGCTGCCAACAATTCAAGAATTAGACCATAGAATGCATAGCTGTCACATGTCTAACTAGCTGCAGGGTTTTGTTTGCCAGGGTGGGGTTAGGACGGGATATATATGAATATGAAAATTGCTAGACGGTAGAAAGATATTGCTGCATCATTCCTTGATGGAGTGCGCATGCACGGCGGGGTTGAGAGTGTCCAAAAATTCTATGGCAGGCGTGAGATTCATCTGTTTTAGTTTGTGCCCATTAATTTTAACAGAGAGAACTCATTATTTGAAAGAGCACTTAGTGGAAATGAAGCCATCAGTATTGCATTTAGCTGAGCTCTCACCGGAAGTTACAAATGTGAGATCTTCCCCAGTGCTTCAAGTTCGAGTGAACAATTACAGTGAATACAAAACTTGCATTATTTTATGGGGAAGGACGAACACCAACTATAGATAATACTTTGGCTTTTCAAAGGTTTTTGTCCACTGTTTTTAAGGAGACCTTCTCTTCAGATCCTCTTCTTCTGTGTTCATGGGCTGTAACTTGAAATATATTAGGAACATAGAATTAAAGTAACCAGAAACTAGAAGTTGAATAACAGATTGGTCCAGAAGTCATTGGAAGTGTAATGCTATCACTTTCAGTAGCCTGCTACGGTTAATTTGGAAAGCACATTTTTGATTGGTGACAGTCACAATGCAGATCTGCATGAAAGGAACATCGGTTGTGCATTGTTGCTGTTGGCCCCCTGCTCAAAGTCAAGTCCACATACTAAAGTTGGCCAAAAAATTATTGCAACAAATTTCAAACCCAAATTAAAGCATTAATTCCTGTGTCATTTAATTAAAACTGTATATGCCAGTTAAGACCGTTCACTTAACCTTCAGGATCACCTTTTGGATTAAATATTTCTTTTACAGGGATCACGTGACCGCCGCTCAAGTAAGGGTACCCTCAAAATCGACCTGACAAAAACGGAAGAGCCGAATGAAAAATTTACCAAAAAATCACAATAGGCAAATCTTTGCAACTTTGACATACGAGAAGAAAGTCAAACCAATTATCTACCCTGAACAGATTGTTTTGTTTTGCTACCTTGCGTATTTCGCGTGCTATGCGTGCTAAATGTCCAGCTTGCATAGATGTTTGTCTGCTTTAATGCAGTTGTGCCTTGAAACTGCTAATACCACAATCTTTAAAGTCCACATATGATGTCTTTTTACCAGCATTGTGTCTTTCTCTTTTCCTAAACAGTCACTGCACATGGTCCTGTCGCAACTGCCGCCTGACGACCCCAAAGCCCTGCAGCGACAGAGGGAGGCCAACCCCAGCTTGTTCCAGGCGCTCGTGAACAGCAATTTCAACATTTCCACCTTCCTGCCTCACATCACCGCCAACACTTTCAACCAGCTGAAGCAGATCATGAACGACACGGTGGAGGAGGCCTCCAATTTCATGCCTCCCTCCCAGGCTTGCTCTGGGGCCTCTCCTGTCCTGGATGATGCAAAGGTGAGTCGTTTGAGCAACCTTTTTTTTTTTTTAACCACAGTGGTACGTACCTGTTATGAGGCAACACCCTAGGACAGACCAGACAACCTTTCCATATTTGTGTACTCATTCATTGAAAGAACGTGACATGTCCTTTCTTTTGACACTCTTTTCGCGTTTATGTAGCTTTCCAGGTGTAACTTCTGTTGACCGGCAGTAGGCCACACTAGAAAGGACTATGTACTGCATGTACGTGAAAACATCCTTGATTTAGACTGTGCTTGGCTTGTGGGTTGAATCATCGGTGGTTCTTGGTTGTTTGATGTTTTTGTGTGTGGTTTTTTTCTGAGTTTCTGTATAATTTATGTGTGCTTTTACAGAGAAATTCAGTGTCACAAAGTTCTGATAAGATTTACGGTCATTGGAAGTTCATGTTGTTGTTTGAATGAGAATATCAACCTTTGCCATGCACTGAGTCATCTTGCACCAGGTTAGTTATGACCTAGCAAGAGTTGTGTAAACTTCAGATCGCACAGTCAGGGGCACATGCACTTAAAAAAGTTAGATAACAAGATAGTGAGCTTAGGCTTAACAACTTTGTTGACAAGTTAGTTTCGTGAGAGATATGACCCATGCTTACTGCTTTATGTTTTGTTTTTGTTGCAGGACTTGCTGAAAGTGTCGCCCTATTTGCAGGAGCCAGGCAGCATGTTGGAAAAGCACAGATGTAAGTAGATTGCATAATTGTGTAAAGGTTGTCACATGGATGTTAGTGTTACATCATTTTCTAACTTGTTCACCAGTTTGTTTTTGTTTTGGTTTTTTCGTCTTTTTTTTTGGGGGGGGGGGGGTGAAAGTAGCTAACAATCCCGGGCTTTGTGGCAGTATATTATACGTGTATATATATGCACTCCTCTTACCGAATCACCCACTCCTGGTTTGGCTAACACTGTAACTGACTGTCTTTTGAATCATTTTCTTGTTTATATAACTGGATTTAGGTAAGGTTCATAAGAAGAATGGGTTGCTGCCAGATGAACAGCTAGTCCGGGGAGACGGCTCAGTTGGTAGCGGCGCTGGCTTTCAAACCAGTTTTTCAGGGTGTAGCGCTTTACTGTATGTCAGCTCACTTTCCCCAGTGAGAAAGCAGTCCAAAATTCTATGAGGGTAATTTCACGGGACTATATGATGGATACCTTATCCTTATCCTTAGTGTGTTATCAAGGCAGCTGAAGGAACTGTTGCATTTTGTGTCTGTCTTTCTAGGTATATTGAAAAAGTTATTTCCTGACTGATTTCCAGATTGATTTCAAGTATGAAAAGGGGGGAAATAAACGGATTAGAACAGTGGGAACCCCAAAAAAATTTCAACTTTTTTATAATTCATAGCTTTTATTTTTGAATTTTATGATAGAATGAGTTCAGTGTGAATTTGACAAACCTGCCGGCTGTTTTTTTATCCACTTACGGGATATGTTTCCTTCAAACAGTGCAGTGATGTACCTGATGCCAGGTTGAAAGTGACCTCACAGTCTGACTCTCTCTTCCAGGCAACTCAGTGCCAGTTCTCAAAGAGACCAGCCCACCAGGCTCACCCGAAAGTGTGCTGCGCCAACGATCAAGATCTCAGTCCCCAGATCGGAAAGACTTGGAGACCCAAGGCAGCAGAAAACGCAGCAGGAACCCATCTGTGAACCAGCCGTTGAGCCCCACCCACTCCTCTCCACAAAAATGCCTCAGTAAGTGAATGCGCTTGTTGCTGATGAATGATCTGCTTCTTTATTTGCTTTTTGAAGGCAGCCATGTAATTTCTCATTTTAGAGATAGTAAAGTATTATCGTATTGCCTTATATTGTAAACATGCACTCAGTTCACCATTTTTCCTCTCCGCCATCCCTTTGCTTGTTCACTGTCGATGTGGCCGTGCAGGGTATCTATGGTTTATTGCACGTTAGAGTCAGTGAAATGTTGTCTCGCATTTCAAACTGCAAAAAACTTATTTTGATGCCATTGAATACAGTGGAACCCCCTTTTAAGACCCCCTCCTCCCCAATTTCAGACCTTGTATTCTCAGACTTTCTGTTCATAACCTCTGCAAAATAACCCCCATGTTAAGACTCCTTTCTTTTTAAGACCCGATTTTCTCAGACTTTGGGAGGTCTTAAACTGTATGTGTGTGATGTGAAAATGCATATCAGTCTGGTTGGGAAAAGATAAATGTTTTCTTTGTCAGTAAGGATGTCTTGTTGCCTTTTCGCCTTTCAGGACTGGAAGTAAAGGGAGTGAGGGAGGGCAAGACTGAGAGTGAGAACTCTTTATTGCCTCGTTCGGCGACCCAAGTGAACGCTTTGCCTGTGGAATCTTTTCCAGCTTCCAAGGAGGAGACAGAAACAGTGGCACTAGAAGTGTCCCTCTCTCGGTTGACAGATGTCGGCGAAAATAAACTGGCCTCGAAGAGATTATTGTTCCGCCTTCCGTGGATTGAGCAAGTGAAGAGGGCGCTGAACGTGTTTGTTTCAGTGCTAGGAAAGGAAGAGAAAGGGACTGAGTCTGCTGAGTGTATTTTAAAACTTCTACAGGCAGCAGAAAAAACTGCTTCTTGCTGGGAATTTGCTGATGTTGCCTGTACCGAAGGAGAGAAAGATGTGCAGGAAAAATGCATCAGTTTTGCTGGAACTGAGGGAGAGGTGGAAAAGGAAGCATTTAAAACACCTGCTTTACTTTACTCGGCAACACAGGAGGAAGGGCACCAGCTGAACTGTTTGGTCTCACAGTGTTCAGGTAGAGACGTCAAAGATAACATTTGGAAATTAACTTTCAGGTGAACATGAGAAAGTAACTGCCTCATCACTCAAATTTCAGAGCCACTTTCCTATTTACTTTCAGAGCCACTTTCCTATTCACTTTCAGAGCCACTTTCCTATTTACGTTCAGGGCCACTTTTTCTTATTACTTTCAGAAAGACAGATGATGTTAACGCAGACAACTACAGGGTGACCCAAAAAAAAAGAGTACCCAAACAAAACGTCATAAATTGAACAAAAATAAAGCAATCTTCATCAAATTTATTTACACACACAAGTAGCCTCTGCATGATTTCAACAGAAAATGTTAGCGTTCTAGCTTGTCTTTCAGGAAAGTTATGCTCATTCTACAGAACATGCTCCAAATGGCCTCCCCCGGATTTAAATTCCCCAGATTTCTATCTTTGGGGGTTCCTGAAAGACAACGTCTACAGGAACAACCCACAGACAATCGCAGAACTCAAGCGAGCCATCACAACAACCATTCGCGGAATCTCGCAACAGGAGTGTGTGCGGGTGATTGATAACTTTGCGCGGCGAGTTCAAGTTTGCCTGAATCGGCGCGGAGGCCATTTGGAGCATGTTCTGTAGCATGAGCATAACTTTCCTGAAAGACAAGCTAGAACGCTATTTTCTGTGCAAATCATGCAGAGGCTACTTGTGTGTGTAAATAAATTTTATGAAGATTGCTTTATTTTTGTTCAATTTATGACGTTTTGTTTGGGTACTCTTTTTTTTGGGTCACCCTGTACATCACTCGTCAAGCATGAAACTGGTAGAAACTTTTGAAGCAATGAGACGACAAGACCTAACAGTATTTTTTTGCGGTTGTGTTTGCAGGGTCCGAAGCAGAAGAAAAAAGCGGTGCGTCAGACAAGAAGGCCATCAGTGAAGACCTGTTGAGCGTCGAGGATCTGGAGTGTAGCTTGTGCTACCGGCTCTTCTATAAGCCAGTCACCACCCCCTGCGGACACTCGTTCTGCTGTGAGTGTCTTGACCGCTGCATGGACCATCAAACGTCATGCCCCATGTGCAAGAGCTCTCTTGCTGAGGTGAGGCACCTTGTTTGCTGCTCTTTATTTTTAAAGCCTGACCTTAACTGGGCAAAGTCGACTACGCAAAGTATACTTTGTGAAGCTGGCTGCATGAAGCTTTAGCACTGAGTTTTCGGTAAAAAGACTTTGCAAAGTGGACTTTCGGCTCAATAAAGGACCGCCTTAAGGCTTCTTCTTTTCTACGTCTACATCTTCGTCTTTTTCTTCTCCTTCTTTGTCTCGTTTTCTTCTTCTTTATTTGACAGTTTGGTGTAGTTGTGGAACCAGGCTGTCTGATTTAAGACTTTCCCCCTTTAAAAATCTTGGTGGTTTTTTTTAGACTTCAGTTGGTAACCTCTGTAAATTAACTTCATTAATTGAAAGAATGTGTGTTTGTGTGTGTTGTGTGTCCCTCTCTGTGCAATTCTCCCAAAGTGGAGACCCCACGTTAAACTTGTTGCTTTCTGATTTCAGTACCTGGCCGAGAGACGGTCGACAATGACGGAGTGCCTGCAGGCCATCATCGTCAACTACTTTGAGAAGGAATACATTGACCGCCAGAAAATCCACGAGGAGGAGATCAACGAACTGGCCAAGATGGGGTTGGATACCCAGCACGAGATTCCCGTCTTTGTCTGCACTCTAGGTTTCCCTTCTGTGCCCTGTCCGCTGCACATCTTTGAGCCGCGCTATCGCCTCATGATACGTCAGTGCATGGAGTCCGGCACACGCCAGTTTGGCATGTGCGCTTGTCTGAGCGATAATGAGTAAGCTCAGTTGCTGTTGTCTGTCGGTGTTTCGATATTTTTTGTGTTGTGTTTCTCTTGCTCCCTTTTTATTTTTCTCTGTCTCTGTCTCTCTCTCTCTCTCTCTCTCTCTCTCTCTCTCTCTCTCTCTCTCTCTCTCTCTCTCTCTCTCTCTCTCTCTCTCTCTCTCTCTCTCTCTCTCAAGTACATACACACACACAAAATGTTTATATATATATACTTGCTTAAAATAGCATAAATGCGGATGTGTGTATGAAATTTAGACAATGCTACACTTAAACATCATTTCCAACGCTGAAAATTTGTTGACAAATTCTAAATTATTACACTTGAGGCTTCACAAGGGTTGACATGTCTGGTAGTATCATGGGAGCATGACACAAGTTTGTTACTCTGCTTTTCGGTCAACGGGTAGAACTTCTCAATCTATGGAGTGTGACTCTGTTTTTCGGTCATCAGACAGAACTTCTCAGGATATGGATCGAGTGTAAGGCCAAAAAAAAAAATAGGTGTGGTTACGGTAACATAGCCAAAAAAAATAGGGTAGGTAGGTAGGCAATCACTTTTTTTTTTTAACTTTTTTTTCTAATGTGTACAAATTAAACCTACTTGACAGGGAAATAAGTGTGCGACTCGGGCGCTTTCGCTTTCATTGCGTTTTTTGCACTGTTTTTTTTTTTTTTTTTTTTTTTTTTTTTTTTTTTTGACAAATGTAATAAAAAGTTATAGGGTCGGCCCCTAAAATTAGGGTAGGTCGGGTTACCGTAACCACACCTATTTTTTTTTTAGGCCTAACTAAGTTTTTCTGTCAACAGGGAGAACTTCTCAGACTATGGCTGCATGCTGGAGGTGCGAGATGTACACTTCTTCGCCGACGGTCGTTCTCTGGTCGACACAGTTGGCGGACGTCGGTTCCGGGTGCTTGGACGCAGCAAGAGAGACGGCTACAATACGGCCAAAGTGGAGTTCCTCTCGGACGACCCTGTGGATCAGGCTGTGCTGCCTGGTAAGTGTTACTGGCAGAATGCTGTCTGCTTTCATATTTTTCAAAGATTGATCCTGGGAGAGATCAGTGAAGTTTGTGTTAAGCCTGTCCTTAATTGAGCCCGAAGTCGACTTCGTGTAGTCTGTTTACCAAAAACTTGGTGCTAAAGCTCCGTGCAGCCAGCTTCACGAAGCACACTTCTTGTAGTCAACTTGGCCCAATTAATGGCAGGCTTTAACAGTATGGTAGCAGTGCTGAGTGGTCCCGCTGGCACGAGGCAATAGGGTGTGTTGGCCCCCAGTGTTTCTCTCTTTAAATCCTTTTATCTCTTTGCAGTTCTCATTTTCTTTGTGCTAGGGTTAGTTGTCAGAGTTGTGACATGTGCTGGGCCACGAAAACTTTTTTGCCTGAAGCATCTTTTCTGTGGATGGTGTTCTTCACCTTTGAAATTTTAATGGTACAACCGTACAGTTGGCACATCAAAAGTTGTCTTACAGGACACCTAACAAATGAATACGGCAGAGAAGAAGGACTACGTTGGGACTTTCAGAGTTTCTGGGTCATGCTTGTCTCTACTTATTTGCAGCAGTTGAGGAAAAGGAAGTGAGCAAGGTATTCAGTATCAAAAAACAAGAATTAAATGACATATTCTTAGCCCAACTCACATATAGCTTTAACTTCAGTTTAAGTGCTAAGGCATTGAACATACACTGACCCCGGAAGGGGGAAGTAACTCTAAAAAAAACGCCACAGCCTGCAGCTAGGGCACTGTCCGTACATTAGGGTTACTTCTCCTTACGCCCACGTGACTTGTTTTTTGATTGTGAATTTGGGAACGTTAGCAGTCTATCTTTTTTTGGATTAAAGGTATTCAGTCCTTGACGTTAAGAACAAAAATCTGACAACTTTTTTCCCGTCTGGTGTGTGCAGAGCTGCAGCAACTTCAGCACGACATTTACGCGGACATGAAGAAGTGGCTGGATCGTCTGCCTGCGGTGCACAAGGCACGCATCTCGCAGCACTTCGGGACCATTCCCACCATGGATCCGAACCCCAGTACCAACCCCAACGGCCCCCACTGGGCGTGGTGGTGCATCGCCGTGCTGCCCATCGACACGCGCGTCCAGCTGGCTCTCCTGGCCATGGGCTCTTTCAAGGAACGCCTGGAGGCCATGAAAAAGGTGCTCCAGTACCTTGGCAAACGCCACAGTTGACTAGGTGGATTCGCTCCATTTGTTTTGGGAGACTTGAGTCTTCAGGGCATGGCTCCTCGCGTGGCTCGCCTGCCGAGAGATTTTCTCATCACACTTCTGCTAGGGACCGTGGTTGCTGTCTTCGTTCTATTTCGCATGGTGCATCACGTCTGCCTGCAGATTGTCAGACGACTTTAATGTTTGTACGGGCGGTTTGTCTTCCATGTTGTGAGAAGAAGTGCTATGTCAGAACTATCTTATTCCAGTGCTTGCAGCACATTCATATGGAAGTAATGTTAGTTTTTGTGTGTGTTGGTTTTTCAGACCTTTGGTGTTTTTTCCTGTTTTTATTTATTTTTGTTTTTGCCTCTCAGGCTCTCAAAGTTCATAGGCACTGCATACAGTTTGTATTTGGGTATAACCTTAGTTTTATAGTTGATTTAGGTAATTCACTTTTAAGGGGGTGAAGATTTTTTTTTTTAAATAGAGATGTGTCAATAATGTAGGTATTAGAATGTAAGGAAAAATAATGCAGTTGCTTTATTTTAATAAAGCAGCAGATCTCACATCTTAAACATTGACACTGGAGTTTGTGAAGTAATTTGCCTCAGGCACTTGAACTTGATCCATGTCCTGAAATGCAAGATAATCCGCATTCTGTTACACGTCAAATTGTGGGATCTGTTTTTCTTTTTTTTTTTGGTGTGTTTGTGCAGCATATATAAGTAATATTAATATGAGTAATGGAGACATTCTCAAGCCAGATCAAAAAACAAAACAAAAAGAAACAACAACACCCCCACCCACCCCAAACAAGACAATGAAGAAAGTTAGGATGGATTTGAAGTCTGCACTGGAGCATATACTGTGTGTTGTCTGTGAGCTATGTTATCAATATGTTCCAGTGGCGGATATGAAAGTATTAAAAGCGGTGCTGTTCCACTCCTATGTTGTGTTGGGCTGTCTTTGCTGTTTAAAACTGATGCTACTGTAACTTGTTTCCCTAGATTGGTTCCCTCTTCTGCATCGCACAAATATTTTCGCATTCTCCAGAACCTTGCAAGAGAATGTCCATATATTTTTAAGCAGCTTCGGGTTGAAAACTGTGGCTGTTTTGCACCTGTCTGTTTTGATCGAGTGTATTGATAGCTTTTGAAATCAATGTGTGTATCGGTGTGTGTGTGCATTCAATTGTGTGCGTTCGTGTGTCTGCGCGTGCAAGTGTGTTTATGAAAGGGAATGTCTGCCACTGTGGAACGGATGTAAAAATCGTCTTTGCCCTCACACCAAAACTGAATGTACCAACTGCCACAAGATGAGTGAAATATAAATATATCTGTGGGTTGTTTTGTTATGAATTGATCTTTTCGTGTATGCGAGATTGAAATTTCTTGAATACGTGCAGTGAAGTGTTTAAGCAGGTAGATATGGCATACAAATCTATGAGAAGGGGAAAATATGAATATTATCACAAACCAGAAGTATATTAGTCTATATAAGAATGTATTGATGTCTGGTGCATGGCAATACCAGCAGTGTTTGGTTTGAGCTGCTGTGGGCATCAGTTATAAGAAGAAAGTTAAAAACGGCTCCTAACTTTCTGCAGGTTTCCGAGAAATGTAAAAATGAGGAACGTGTTAATGGGCTCAGTATTGCGTCAGACTGCACCATTTGCAATGAATGGAAAATTCAGCATTTTTCTTTCAACGATTTTTGCTTTCCTTACTTGGAGATATTGTAGATTGAGTTATAATTTACATTAAGAAATTAAATGAAAACAGAATGAAATGCTGAGAAAAGAATAAGGCTCATCCTGCTTGCTTGATCATTTCCTTGTGTAATGTATGCTTCCATGTGATGTTGGTCTACTGTTGAATGGAAGAGAGGCTGTGTTTATTTGAGAAAATGGAAGTATGATCTAACCGATGTGTATGTATCTTAAAACTGTAATTTATTTATTTCTAATTCAATGGGTACATTCATATAATATTCATACTTCCTATTTGCAATGGAAAGGGTTGTGATATGCTCGATTCTTCAGCACGACAGACCCTACATGCATTGGTCTGATCTTGATTTTCTGCATCAAGCTACATTTAATTAACCTGAATTTTGTTGTGAAAGATGCTATTCAAATGGAAAATGCCTGTAAGTCGAGCAATGAAGTCATGAGAGTCACAGCATGTGATATAGAGTTTCGTAAATTGTATTTCAGTATGCAAACAAACAAATATTATTTAAATTCAGTATGACAAGACTGGCTTCATCCACTTTTTACTGGTATACAAAAAGCTACACTGATGAAATGAGTAGCATAAATAAGAGTAGTTGTACACAGTGGTGGTGTTTGCCATTGTAAATCTTCAAATTAACTGGGCGAAGTCGACTACGCGAAGTATACTTCGCGAAGCCGGCTGCACGGAGCTTTAGCACTGAGTTTTCAGTGAAAAGACTTTGCGAAGTCGACTTGGGACTGAATTAAGGACAGCCTTTACCAGCAGAGGAATCAAGTCTATTACCATCTGCAGTCTTTAGGAAGAGTTTGCGTGCATGTGACAATGGGAACCAGTTTGCACATTGGTGTACGGGTACGAGAGGGCCTTCCACTGTCTTCTGGCTGTGAGAGTCTTTTGTCAATGTGATATTTATTTGGTTGCATCTTGGACAAAGAACCTGAAGGGAAGGGCAATACTATTTTATATTACCTGATGCCACAAAAGACATATGAACTAATCTCTCTGCATATATACATGTAGTGCTACAACTTGACAACTATGCCAACAGATTTTAAGGGAAAGATGGGCTATGAACAGAGAGTGGTTTTTCTGCATATTTTGGGTTCTTAGCTCAGTTGGTTTCCGCAAACCCATTGACTTCAGAATCATGTTTGACAAAGATGGGGTGAATGAGATAAAAGCTTTTGAAAACCTCAAGTAGAACATGTTCATGCCAGGAAGAGTTTGAAAGTCATGTCAAGGTTGTTTTTTGCACTCTTACTCATGGGACAAATCCTCAGGGGTCCTGATTAATATTTTGCAAATATATATATCTCGCTGATGTGGAGTGAAGTGATGTGAAACGGTTTACTTGGCTTTTGTAATGTAGCAAATGTAAAGTTTGTCCTGACATGTATGCACTCACAGAAGTTTATATATATATAAGTTTTTTTTCTTCTCCGTACTAGTGTTTTGCAACTCAGCTACACAGGCTCTGACCTGTTTAGTTTGGTATATTGTCAGGCGTTCAAACACTTGTTCGGTTGAGTGTTTTTTTGGTGGCTTTTTCAGACTTGCTTTTTTTATCAGAGCAAGTACAAATTTGTAATAATATTTGGCATTTTGGGGTAAAATATGCAATAGAAGATTCTAAACTTGAATTCCAAAAGAACGTACACAAATTATTTTGGAAATATGGTAACCACTTTCAGATTGCATATTTTTAAATGGCTTTTTTTAAGATAGCAGTTGTGTTATGCCTGTCTTCAGCAATGTGCATGGGTGCATTTGTGACCCTCCACCACGGAATGAGTCGCATGTCACCTTTGCATGATTTTCATATTTTTACATTTTCCTAAAGAGTTTTTTATGCTCTATCCAGTGGAGAAGAATTGTTTTTGGAAAAGAGCGAAAACTGTTTGAGTTATAAGCCTGTGACTAAGGTGACCCTCACACTGTTACCATATACTCACCGGACTTATATCAAGCCTAGCGCAGAACCGCGCGAGGTGACATGCGACTCATTTCGTGGTGGAGGGTCACATTTGTGGATGTTCTCTTGTGAAGTACCCCTAAATGAATGCGATGTTTAAAAGGCTGGTAGTTTGAGTGGTTTGAGAGGACAATGAATAGATAAAAAAGGTTTTTGCAGAGCAACTTGCTTTGTGAATGCCAGATTACCTGTTTGAAAATGAGATTATATGCGAGATATGTGGTACATGTATAAGATAATATGTGAGATATGTGGTACATGTATAAGATTGTATGCGAGATATGTGGTACATGTATAAGATTGTATGTGAGATATGTGGTACATGTATAAGATTGTATGTGAGATATGTGGTACATGTATAAGATTGTGTGCTGTGGTACATGTATAAGATTGTATGCGAGATATGTGGTACATGTATAAGATTGTATGTGAGATATGTGGTATAAGATTGTATGCGAGATATGTGGTATGCATGGCCAGTGACTGTCAGTGATAGGCTTGCATGGTATGTGTGGTGTGCATTGTGAACTTGGGTTTTTTATGCAATCATTGATATTTTCAAAAGTATGTAATAAAAAGGCAGAGAATACATGATTTAACGTGAGTTTGTTTTGTATGCTCTCTCTCTCTCTCTCTTTATTTTTAAATATGATTTGAAAGTGTCCGTGTGAGTGTTTGTTCGTCCCAACCACAGATTCTTAAAAAAAGGCCCAGCCTTAAATCTTAATCCTTTTAAAGTTTAGTTCCGTTCTCTCAAAATGTACAATGTTTAGTCTGTATGACACCATGTGTGTTTACAGTGGAACTCCCTTTTTAAGACCGCCCAATTTAAGACTTCCTCCCTTTTCAGGCCTTGTTTTCTCAGACTTTCTGTTCTTAAAGGCACAGTAAGCCTCCCGTAAACCATCACAGATACGGTCAGACTTTTACACACAGTACAAACACCCTTCCATTTGAACGCTCACCAAACGGGAACATCCTAGGTGGCCTACGTAAAGAGCGAGCAATTTTCAAAGAATTTATTTTTGAGTGGTTTATCTTACCCTTGAGCCATCGTGAACCTGTGTGATCCAGTTTCCCTTTTTCACAAAGTAGTCGTCAGTTAGTCATTTGAATGCGACTCGATGTGAGCTTATTTACAATAGCACGTTTTTATGCACGAAACAAACGGCTGTGGTTCACAAGAACTCTAGCGATGGCTTTTGACTGTTGAGAGGAACTGCGATATGCACTGATAAACCGTCGTCTGCTACGACCCTTGCGTGACCCTGCTTCCGGGCTTTTCTTTTTTCAAACTTTCACAACTTCGAATTGTACTGATCTTGTCTTGATGAAAAAGGAATTCTTTTATGATTAAAGAATGTTTGTGTAACAAGCTGTCAATTTATTATTTAGATTTTAAAAGTTAGGTCTAGCGCAAAAACGCACCACGGTCCAAAAACATTTTGATAATCATTGATTCACGGCTATCGCCAGTTTACATCGAGAGAATGAGACCCGAAGGGAAGTAACTCATGTTTGACCTGAGTTCAGGATGGGTCCAAAATGTGTTCGAGACAATCTGCAAAATCAATTCTTTAAAAATTGCTCGCTCTTTACGTAGGGCACCTAGGATGTTCCCGTTTGGTGAGCGTTCAAATGGAAGGGTGTTTGTACGGGGCTGGGCCGCTATTGCGTGGGCCGCTATTGCGCGGGGCCGCTATTGCGCGAATCTAACCCTAACCCTAACCCTAACCCTAACCCTAAAGATTCGCCCAATAGCGGCCCCGCGCAATAGCGGGCCGACCCCGTTTGTACTGTGTGGAAAAGCCTGACAGTATATGTGATGGTTTACGGGAGGCTTACTGTCCGGGCGTGATTTCCGGTATCATAACAGCCGTCCAGCACCAAAACGAGGCGCCATTGTTGTTGGACCAAGTCCACGAAAATAAATTCTTTGCAAATTTCTCACGCTCGACAGAAAGCAGCCAGGATGTTCCCGTTCGGTGAGCGTTCAAATGGAAGTATGCTTGTACTGTATGTAGACGCTCGGGGAGCTCTGTGATGGTTTACGGGAGGCTTACCCCATTTTTAAGACCCCCTCCGTTTTAAGACCCTCTTCTCAGACTTTTGGAGGTCTTAAAAGGGGGGTTCCACTGTAGTCAACCCCAGCCGAGACCTTCATAACCCCGCCTTCACACGTGGCGACACCTTGTGTGTGTGTCGAGGCGACTGTTTCATAAGGCCGGTTAATAAACAAAGAAAGTCGGTTGGTTGCTGCGTAGCGGTCGGGTTCCGTGTGTTTAAAAATACCGCACCGTTACATGACATGAACGTTCCGTCAATACCACAGGCGCCCAACAAAAGGTCACGTCAGACGCTTGCGCAACAAAATTTATTTTTATGTCGTTATTGAAACTCGCTTACACAAGTCTCTTGTTTAATTCATAATTACTAGAAGAAACTTGGATGATTTATAAGAGACTTCTTGTCTATGTAAAAGAGCATTCCTGTTTCCTCGGGGTCCCCCGCCCCCCCTCTCTCTCTCTCTCACTCTCTCTCTCTACTTTTTCAAGTGGGGGAGGGGGGGGGGACAAAGTTGCGCATATTCAAAGGAAAGTGCTCCTGCACGAAAAGCCCTTGTTCCATGAGAAGGTGAGTTCACACAACTTGAAATTAATCTCGAGAAGGCAGAAGTCTTGGCACAGACATTTGCAATAGTCAGCCAGAAGTGCACATGCCTCAAAACAGTCTCTTGCTGATTACCTTAGAAACACACACACACACACACACACACACACACACACACATGCACACACACACACACACACTGACACCGGCACACACTGACACACACACACACACACACCGTCTGACACACACACACACACACACACTGACACACGCACACACACACACACACACACACATACATACACACACAAGGCACTGACACTGACACACACACACTGACACGTGGGGCACACACTGACACACACACACACACATGCACACACACACACACACACACACACACGGCACACACAGCCAAACAGAGAGACAGACAGACAGACAGACAGAGCTGCGGCAAGAGTAATGCTTTTCAGTGTGCACAACTGAAATTGGCCCGGTCTAGATAGAAAGAAAACACTGTGCACATAAGAGACATTAAGATGCAGCTCAGTGCAGCATACGTTCGGTGCATGCGTCCTGTTCGTGGCCAGGGTTTGTTGAGCAGATGTATTTTGGCCTTAATCACCGTCCCTTTGGCTCTACCAGACGACAGTTATTGCCCCTGGTCGCAAAACGAGGGTTTACTGACACAACGTGTGATATTTGACAACTTCAAGTGGAGCAATTATATAATAAAAGGTTGCAAGTCTGGCGGCGGAACGAAGTTGAGGGGTGGATGTTGCAGTGAGTGCTGGGACGGGGCGGCGTGAGGGCATACTGGGAGAGGGGAACAAGCGTCGGGACTGACAAGCAAGAGAAGAGAGGATGAAAAAAAAATGTAATAATAAAAATTAAAAAAAGAGAAAAAATAAAAGACAAAAAGGACATCGTTCTCCGTACGAAAGCATTCTTTTTGAGCCTATTTTGTAAAAACACGCACGCATGATACGTAACAAGAGCGAGATGATCCAGGTTTTCGTGGACAAACTGACATGATTACCGTCAGGGGTGACTGTACTGCGCGTCACGTTGCGCCCTGGCAAAAACAGGACATTGAGTCTGCTACCAGTGGATGGAGTATATTCTGCAAGTGTAGCAGTATGCAAGATAATAATCTCAACTGAAATAAAAATCTTAAAGCGTAAGAAAATACCACTATTTCGTCAAATACACTGAGTGCGATCACATACAGAATGCCTTTTTGCTGATCCACTTTAATCTTGAGAATCGTTACTTGTGCAAAAATATGGTTTCAAAAGAAAGTTCTCGTTGGGTTTTTTCGTAATGTTATCAGCATTACTACCAAACATACTGTCAGTTGGTATTTATGACCAAATTCAAAATATCGTCCTCTAGCCACCAGTAAGAAGCTAATTACATCAGCATCCCTGTCAAAATGTAAAAATAAAACTTTATTTTAAGTCCTGATACTCCGGCCTTTCTCACAGAATAAATTGTGTATGAAACTAACCCGGATTCCCTGTAGCGCAATAAGCCAAAACAGACCATTTCACCAAGCAAAATGTCAGCACATTACTTGGA
>NC_090250.1:27434052-27464052 GCF_037325665.1 Littorina saxatilis | reverse complement strand
TTTCTTAGTTCAGTCTTCTGTGTGGCCATTTCTTAGTTCAGTCTTCTGTGTGGCCATTTCTTATTTCAGTCTTCTGTGTGGCCATTTCTTAGTTCAGTCTTCTGTGTGGCCATTTCTTAGTTCAGTCTTCTGTGTGGCCATTTCTTAGTTCAGTCTTCTGTGTGGCCATTTCTTAGTTCAGTCTTCTGTGTGGCCATTTCTTAGTTCAGTCTTCTGTGTGGCCATTTCTCAGTTCAGTCTTCTGTGTGGCCATTTCTTAGTTCAGTCTTCTGTGTGGCCATTTCTTAGTTCAGTCTTCTGTGTGGCCATTTCTTAGTTCAGTCTTCTGTGTGGCCATTTCTTAGTTCAGTCTTCTGTGTGGCCATTTCTTAGTTCAGTCTTCTGTGCTCAAAGCGAAGTCTCTGTATGACAACTTGTTATTATCATGGTTGTTGTCTTTCTCGGAACTTGCTTGCATGCTGACTTTGATGATGGTTGCTGTCTCTTCGTAACTGGTAGAGTTTGCTAGTAGAGTTCTCTTTCTGGGATGTCACCCTCTGGAGGGTCACCCTTCTGCTCTGGAAGATTTGGTTTACAGCGCCTCAATCAGTCACCTTCTGTGCATGCAGTAAGAGCACAGAGAAGCTGTCTCTGATGACTTCAACATGGTGTCAGTTGCGGCAAGATTCTTAGAGTTAAGACGTATCCAGCTTCAGAACCTGTACTTGCATGCGATAGTTTGTGCGGCGAGCTTCGACAGCCGCTTATTTCACTTGTTCGCTGTATCCCACAACCCCTGCTCGTCTGAACACGTGTATTGCTGATCCGTCGATAAAGACCACAGGCACTCGACATGAGGTGGGCGGGGCGCGAATTTGCGATTCCTAAACGCCCCACTGAACGACTGACGTCACAGCCGCTTCGGCCTTTTCCGGAGAAACACCGCGTGCCACTTCGAACGCGTTGCACTTGCAGTCATTCGGCGATGCCACCTTGATTATCAGTTAATAAAGTTATTATTCAGGCAATATGAAAGAAATTTAGTTTTTTCTTTTGTTACACTTACACATAGTTTTATGAAGATCAATTTCAGACTCGGCAAAAGAGTCAAAAGAATGGTTGTATCATGAGCGACTGTCACAAGCGAGAGGTGCGGTTCGGTCAGTAGGTCAGTCACTGTCGAACTGTTCGGTGCGAAGCGGCACGGTTTTGTTTCTGGTAACTATATTGATTTCTTCAAGTTGTACTAATGTTTACGCTTTGCGCTGCGGTTTAATATGTGTGCTTGTTATTGGCTAATACGGTGAGCCCTCGCCGTTTAGTTTGCAGACCGTGCACATGTGAGCTCTGTGTAATCGCGTTTTCATCATAACATGCCACCGTGCTAAACCGCTTTAGGGGAAATGGTTTAAAAAAATTTTTTTAAATAAAATGAAATAAACGGAATACATCAGGGTTGAAAAGATTGAAGGGTGGAGTTAAGGACACAAAATAGATGACAAAAATAAAGCAAACAAGAAAAAAAACTGTAACCAAGAAGGGAGTCGAACTCGAGTCAGCTGACCTTCAAGCTGGAGCACTAACCACTAGGCTACGACAGTAACTTCAACAGACAGGGCTACAAAAGTGAAGGCATTTCAGGGTTACTCCGTCGTATGTGGCGTTTCTCGCGCATGAAGGTTCTGTTACCAACTCTACGGCTAAGAAAGGTTGCATTTGAAGTTAAATGTCCACTAAAATATCAAAGGGAACACCATTTCTGAACAACACAACGGTTTGCGCTCGCCTCTCGCAGTCGTTCAGGTGAAACCAAACCGGCTTGCCTGATACAGCAGATATTAACACTTCCACGTCACACTGAAACACTGAGCTACAGTTTACTAACGTGATATGTTTTCAATTGTTCGTTCACTTATATTGCTTTCAGATTTAACACACCAAGATGAATGAAACAGTGGCACGCCACGGTTTTTGTTGCGAAAACTGTGCAATGGCAGTGCTACGCGATCGAAGTGTGTATTATGTACACGCAGTGCTCCTCCGGAAAAGACCGAAGCGACATGTGACGTCAGTCGTTCAGTGGGGCGTTTAGGAATCGCAAATGGCGGGGCTTATGTCTTGGATGTCACTTGGTAAGGTTGATGGACGGTCGTCTCTACTCAAGTTTCTATTGTAGTACAGTAAACTCCGCTTTCTAAAAACACATCGGGACTGGGCAAATTTGTATTTATTAACCGACGATTTTATTAACCGAATTAAAAAAAAAATCAAACAGAAAAAAAGAATTTCCTCTCCTGTGAAGGAAGCGATCATGTACCTGTAGGCCCTACCTGTTCTGCGAAGACATACGTGCTGTCAGGGAGTGCTCTGAAATAAATGCCAGTTTCGTCAGCATTGTAGATGCAGTTGGGAGAGTAGGAGGAAAGGATATCTTCCATCTCTTCGTCTTTCCATTTTGCAGCAGCAATTGTGTCGGCGCTGCTAGCTTCCCCCACCTGCTTCTGATACGTCAGACCATTTCGCTTCTTCCAGCGACTGAACCAGCCTTCCGTTGCTTTGAAGTCTGTATGTCCCAGCTCCGTAGCAATGGCTTCAGATTTTTGATACAAGATGGAACCGCTGACGGGTGCGTTGCGTGATTGCAATGGGCCAACAAACTTTCGCAAACCATCTAATTCAGTCTCTTTGTCTTTCCCACTTCTTTGTCTTATTCGTTGCTTTGGCGTTGACCCTTCTGCAACCGAAGCCCGAATTTCCTTTTCATTTTTTATCGATTGGTACAGAAACGAATGCGAGACGTCCAAAAAAGTTGCAGCTTCCCGAACACCTTTTGCTGTCAGACTATGGAAGCGATCAAGAAGTTGAACCTTGTCTTGCACCGTCACTCTGGTTGTTTTTTTCTCTTTGTGCCCTTGGACGCCATGTTCTTCTTCTTCTTCTTCTGCGTTCGTGGGCTGAAACTCCCACGTACACTCGTGTTTTTTGCACGAGTGGAATTTTACGTGTATGACCGTTGTTCAAAACTGCGAGCTTTATAGGCCTACGTGTGTAGGAGAGAATGCAATGAGAGAATGCAAACGTGATCTAATTCTCGTGATCTCGTTTCCCCCCTAAATCACAATTTTCGCTGAACTTAGCTCACTAAGCTTCAGCAAATGCTTGCATCGTCTGTCGGGTGAGTAGATATCGCTCCGTGTTTGACAATACATTGTCAACTTTGTGTTAAGTGAGCGTCCCAGCACGGAAAAAATACCCAATTTCGCCAACAAACTGTTTTTATTAACCGGATTTTTGTATTTATTAACCGAAGGATTATTACATGGGCCATATAGTGATAAATCCGGACCGGACTAAAGTGTATTTTAAAAGCGGCTGTCCTTATTAACCGTGTGTTTATTAAGCGGATTCTACTGTAGTCTTGAGAGCGCAAAGGCCCCGCCCACTTTGATATCGGGGGTCGTGACGAGTGCCTGTGGGAAAGACATACATGAATAGTTTCCCGCCTCCTTTTGGTAACAGTCGTCGATTACGGCAAGGTTTGCTTTTTATATTTAGTCAAGTTTTGACTAAATATTTTAACATCGAGGGGGAATCGAAACGAGGGTCGTGGTGTATGTGCGTGTGTGTGTGTGTCTGTGTGTCTGTGTGTGTGTGTGTGTAGAGCGATTCAGACTAAACTACTGGACCGATCTTTATGAAATTTGACATGAGAGTTCCTGGGTATGAAATCCCCACACGTTTTTTTCATTTTTTTGATAAATGTCTTTGATGACGTCATATCCGGATTTTCGTGAAAGTTGAGGCGGCACTGTCACGCCCTCATTTTTCAACCAAATTGGTTGAAATTTTGGTCAAGTAATCTTCGACGAAGCCCGGACTTCGGTATTGCATTTCAGCTTGGTGGCTTAAAAATTAATTAATGACTTTGGTCTTTAAAAATCTGAAAATTGTAAAAAAAAATAAAAATTTATAAAACGATCCAAATTTACGTTTATCTTATTCTCTATCATTTGCTGATTCCAAAAACATATAAATATGTTATATTCGGATTAAAAACAAGCTCTGAAAATTAAATATATAAAAATTATTATCAAAATTAAATTGTCCACATCAATTTAAAAACACTTTCATCTTATTCCTTGTCGGTTCCTGATTCCAAAAACATATAGATAGGATATGTTTGGATTAAAAACACGCTCAGAAAGTTAAAACAAAGAGAGGTACAGAAACGCGTGCTATCCTTCTTAGCGCAACTACTACCCCGCTCTTCTTGTCAATTTCACTGCCTTTGCCATGAGCGGTGGACTGACGATGCTACGAGTATACGGTCTTGCTGAAAAATGGCATTGCGTTCAGTTTCATTCTGTGAGTTCGACAGCTACTTGACTAAATATTGTATTTTCGCCTTACGCGACTTGTTTCTCTTACAGGTGACACTTTACGAATATTTTAATATTAGAGGGTGGTATTGATCACAGACTTTGCATTCATTCCGGATGGCGTCCCATGGCTCAGATGGCCGCGATTGGTCCGTCAAGGTGTTTTCTTTTATAAATATTGAAGATGTGGACGCATCAACTTCATGAACAGTCACAGTGACCATTGCATTATTTTTTTCTCCAACGCATATCCCCGCATGTTTGCACAGAAATGCAAGCTTTGTCTTGGCCTTTTTTGCAACGCTCACAATAAAAGGATACTCAGTCTATTGGTTGTCAAATGTGACTTTCCAGGTTGTCTGGTTTACAACTTGTTGTACACACACAAAAACACACCCACACATACACACACACACACACACACACACACACACGCACGCACACACACACACACCACTGTATTCTATTCTCCTGGGAGTTTTGCCTTCTCAGCTGAAGCCTGCCAGCGCTAGTTTGCAGCTGGCGGGCTAATTATAGTCGAACTCTCCCCTTCCGCGCGCAAGCCGGCAAGCCGATAGCAGGCGTCTTATCTAGGTCACTCTGGAATGTGTCCAAGTGAAAATGCCGGTCTGTAAAAATTCGTGTTTCTTGGTGTGAAAATGGGATCGTGTTCGTGACTTGACCCGTGGATTACGTTCATCTTGTCTATTAATTTTGGTTACTCTGATATACTGGCTTTGTATTAGTGCAAACTAGAGGTTAGTGTCTGACTCGTTTTGTTTGATTTTGTGGTAATACTGATATCACTCATACTGACACGTGCTTCTTTGTTCCTCTTAAAAGAAACAGAATTTGCGCGTTGTGTACCATTTTCTAACCACGCTCAATATTGATAGCAGCCACCGACTGTGTTTCTTATGTTGCCGTCAGCAAGCACTTAGTCTAAACTGTGTGATAGAGTGAGAATAAGTTTTGAGTCAGGTGTTTGTGTTTCTATTCTGGAGCAGTTTTGTGCCGTAATTTTTGTTAACCCACGCGCTGCACGGTTCTCGGAACAGGCACTCGATACAAGACACTTGTTTTATGCAGTACGACAATCACTGTGGCTGTTCACTCTAGTGCATTTCATTGTTTCTGCTTTTTTACATTTAGTCAAGTTTTGACTAAATGTTTTAACGTAGAGGGAGGAATCGAGACGAGGGTCGTGGTGTATGTGCGTGCGTGTGTGTGTGTGTGTGTCTGTGTGTGTGTGTGTGTGTGTGTGTGTAGAGCGATTCCGACTAAACTACTGGACCGATCTTTATGAAATTTGACATGAGAGTTCCTGGGTATGATATCCCCAGACGTTTTTTTCATTTTTTGGATAAATGTCTTTGATGACGTCATATCCGGCTTTTCGTGAAAGTTGAGGCGGCACTGTCACGCTCTCATTTTTCAACCAAATTGGTTGAAATTTTGGTCAAGTAATCTTCGACGAAGCCCGGACTTCGGTATTGCATTTCAGCTTGGTGGCTTAAAAACTAATTAATGACTTTGGTCATTAAAAATCTGAAAAATTGTAAAAAAAAAACAAAAATTATAAAACGATCCAAATTTACGTTCATCTTATTTTCCATTATTTTCTGATTCAAAAAACATATAAATATGTTATATTTGGATTAAAAACAAGCTCTGAAAATTAAAAATATAAAAGTTATTATCAATTTGTTTTGTTCGAAATCAATTTAAAAACACTTTCATCTTATTTCTTGTCGGTTTCTGATTCCAAAAACATATTTATATGATATGTTTGGATTAAAAACACGCTCAGAAAGTTAAAACGAAGAGAGGTACAGAAAAGCGTGCTATCCTTCTCAGCGCAACTACTACCCCGCTCTTCTTGTCAATTTCACTGCCTTTGTCATGAGCGGTGGACTGACGATGCTACGAGTATACGGTCTTGCTGAAAAATGGCATTGCGTTCAGTTTTATTCTGTGAGTTCGACAGCTACTTGACTAAATGTTGTATTTTCGCCTTACGCGACTTGTTTATTGCTTGTTTTGCGTTTCCCCCCTTCTTTTTACATTTAGTCAAGTTTTGACTAAATGTTTTAACATAGAGGGGGAATCGAGACGAGGGTCGTGGTGTATGTGATAATGTGTGTGTGTGTGCGTGTGTATGTGTATGTGTGTGTGTGTGTGTGTGTGTGTGTGTGTGTGTGTGTGTGTGTGTGTGTCTGTGCGTGTGTGTGTGTGTAGAGCGATTCAGAGTAAACTACTGGACCGATCTTTATGAAATTTTACATGAGAGTTCCTGGGTATGATATCCCCAGACGTTTGTTTCATTTTTTCGATAAATGTCTTTTATGACGTCATATCCGGCTTTTTGTAAAAGTTGAGGCGGCACTGTCACACCCTCAATTTTCAATCAAATTGATTGAAATTTTGGCCAAGCAATCTTCGACGAAGGCCGGACTTCGGTATTGCATTTCAGCATTGAGTTTTACAAATTAATTAATGACTTTGGTCATTAAAAATCTGAAAATTGTAATTAAAATTATTTTTTTATAAAACGATCCAAAATTACTTTTATTTTATTCTTCATCATGTTCTGATTCCAAAAACATATAAATATGTTATATTCGGATTAAAAACAAGCTCTGAAAATTAAAAATATAAAAATTATGATTAAAATTAAATTTCCAAAATCGTTTTAAAAACTATTTTATCTTATTCCTCGTCGGTTTGTTTGTTTGTTTGTTTAACGCCCAGCCGACCACGAAGGGCCATATCAGGGCGGTGCTGCTTTTACATATAACGTGCGCCACACACAAGATAGAAGTCGCAGCACAGGCGTCATGTCTCAACACCGGACCAACCAGTCCTAGCACTAACCCCATAATGCCAGACGCCAGGCGGAGCAGCCACTAGATTGCCAATTTTAAAGTCTTAGGTATGACCCGGCCGGGGTTCGGACCCACGACCTCCCGATCACGAGGCGGACGCCTTCCTTGTCGGTTCCTGATTCCAAAAACATATAGATATGATATGTTTGGATTAAAAACACGCTCAGAAAGTTAAAACGAAGAGAGGTACAGTAAAACGTGCTATGAAGCACAGCCTCAATTGATTTTTTTTTTAGCCTACTGAATTACGTCAAAACTACAGGCTCAAACAGATAATGACGTCATTTTAAGTGGCACAAATATGTACATAAATGCCTTCCCTTTCGAATGATTTACAGTTATAGAATTTCTGTCAAGCGGTTTAAGTTTTATGTCCGTTTTATGAACCCAACCCTTTAAACGACAATAGTAACGCCAAAGAAGAAAAACATACACACAAACCAACGTTTTTCTCACCGGTGGTTTGGAATATTGCCCCACGACTTTAGATTTAGTGTTGTGGTGTTAAAATCTATCAGAACAAATGTGTTTGCTAACATGACGCCTAAAAGTAACCAAAACGGTCCTAAGCCGACTGACTATCTCTCTCTCTGACGGATTGCATTTGAATAATGACATCCAATAAAGTCTACCAATTACGTAATTCCTTTCTAAGCTCTCTGTCTCTGACGGATTGCATTTGAATAATGACATCCAATAAAGTCTACCAATTACGTAATTCCTTTCTAAGCTCTCTGTCTCTGACGGATTGCATTTGAATAATGACATCCAATAAAGTCTACCAATTACGTAATTCCTTTCTAAGCTCTCTGTCTCTGACGGATTGCATTTGAATAATGACATCCAATCAAGTCTGCCAATTACGTAATTCCTTTCTAAGCTCTCTGTCTCTGACGGATTGCATTTGAATAATGACATCCAATCAAGTCTACCAATTACGTAATTCCTTTCCAAGCTCTCTGTCTCTGACGGATTGCATTTGAATAATGACATCCAATCAAGTCTGCCAATTACGTAATTCCTTTCTAAGCTCTCTGTCTCTGACGGATTGCATTTGAATAATGACATCCAGTCAAGTCTACCAATTACGTAATTCCTTTCCAAGCTCTCTGTCTCTGACGGATTGCATTTGAATAATGACATCCAGTCAAGTCTACCAATTACGTAATTCCTTTCCAAGCTCTCTGTCTCGGACGGATTGCATTTAAAAAATGACATCCAATAAAGTCTACCAATTACGTAATTCCTTTCTAAGCTCTCTGTCTCTGACGGATTGCATTTGAATAATGACATCCAATCAAGTCTGCCAATTACGTAATTCCTTTCTAAGCTCTCTGTCTCTGACGGATAGCATTTGAATAATGACATCGAATAAAGTGTACCAATTACGTAATTCCTTTCTAAGCTCTCTGTCTCTGACGGATTGCATTTGAATAATGACATCCAATCAAGTCTACCAATTACGTAATTCCTTTCTAAGCTCTCTGTCTCTGACGGATTGCATTTGAATAATGACATCCAATCAAGTCTACCAATTACGTAATTCCTTTCCAAGCTCTCTGTCTCTGACGGATTGCATTTGAATAATGACATCCAATAAAGTCTACCAATTACGTAATTCCTTTCTAAGCTCTCTGTCTCTGACGGATTGCATTTGAATAATGACATCCAGTCAAGTCTACCAATTACGTAATTCCTTTCCAAGCTCTCTGTCTCTGACGGATTGCATTTGAATAATGACATCCAATCAAGTCTACCAATTACGTAATTCCTTTCTAAGCTCTCTGTCTCTGACGGATTGCATTTGAATAATGACATCCAATCAAGTCTACCAATTACGTAATTCCTTTCCAAGCTCTCTGTCTCTGACGGATTGCATTTGAATAATGACATCCAATCAAATATACCAATTACGTAATTCCTTTTTACGCTCTCTGTCTCTGACGGATTGCATTTGAATAACGACATCCAATAAAGTCTACCAATTACGTAAATCCTTTCTAAGCTCTCTCTCTCTCTGACGGATTGCATTTGAATAATGACATCCAATCAAGTCTACCAATTACGTAATTCCTTTCCAAGCTCTCTGTCTCTGACGGATTGCATTTGAATAATGACATCCAATAAAGTCTGCAAATTACGTAATTCCTTTCTGAGCTCTCGTCTCTGACGGATAGCATTTGAATAATGACATCGAATAAAGTGTACCAATTACGTAATTCCTTTCTAAGCTCTCTGTCTCTGACGGATTGCATTTGAATAATGACATCCAATCAAGTCTGCCAATTACGTAATTCCTTTCTAAGCTCTCTGTCTCTGACGGATTGCATTTGAATAATGACATCCAATAAAGTCTACCAATTACGTAATTCCTTTCTAAGCTCTCTGTCTCTGACGGATTGCATTTGAATAATGACATCCAATCAAGTCTACCAATTACGTAATTCCTTTCTAAGCTCTCTGTCTCTGACGGATTGCATTTGAATAACGACATCCAATAAAGTCTACCAACAGCTGCGAAAACTTTTAAGAAACTTGAAACTCATCAAAAGGAATGAGTTGCACCTTGGGTCATTTCGGTCCTGAATTTCCCGACCTGAGCCAGGCAAAGCAGGAAAACAATACAACGTAATTCCTTTCTAAGCTTTCTGTTTCTGACGGTTTGCATTTGAATAACGACATCCAATAAATTCTACCAACTATCAGCTGCCGAGACATTTGTCTCGAAAAAATACGTTAAAGTTCCCCTTGGTTTGTCACTGTCAAAAAAAAGTTGTTTGTGATTACTGGTAGCTTTTTTGTACTACCACGCATATGTAACGCTTTTTTGATAAAGTTGATACTATTTACAGCTTTCCGGTCATATGTCCGGCTATCACTCACTTTTAGGTGGGGGATGTCCAGATAATTATAACACGTGTTTCAGAATCTCTATTTTTGGGTGTGTAACTTTCAATAATGAGTGTTTTTAATTTTTTTGTTCTCAAAAAGTATTCTTAATGTCTAACACATGTTTACACTCGCATTCCGTTTATGTAGCTTTTAGAAATAAACAAGTCCAGATACAACACATTTTTCTTTGCGGCAAATGTCCAGATATCCCCCCTCAGACACGTATGTGTGTGTGTGTGTGTGTGTGTGTGTGTGTGTGTGTGTGTGTGTGTGTGTGTGTGTGTGTGTGTGTGTGTGTGTGTGTGTGTGTGTGTGTGTGTGTGTGTGTGTGTGTGTGCGTGTGTGTGTTAGCGTGAAATATTGACTACGTGTTAAACAATTAACAAAACAAACTGCTACCCCTTGGTTAACCTTTTGCCTTTCTTCTTGTCTGATCCAGAAGCTTACTGAGGTAAGTAAGAACATGTAACAGCTGTAGCGAACAATGCCAGAAATATTAAAGTCAGATTTATCGTCCGGATCTATATATATGTCTGTTGGTGTTGTTATTTTACTGATACAATTTCTGAAACAGGACGCTCTGTGACGAACTATTCTTCGTGAACATTTGCAGTATGTATTCACTTTGTTTCAACTTGACGTAAACAAATTTAAATTGGTTTGTTTGATGCTTTTGAACTTTGCAAAATACATGTGTATGTGTACTAACAATCTGTGTTTACATGGGTTTTTTTTAAACGTGATGTTCTTTCTTTATTTGGTGTTTAATGTCGTTTTCAACCACGAAGGTTATATCGCGACGGGGGAAGGGGGGAGATGGGATAGAGCCACTTGTCAATTGTTTCTTGTTCACAAAAGCACTAATCAAAAATTTGCTCCAGGGGCTTGCAACGTAGTACAATATATTACCTTACTGGGAGAATGCAAGTTTCCAGTACAAAGGACTTAACATTTCTTACATACTGCTTGACTAAAATCTTTACAAAAATTGACTATATTCTATACAAGAAACACTTAACAAGGGTAAAAGGAGAAACCGAATCCGTTAGTCGCCTCTTACGACATGCTGGGGAGCATCGGGTAAATTCTTTCTCGTCCCAACCAATATGGGACTCCCCCTAACCCGCGGGGGGTAAACGTGATGTAACCAGACTGCTTTTTACATTTAGTTCATCTTATTCGTCATTATTTTCTGATTCAAAAAACATATAAATATGTTATATTCGGATTAAAAACAAGCTCTCAAAATTAAAAATATAAAAATTATGATCAAAATCAAATTTCCGAAATCGATTTAAAAACAATTTCATTGTATTTCTTGTCCGTTCCTGATTCCAAAAACATATAGATATGATATGTCTGGATTAAAAACACGCTCAGAAAGTTAAAACGAAGAGAGGTACAGAAAAGCGTGCTATGCAGCACAGCGAAACCACTACCGCGCTAAACAGTCTCGTCAGTTTCACTGCGTTTGGCACGAGCGGCGGACTACGGTCATTGTGAAAAAATGCAGTGCGTTCAGTTTTATTCTGTGAGTTCCACAGCTTGACTAAATGTAGTAATTTCGCCTTACGCGACTTGTTTGTTTATATTATGTTACTGACATTATTTACATTATTTTGAATTATATAATTATATAAACGCAAAACAAATTTTACATGCGCACCACGAAATGCATGCGTATAATATGTATGTAAATACGACTGTATATATACTCTGCTGTTTTTATATATTTTGTAAAGTGTTGTATATATACATATATCCCCCGTCGCGATATAACCTTGAATGGTTGAAAACGACGTTAAACACCAAATAAAGAAAGAAAGAAAGAAAGAAAGAACATATATCCCATGAGCTGCTTCTTTGTCTCTGTAATACCACTATGGGTATATAATTATGTTGTATTTTTCGGCTTCAATAAATACATAATGGGCTCAAAAAAATACATCATAGTACCGATTCCGGTTTGGCCGAGGAACTATAGTTCTGCCGACCCTTGACCCTGCACCGAACATGTTTCTGTGGATTGAAGAGCATTGCTCACATGGCTAAACAACAGAAAACACAACATTCACAGAAGACAAAACCATGATATGTATCTGAGGTATGCGATTCAATAAACAAAGCGTTTATCTTTACACTTTGGGTGCACGTCGGGTCAAAAAAGAACAAAAGCGAAGAATCAACTGATAGTGATAGTGGCAGCAAACGAACCTCGCTGTTCTGATTGGAGGTAAAGCTAGAGTAACCTCCCTTCCACGAACACTGCACCACTGATCTAAAAATGCACACTGATCTAAAAAATAAATTTAAAAAAAATGTAAATGGCACGTTGCACTGACACAAGGTAAATCAATGAAACACTATGCAAGACTGAAAATGAAGTTGAAACAACTCTTAACTGCACAGCGGGTCGAGTTCTCCAAGCACAGTTTCATCTAACCTTACGAAACACAAAGTTCAGTTTGAACTGAAGCACGGTGATCGACAGACAAAACCATGGTGTTGGGGTTTTAATGTCCCTTCAGCAGATGCTAGCTCAACTCAACTCAACTCAAATTTATTAATCCATATGGAAATTATGTTGTAACAATACTCATTTCCAATCAAAAGAATAAGAATGCATAATAAAAAATAAAAACATCATAAGAAAATAAGTGAGTATGATTATTATGAGTATGATCACAGTCTCACTAACGCACAGTCATCCGTCAAGTCAAGTCTGCCAACTTACTCACACAACAACAACAGCAACAGCAATACGATTTAACAAAAACCATAATTCCAACAAGTCGCGTAAGGCGAAAATACAATATTTAGTCAAGTAGCTGTCGAACTCACAGAATGAAACTGAACGCAATGCTATTTTTCAGCAAGACCGTATACTCGTAGCATCGTCAGTCCACCGCTCATGGCAAAGGCAGTGAAATTGACAAGAAGAGCGGGGTAGTAGTTGCGCTAAGAAGGATAGCACGCTTTTCTGTACCTCTCTTTGTTTTAACTTTCTGAGCGTGTTTTTAATCCAAACATATCATATCTATATGTTTTTGGAATCAGGAACCGACAAGGAATAAGATGAAAGTGTTTTTTAATTGATTTCGACAATTTAATTTTAATAATAATTTTTATATATTTAATTTTCAGAGCTTGTTTTTAATCCGAATATAACATATTTATATGTTTTTGGAATCAGCAAATGATGGAGAATAAGATAAACGTAAATTTGGATCGTTTTATAAATTTTTATTGTTTTTTACAATTTTCAGATTTTTAATGACCAAAGTCATTAATTAATTTTTAAGCCACCAAGCTGAAATGCAATACCGAAGTCCGGGCTTCGTCGAAGATTACTTGACCAAAATTTCAACCAATTTGGTTGAAAAATGAGGGCGTGACAGTGCCGCCTCAACTTTCACAAAAAGCCGGATATGACGTCATCAAAGACATTTATCAAAAAAATGAAAAAAACGTGTGGGGATTTCATACCCAGGAACTCTCATGTCAAATTTCATAAAGATCGGTCCAGTAGTTTAGTCTGAATCGCTCTACACACACACACGCACACACGCACACACGCACATACACCACGACCCTCGTTTCGATTCCCCCTCGATGTTAAAATATTTAGTCAAAACTTGACTAAATATAATAACAAAAAGACGTCCAAGAGTCCACCTCCACATCCACGCATACACAAGGTATACAAAGCACCACATGTCGACTAGAACACCGCACATTTGAACTACGGTAATACAGTTACTAAAAATACATACATTACAGATAACCCAGCAACAGAGTACAGTAATAATTATGACAGCTGCTATTCGAGACCGTCAGACAGACAAAACCATAACAATTACAAGGTAAATTAGCTTTTCTTGTGTAGCGAGCAGCGTCTGCAGCTAAAACGCACTCACACAAATGTCAACAGCACTGATTCTAAATCTACATTGCAACCTTAGGTAAATTCAGCGACAATGATTGTACCATGTAAACAAACAACATGGTGCAAACATTCAGTCATGATTCACCCATCAATAGCAACAGCCTCAGTGCAGAACTCAAGAAGTCTGCAGCAAGCACTTCCATTCCTTTTTTCTTTAAAAGGCCCAATTTCCAACTACAGCATCAACATCAATATCTTGCACGGGCATTGACATTGTCGGTGTTACCCAAAGGCAAAGGGGAAGAACCCTATTATCACTGACCGATTACCTTGAAGCTTGATTAGATTTTAGATCTGCAGCCAGAATACTGAGATTGCCTTCTGCAAAGTTAACAAATGAAACACATGATGTACGCTCAAAATCAAATAAATTGTTTCAGACCTTAAAATAACAAATCTTAATTTCCCTCTCTGGCCTTAAATCAAATCATTTCTTGGAGTTAGACGCAGTTATAATTGCCAAAGAAACAAATTTTAATTTCCATCTCCAGCCTTAAATTAAATCATGTTTCGGAGTGTGACATTGTAAAGCTTGCCAAAGAAACAAATTCTAATTTCCCTCTCTGGCCTTAAATCATATTATTTCTAGGAATTAGTCATAGTAAAGCTTGCCAAAGAAACAAATCTTAATTTCTATCTGTGGCCTTAAAATAAAATAAAATTTAGAAAGATAAAAAATATCTTTATACCAGAGGTCGAATTTAAGCAAAGTCTTTTGCTTTTATATCTGTCTCATAATTATGTGTGCGTCTGTCTGCAATGAAGACCATTTTGTCGACGAATATCTCGTTTGTTTAAAACTGAACGTTCCCATTCGTATCTCACTTGTTTTAGATTTTGGATTTTGGAACAGTTTTTTTCTGTTTTGAATCTCTTGTTTGTGGGTGTGATTTTTTTCCCATTAGTTTGTTCTTTCATTTGTTTGATGGTTTATTTGTGAATCTGACAACAAAAATACGTCTTGCAAAGTATGATGAAATCTGACAAACAAAATGTATATCTTATTCGATTTTTAAATCATGTGCAAACGTTCATATCGTCTGTTCACACTGAATATACAATTTCTCACCGGGACGATTTACCCACCGATTGTTTGTTTTTTACACACACACACACACACACACACACACACACACACACACACACACACACACACACACACACACACATTGTAATGCTCAGCATTTTATCAATGAGTTCATCAATCAAGCAGTCAGTCAAGCAATCAATCGGTCAAGCAAGCAAGCATTCATTCAACCAATTACAGTCAGTCAATCAATATATCGCGTCTTTCTTTTCTTATTTGCTTTCAGTTCTGCCTCGTTACTTTGGTATTCAATTCCACTGAGCAAGATGATCAAGTTACTGACTTTCCTGATCGTGACTTCCTGTCTCCTGATGATGACGTCATCTGTGTCGCGTGCTGCCTCGCTGGAAACAGATCGTGAACGAGAGGGTGGGTCAATCGATTCATTATTTTTTAGAAGAGAAGGTGTAGTTTTAGAGAGAGAAAAAGAGAGAGAGAGAGAGAGAGAGAGAGAAAGAGAGGCAGAGAGAGAGAGAGAGAGAGAGAGAGAGAGAGAGAGAGAGAGAGAGAGAGAAAAAGAGAGAGGGAGAGAGAGAGAGAGAAAGATAGAGAGAGAGAGAAAAAGAGAGCGAGAGGGAGAGAGAGAAAGAGAGAGAGAACAAAAAGAGAGAGAGAGAGAGAGAAAGAGAGAGAGAGAGAGAGAAAAAAAAGAGAGAGAGAGAGAGACTCAGACTCAAACTCAGACTCAGAACTTTATTACAAAAGGATAAAGGTTTTAGGCAAAGCCTATTCTTCCAACCTGTCCTTTATACAACACATAAAGACAGACGCACATAAAAAAAATATAAATTCAATCATATAAAATACAGAAATACATTGTATGGAATGCAACACAATGTGCATTTGAGGAATTACATAAGGAGAACTCAAAAATTACAAAATTACATTGACATGGTTATACCTTTCATTTGGGAATAAAGTTGCTCCGATCAGCTACACATCCGTTAACACTAGTACAAAATGTTTAACAAAATAACAATCGAACAAGACATTTCATTCACGAATGATGTGTGAACGTGACTGTCTCTTAAACATTTTCACTGAAGTTGCATTTCTTATCTGTTGGGGGAAGGAGTTCCAGAGAAACGCTCCCGAGAAGGCTAAGCTCGATTTGTAGAGGTCTATGCGAGGTATAGGAGGGATGATTTTTTGGGACCCATATCTTTATTGAAATGTGATTGCAAATATTTAGGACAGTCGTCATTTAGAATTTTATAAGAGAGAGAAAAAGAGAGAGAAAGAGAAAGAGAAAGAGAGAGAGAGAGAGAGAAAGAGAGGGAGGGAGGGAGAGAGAAAGAGAGAGAGAGAGAGAGAAAGAGAGAGAGAGAAAGAGAGAGAGAGAGAGAGAGAGAGAGTCCTGCTCACAATCTCAGATCTGCCCAGGGTTTTGACCCATACCAAAACAATAACATCGTGACTGAGTTATGTTGATTTTTGGTACGTGTCCAAATAAAGACATGGTCTTATTCCTTGTGAACAGCCCGGACATATTTGAGATAGTGAGCAGAACTGAATTCCGAGAAGGAGTCTGTCTTTTTATTCTGGCTTCATATGTCGGCACGATGAGATTGATTATCTTTGAGAATCATTGCATTCTCTGTTCAGACTACTCTTCTAACGATCTGAGAAACAAAAGCAGGCATGAGAATTGAAAAAAGTTTTTAAAAAAGGCTGAACATTTGTAAGTAAGCTCAAAGTCGACGGCGCAAAGCGCCTAGCCTTACTAGGGGGGGTCCGGGGGCATGCTCCCCGAAAAAATGTTTCTCCAAAGAACCCAAATTGTGCAATTTGGTGTCATCTGAGCTCCTGGTTTGCCATTAAATTCAGTTTTCAGAACCATTTTTGCCTCCTCCATTCATTTTTTTGGCGGACACTTTAGCTTTTTCGGCGGAAAAAAAATTCGGCGGAAATTTGCCTTTCGGCGTACAATTCCCATGCTTGAAAAGGATGTAAGCGCTAAATATATACCACATGTGCTGTGGAGAAAGTGAGAGGATGAACGTCGCTTGGTCATTTCCATAATTGGTATTCCATCTTGTCGAGTTATTAATGAAGGAGGTGGTGAGTATGCCAAAGTCTTAATGGAGAAAGTGTGTAATCCCTTTTGGTTTGACGTTTTTAAACATTATAAGAAATTGTATGTATACCTCAAAGTTTTACTGATTTTGTTTCTGAGCCATTGCATTATAATGTCAAGCTTCTACGAGATGAAAAGGTTATTTGTATTCAAAATTGGATTGAAAATGGACTTGTTTCAATTAGACACATCATGGGTCCTGATGGTCATTTGTCATAGGAAGCTTTTAAAGCACAATATTCCAATGTTAATGTTAATTTAATTTTGTTTGAAAGTGTTGTTCATGCGGATAAGGGCTATCAACAAGCTCCACCGGTCTTTTTGGAAACAGAAATTAGTTTCGATGAGTGTTTGGTATGGAAACAAAATGCAAAGGGTTTATATAATAAATGTGGTTCAACTGTTTGCATAGATTTTGACCACAGAGAATGAACCTCTTTTTAAAAGTGATTAATATCACTATGGATACAAGGCTAAGATGGCTTCAGTTAAGGATATTGTATAGAATTTGACCAACAAAACGCCTTTTGTTTTTGAAAAAAAGGTGTTGATTCTCCACACTGCACCCTATGCTGGAACCTTTTTGTTGGACTGTTCAGCTCTTTTGCAATTATCTTCTTTAATGGTTGAAACAAATGTGTTTGCATTGTGCACAAGTAGTGTTTTCAAAAATTGATTATTTTGGACATGCAGAGAATTTACATACCGATATTTGTTTTTCATTTGATTTTGCTATTGACTAAACACTATATTTATATTGCCAGATTGAATGATACGGTCCAAAGCATGTCTGTTTTTATGTTAATAATGCGACAAAGATATCGAACCAAAAAAAATTAATATTTATATTCACAATGTTCCCAACACATTTTATAGTGACTGGAAATGATATCTACCTTTTCTTGAAGATTAACAATACGATTTTGTAAGAAACAGTTCTCTTTGTTGATAACTGTTATGGATATTAATATTTTAAAATGTACAAATTGAATATGTGACCACACCCACCCAATCCCCCCCCCCCCCCCCCCTCTTTCTCTCTCCCACTTTTTCACTTTCCTTTCACTGTTCACAAAGTTTATGTATACGTTTTTGTCTTAAAATTAGCAGTCTTGCTCACTTGTTTTCAGACTCTTCTGGAGAACTGCTCAAAACCCTGTTTCGAAGGATGCGGCCTTTAGAGGATCTCATCACCGAGGACCCGAAACAAACTCGGAGTGTCTACTGTCCGTATAATGGGAGCTGCAACTTCGTCTGTCCCTGTACCTAAACCACATCGGCCAGCAAAGCGGGTTGGGGCTGATGAGTGATGCACGCCGTGGATGGTGGCACGCCTAGTTGTCCACCGCAGGAACAACACCCAATTTGTTCCCCCGCACGCGGAAGCAAAATTGTTATCTCGCAAAGGAATTGCCCTGTGAAGGCACGTTGTGGCAAATCACATTATTAAGTATAGGTATTCTAAAGCAGAATTGCCTAGGCTATATGTATAATATGTAATTTATGTCTTGTTGTGTACTCGTGAACAGTGGCGTTCGATTTTCTGCCGAAGTCCGTGAAAATTATACAGAGAGGTCTCAATTTCGTACAAATTAACCTAGAACTACCATTTAAAGCACTATTTTAATACTCACAGTTTAATCTTCGATACCTTGCAGCCTTGTATGCGCGTTTTTGGGCACCAGCATCGTGGATAAGCTGCTCTAATCTAGCGTTATTTTGTGGTACTCGATTCTCAGTGGGTAAGGTCCCCCGCAGACACCAGATAAGGTCCCCCGCATTTTTGACCAAGCTGCGGGGGATCTTACCCCGTCAAATTTTACTGTTGATCTTTGAACCGATCGTGAGTCTAAACTAAGGTAAGCTTAAACTTAAAAATGAAGAGCAGTATCCACAAGTAGTTTGACTTTGACCAGCAAAAAGATTTAAGCCCTTCTGTTGACCGTGCTTTGTGTTATTTCATCATTTTTAACGTGGGAGACAGTATTTCTGACTTGTCTTGATGACATTTCTTCTCTTATGTAGTACACGAGAGTGTAAATGGTAAGACAACTAGCTGATCCAATGCAAAATAAAGTACCGAACAGTATGATATAAACTTCAATACTAGAAAGTCTGGTTATCTACTATTTTAAGGCATTAATTTGGAGACACCTACCATGTTGTTCGTCTTGCGGGGGAACGAATTGGGTGTTGTTCCTGCGGTGGAAAAAACTAGGCGTGCCACCATCCACGGCGTGTGATGGGTCTTGTTGAGGTATGTATAACTCTGCTTCACTCTGTTTGTGTATGTGTGTGTGGGGGGTGAGGGGGCGGAGCTGCAACGCTGCATGTCCCTGTAGCAGAACCACCCAGGCCAGCAATGTGGGTTGGGCCGGCCGACGAGTGACGGGTCTTGTTGAGATAGATATTACTCTGTGTCCTTTGCTTCACTGTGTGTGTGCGGGGGGGGGGGGGGGGGATGTTGTTGGTGTATGTTAGGGGGGATGTTGGTGTATGTGTGTGTGTTTGGGAGGGGGCGGGGATTGTTTTTGTGTGTGTGGGGTGAGGGATGTTGGTGTGTGTGTGTGTGTGTGTCTGTGTCTGTGTGTCTGTCTGTGTGTGTGTGTGTGTGTGTGTGTGTGCGCGTGTGTGTGTGTGTGTGTATGTGTCTGTGTGTGTGTGAGTGCGTGTGTGTGTGTGTGTGTGTGTGTGTGTGTGTGTGTGCCGTGTGTGTGTGTGTGTGTGTGTGTGTGTGTGTGTCATCTACATCAACATCAACATCATCATCGTTCTCACCATCATCAACATCAACATCATCATCATCAACATCATCATCATAATCTTCCTCCTCATCATCATCATCACCATCATCATTATCACCACCATCATCATCACCATCAACATCATCGACATAAAAAATCAACATCATCATTATCAGTAGCAGCAGCAGCATAATCATCATCATCATCATTGTTCTGTAATGTCTTTTGTTTCCTTTTCAGGAAACGGCCCTAGCCTCCATAACGCGAATTCTGTTCACTTCAAAAGATCTTTGTTTGTTTTTGTTTTTAATTATAAATCAGTATTTTTTTTAGTGAATTAAAGATTTCCGCGAAACAATCTTGAAGTAATGTGTATATGAGCGTGAGTGTGTGCGAGAAGAGAGAGAGAGACAGACAGAGAGAGAGAGATAGAGAGAGAGATAGAGACAGAGAGAGAGCGAGAGAGAGAGAATAAACGAACGAACGAACTTTATTTTACAAGGATAAAGGTTCAAGGCACATTGCCTTCTTAAGCAACCTGTCCTTAAACAAATACAAAACATATAATACTCACTGAAGAAGCATACATATGAAGAAAAGAACAAATTATAAAAAAAACTAAATGCAACCTGAATTTAAAATCAAATAATGCGGAGAAAGTTAGAAAATCTACATTCAATAAGACAAGAAGAAATGAACAACAAACAAATATGCACGCATAGATGGGCAAACAAACAAACAAGCCATATGTCATCAAGTCAAAAGGCATATAGATGAAAGAGAGAGAGGAGAGAGCAAGCGAAATATCAATCATAAATATCATTCAAACCAATTTAGCTATTTATCAAATACCTGCTTCCTTCGTTGTGGACGACCCAGAGCCTCACAAAATTGTCTGTTTCTCTAAAACTATTGGGATTTTTGTTATTGAAACTTCATTTAATCCTCAAACACCATAATTAAGACGCTCCTATCGATCAAATACTAAAGGATTGTCTTTGTCTAAACAATGACGAAATTTGACAGTCCAGATGATGTGGGTAGTAGGCGACCCACATGGAATTAAAGAAGGATTTTACGATTTGTATCCCTGTTCGGATGGCGCGGGTCGTGTACATCACATATTCTGTTAAGAGGCGGTAAAGAGTTTATCCATATTCAGATGGCGTGGGTCATTTAGGACCCATACATTTAACGTTGAATCCTTCTTCCACAGTATGGGTCATACACGACCCGCATCATCCGGACTGTGTTGTCCAAAGCGTAATCCGGTGAATGTTAAAAGCACATTCAATACTGCTTAAAATCTTAAAGGATGTTTGAATATGTGAAAGCGAATTACTTATAAGGTGTCACACACACATACACACTTATACACAGTCATATAAACACACAGACAACATTGATACATCGATAGACAAACAGGCACACACACACACTCACACACTCACACCGCACACACACACACACACACACACGCACACACACACACACACACACACACACACACACACACACACACACACACACACAAACGAAAAGGTCAGCACTGAAAACCAGTATTCGCAAAAGACAACACTTAGTATGGCTTGGCTAACCAAAACACAAGGACCGAGAGTGGTGCATGGCGCTCGATCGTCTCCAATAAAACATGCAACACGTTGTAAGTATAGAGCCTATTTTGTTTCATTATCACGGCTCCCCAAACTGTGCGTCCCTGCGTCCTGTACGCACTATAAGCCGAACACACGTACTGCAAATTCATGGAGAAGGTCCAACGACGCACTAAAGCGAAAAAGAGCGGGTCCCGGGACGCTCTACATATATAGTGACTGCGTTTCATCCGTACTTTTTTCAGGAAACGCTCTGCCAGATCTTTACTGATGCAACTTTAAGGATAGGTTACCTTACCCAGATGGCCAGGATGCTTTTGAAAATGGCTTAGGGCTTCAAAGCGTCAGTATAACTTTGAGCGGTTTGGGGGAGGGGGTCTGTGTCGGCGAGGAATTAACATTTCAAAATCAAATATGAGAACCTCCTTGTCAAAGGACCCTCTAAAGTTTCACTGTGCGTGTCCTTGGACCCTTACAAATTAAACTTGAGGGTCCAGGGACGTACCCTGTAGGTTGCGCGTCCGTGGTGAGCCCTGATTGTGCACACATATTTGCAGTCAACCTGCTGTTGCTATATATTCTTGGATTCAGGAAATGATTAGAAGTACAATGGAATCTGTTTTGTGTCATTTACATTGAATTTTAATTGTAATCAGGAATTTTGAAATGTTTAATAAACAAGCTCATTCATTGAATTTAAAGCTTTTAAGCTGATATGCAGTCCCATTGACTAGACGTAGTTAAAGATTGTTTGACCAAAATGTTCTATCAATTTGATTGAAAAATAAGGACTGCATTCTCAAGCTCAAAAAGGCGTTGTATTTAATGACTTATTAACCCACCTCCCCCTCTCCCCTCAAAAACAATAATATCCCCCCCCCCCCAAACAGAACAAAACAAAGTAGTAAACGAAAAGCACAAATCTTAAATCTTGAAAGCTCCATTAACAGCCTTTAAGAACTGATGATCCTGCATTCAGCAATTAAAGCTTTATAGGACTTAAAATCGGCCATAACCGTTAGGTTTCATCCCTATTGAAGTCACACAGCGGACACAGCTTGCACGGTACTTCAAACTTGGTACAATTAAGTACAGTCGAGCTGACAGTGGATGTCTGCACAGTTCCCACAGTACTACAGGTGAGTGCGTCTTGATTCTCTCATGTTCTACCGAGTGTATGCCGTACGTACTATGCCTGTCCCTTCGTGGCGTGGTCGGCTGGGCGTTAAGCAAACAAACAAACAAACAAAACAAACGTACTATGCCTGTACTTCTCATCCTAGGCAGTTCGGCGTTAAAATTATTTCGCGGAGTTAAACATTGTAAAGCTTGCCAAAAAAACAAGTCATAATTCCCCTCGCTGGCCTTAAATCAAAATATTTTTCGGAGTTAGACATGTTAAAACTTGCCAAAAAAACAAATTTTAAATTCCATCTCTGGCCTTAAATCAATGTCCTATCGAGTGTATGACATGCGTACTATCTGTACCTCAAATCCTAGGTTCGGCGTTAAAACTATTTCTGGGAGTTAGACATTGTAAAGCTTAGCAAAGAAACAAATCTTAATTTCCTCTCTAAAATCCTTTTTTTGGAGTTAGTCATTGTAAAGTTTGCCAAAGTAACACATCTTAATTTCAATCTCTCGCTTTACATCAAATTATTAATCGGAGTTAGACATTGTAAAGCTTGCCAAAATAACAAATCTTAATTTCCCTCTCTGGCCTTAAATCAAATCATTTCTTGGAGTTAGACGCAGTTATAATTGCCAAAGAAACAAATTTTAATTTCCATCTCCAGCCTTAAATTAAATCATGTTTCGGAGTGTGACATTGTAAAGCTTGCCAAAGAAACAAATTCTAATTTCCCTCTCTGGCCTTAAATCATATTATTTCTAGGAATTAGTCATAGTAAAGCTTGCCAAAGAAACAAATCTTAATTTCTATCTGTGGCCTTAAAATAAAATAAAATTTAGAAAGATAAAAAATATCTTTATACCAGAGGTCGAATTTAAGCAAAGTCTTTTGCTTTTATATCTGTCTCATAATTATGTGTGCGTCTGTCTGCAATGAAGACCATTTTGTCGACGAATATCTCGTTTGTTTAAAACTGAACGTTCCCATTCTTATCTCACTTGTTTTAGATTCTGGATTTTGGAACAGTTTTTTTCTGTTTTGAATCTCTTGTTTTTGGGTGTGTGTGTGTGTTTTTTTTCTCCATTAGTTTGTTCTTTCATTTGTTTGATGGTTTATTTGTGAATCTGACAACAAAAATACGTCTTGCAAAGTATGATGAAATCTGACAAACAAAATGTATATCTTATTCGATTTTTAAATCATGTGCAAACGTTCATATCGTCTGTTCACACTGAATATACAATTTCTCACCGGGACGATTTACCCACCGATTGTTTGTTTTTTACACACACACACACACACACACACACACACACACACACACACACACACACACACACACACACACACACACACACACACACATTGTAATGCTTAGCATTTTATCAATGAGTTCATCAATCAAGCAGTCAGTCAAGCAATCAATCGGTCAAGCAAGCAAGCATTCATTCAACCAATTACAGTCAGTCAATCAATATATCGCGTCTTTCTTTTCTTATTTGCTTTCAGTTCTGCCTCGTTACTTTGGTATTAAATTCCACTGAGCAAGATGATCAAGTTACTGACTTTCCTGATCGTGACTTCCTGTCTCCTGATGATGACGTCATCTGTGACGCGTGCTGCCTCGCTGGAAACAGATCGTGAACGAGAGGGTGGGTCAATCGATTCATTATTTTTTAGAAGAGAAAGTGTAGTTTTAGAGAGAGAAAAAGAGAGAGAGAGAGAGAGAAAGAGAGGCAGAGAGAGAGAGAGAGATAGAGAAAGAGAGAGAGAGAGAGAAAAAGAGAGAGAGGGAGAGAGAGAGAGAGAGAGAAAGAGAGAGAGAGAGAGAGAGAGAGAGAGAAAAAAAAGAGAGAGAGAGAGAGAGAGAAAAAAAAAAGAGAGAGGGAGAGAGAGAGAAAGAGAGAGAGAGAGAGAGAGAAAAAAAGAGAGAGAGAGACTCAGACTCAAACTCAGACTCAGAACTTTATTACAAAAGGATAAAGGTTTTAGGCAAAGCCTATTCTTCCAACCTGTCCTTTATACAACACATAAAGACAGACGCACATAAACAAATATAAATTCAATCATATAAAATACAGAAATACATTGTATGGAATGCAACACAATGTGCATTTAAGGAATTACATAAGGAGAACTCAAAAATTACAAAATTACATTGACATAGCTATACCTTTCATTTGGGAATAAAGTTGCTCCGATCAGCTACACATCCGTTAACACTAGTACAAAATGTTTAACAAAATAACAATCGAACAAGACATTTCATTCACGAATGATGTGTGAACGTGACTGTCTCTTAAACATTTTCACTGAAGTTGCATTTCTTATCTGTTGGGGGAAGGAGTTCCAGAGAAACGCTCCCGAGAAGGCTAAGCTCGATTTGTAGAGGTCTATGCGAGGTATAGGAGGGATGATTTTTTGGGACCCATATCTTTATTGAAATGTGATTGCAAATATTTAGGACAGTCGTCATTTAGAATTTTATAAGAGAGAGAAACAGAGAGAGAGAGAGAGAGAGAGAGAGAGAGAGAGAGAGAGAGAGAGAGAGAGAGAGAGAGAAAGAGAGAGAGAGAGAGAGAGAGAGAGAGAGAGAGAGAGAGAGAGAGAGAGAGAGAGAGAGAGTCCTGCTCACAATCTCAGATCTGCCCAGGGTTTTGACCCATACCAAAACAATAACATCGTGACTGAGTTATGTTGATTTTTGGTACGCGTCCAAATAAAGACATGGTCTTATTCCTTGTGAACAGCCCGGACATATTTGAGATAGTGAGCAGAACTGAATTCCGAGAAGGAGTCTGTCTTTTTATTCTGGCTTCATATGTCGGCACGATGAGATTGATTATCTTTGAGAATCATTGCATTCTCTGTTCAGACTACTCTTCTAACGATCTGAGAAACAAAAGCAGGCATGGGAATTGAAAAAAGTTTTTAAAAAAGGCTGAACATTTGTAAGTAAGCTCAAAGTCGACGGCGCAAAGCGCCTAGCCTTACTAGGGGGGGTCCGGGGGCATGCTCCCCGAAAAAATGTTTCTCCAAAGAACCCAAATTGTGCAATTTGGTGTCATCTGAGCTCCTGGTTTGCCATTAAATTCAGTTTTCAGAACCAGTTTTGCCTCCTCCATTCATTTTTTCGGCGGACACTTTAGCTTTTTCGGCGGAAAAAAAAATTCGGCGGAAATTTGCCTTTCGGCGGACAATTCCCATGCTTGAAAAGGATGTAAGCGCTAAATATATACCACATGTGCTGTGGAGAAAGTGAGAGGACGAACGTCGCTTGGTCATTTGAATAATTGGAATTCCATCTTGTCGGGTTATTAATGAAGGAGGTGATGACTATTCCAAAGTATTAATGGAGAAAGTGAATAATCCCTTTTGGTTTGACGTTTTTAAACATAACGAGAAATTGTATCAAAAGTGGATAGGCTTACCTTAAAGTTTTACTGATTATGTTTCTGAGCCATTGCATTATAATGTCAAGATTCTACGAGATGAAAAGGTCATTTGCATTTAAAATTGGATTGATAATGGACTTGTCTCAATTGGACACATCATGGGTCCTGATGGTCATTTGTCATAGGAAGCTTTTAAAGCACAATATTCCAATGTTAATGTTAATTTAATTTTGTTTGAAAGTGTTGTTCATGCGGATAAGGGATATCAACAAGCTCCACCGGTCTTTTTGGAAACAGAAATTAGTTTCGATGAGTGTTTGGTATGGAAACAAAATGCAAAGGGTTTATATAATAAATGTGGTTCAACTGTTTGCATAGATTTTGACCACAGAGAATGAACCTCTTTTTAAAAGTGATTTATATCACTATGGATACAAGGCTAAGATGGCTTCAGTTAAGGATATTGTATAGAATTTGACCAACAAAACGCCTTTTGTTTTTGAAAAAAATGTGTTGATTCTCCACACTGCACCCTATGCTGGAACCTTTTTGTTGGACTGTTCAGCTCTTTTGCAATTATCTTCTTTAATGGTTAAAACAAATTTGTTTGCATTGTGCACAAGTAGTGTTTTCAAAAATTGATTATTTTGGACATGCAGAGAATTTACATACCGATATTTGTTTTTGATTTGATTTTGCTGTTGACTAAACACTATATTTATATTGCCAGATTGAATGATACGGTCCAAAGCATGTCTGTTTTTATGTTAATAATGCGACAAAGATATCGAACCAAAAAAAATTAATATTTATATTCACAATGTTCCCAACACATTTTATAGTGACTGGAAATGATATCTACCTTTTCTTGAAGATTAACAATAAGATTTTGTCAGAAACAGTTCTCTTTGTTGATAACTGTTATGGATATTAATATTTTAAAATGTACAAATTGGATATGTGACCACACCCACCCAATCCCCCCCCCCCCCCCCCCCCCCTCTTTCTCTCTCCCACTTTTTCACTTTCCTTTCACTGTTCACAAAGTTTATGTATACGTTTTTGTCTTAAAATTAGCAGTCTTGCTCACTTGTTTTCAGACTCTTCTGGAGAACTGCTCAAAACCCTGTTTCGAAGGATGCGGCCTTTAGAGGATCTCATCACCGAGGACCCGAAACAAACTCGGAGTGTCAACTGTCCGTATAATTGCCCGTGTGGGAGCTGCAACTTCGCTAACTGTCCCTGTACCTAAACCACATCGGCCAGCAAAGCGGGTTGGGGCTGATGAGTGATGGGTCTTGTTGAGGTATGTATAACTCTGCTTCACTCTGTTTGTGTATGTGTGTGTGGGGGGTGAGGGGGGCGGAGCTGCAACGCTGCATGTCCCTGTAGCAGAACCACCCAGGCCAGCAATGTGGGTTGGGCCGGCCGACGAGTGACGGGTCTTGTTGAGATAGATATTACTCTGTGTCCTTTGCTTCACTGTGTGTGTGCGGGGGGGGGGGGGGGATGTTGTTGGTGTATGTTAGGGGGGATGTTGGTGTATGTGTGTGTGTTTGGGAGGGGGCGGGGATTGTTTTTGTGTGTGTGGGGTGAGGGATGTTGGTGTGTGTGTGTGTGTGTCTGTGTCTGTGTGTCTGTCTGTGTCTGTGTCTGTGTGTGTGTGTGTGTGTGTGCGCGTGTGTGTGTGTGTGAGTATGTGTCTGTGTGTGTGTGAGTGCGTGTGTGTGTGTGTGTGTGCCGTGTGTGTGTGTGTGTGTGTGTGTGTGTGTGTCATCTACATCAACATCAACATCATCATCGTTCTCACCATCATCAACATCAACATCATCATCATCAACATCATCATCATCATCATCATCATCATCACCATCATCATTATCACCATCATCATCATCACCATCAACATCATCGACATAAAAAATCAACATCATCATTATCAGCAGCAGCAGCAGCAGCAGCAGCAGCAGCATAATCATCATCAGCATCATTGTTCTGTAATGTCTTTCGTTTCATTTTCAGGTAACGGCCCTAGCCTCCATACCGCGAAATCTGTTTTCACTACAAAAGATGTTTGTTTGTTTTTGTTTTTAATTATAAATCAGTATTTTTTTTAGTGAATTAAAGATTTCCGCGAAACAATCTTGAAGTAATGTGTATATGAGCGTGAGTGTGTGCGAGAAGAGAGAGAGAGACAGACAGAGAGAGAGAGATAGAGAGAGAGATAGAGACAGAGAGAGAGCGAGAGAGAGAGAGAGAGAATAAACGAACGAACGAACTTTATTTTACAAGGATAAAGGTTCAAGGCACATTGCCTTCTTAAGCAACCTGTCCTTAAACAAATACAAAACATATAATACTCACTGAAGAAGCATACATATGAAGAAAAGAAAAAATTATAAAAAAAACTAAATGCAACCTGAATTTAAAATCAAATAATGCGGAGAAAGTTAGAAAATCTACATTCAATAAGATAAGAAGAAATGAACAACAAACAAACATGCACGCATAGATGGGCAAACAAACAAACAAGCCATATGTCATCAAATCAAAAGGCATATAGATGAAAGAGAGAGAGGAGAGAGCAAGCGAAATATCAATCATAAATATCATTCAAACCAATTTAGCTATTTATCAAATACCTATGTACCGCGCTTTTTTTTAACTTTTGAAACTCTCTCTCTAACTCTCTCACTCTGTCTCTGTCTCTGTCTCTGTCTCTGTCTCTCTCTCTCTCTCTCTCTCTCTCTCTCTCTCTCTCTCTCTCTCTCTCTCTCTCTCTCTCTCTCTCTCTCTCTCTCTCTCTCTCTCTCTCTTGTGGGTAAGAGTAAAAAGGCCGTATTTTATTTGGTGGGCATATTTCAAAAATTGAAAGAAATGACAGTTACCACCTTTTTTAAGATCTTTGATGCAAAAGTTCAGCCAATTTTGTTGTATTCCTCAGAAATCTGGGGTTGGTCCCGGTTAGATACCATGGAGAAAGTGCATATCATGGCATGTAAACGCTTTTTAGGTGTACCAACATGTACACCAAACAGAATGGTTTATGGAGAACTTGGCAGATACCCCCTTTTTGTAAACTCCTATGTGCGTTGTCTGAATTATTGGTTTAAATTGCTAATGATGAGAGACGACAGATTGCCAAAACAAGCCTATATACAATGTTGTATAACACGGATGAAAGAGGAAAAAGATGTTGGGCCTCGGAAATCCGAAATATATTGTCTGAAACTGGTTTTAACTTTGTATGGCTTAACCAAGGTGTCGGCGATGTGAAAGGGTTTTTGAGGGTCTTTAAGCTCCGATTGGGTGACATGTATAAACAAGAATGGTCCGGCACAGTGTCACAAAGGGACCGTTATGAATTGTACGCTAAATTTAAATCTGTGCTGCATGTTGAAAGTTACTTGTTCAATATTGACATTTATTGTTTTAGGGTAGCACTTACACAGTTTAGACTTGGTGTATTACCAATTAATAACAACCTTAAACGATTCAGTGCTATTATGGAAACAAGATATTGTATTTTTTGTGAAAATGTAGCCGAAGATGAACACCACTTCCTCTTATGCTGTCCATTATATTCTGATTTAAGGAAAAGATTTATAGGAAGCATGTGTGAAGGTTCTGTGTCTACCATTTTGTCATTTTCAGATGTTAAGAGGTGTCGCCTCGTTGCTAAGTTCATTTTCCACGCCATAAAACGTCGACAACTGCATGTTAAAACACTTTAGAGATGGTACCGTTGTAATTGTAAACGATTATTATATAACATGTGAGGATAAATGTGTAAGACGTGTATATGTGTAAAATTCCCCTAACCCACATCCCCTCTTCCCTGGTTTGTATATGGGGCAATGGCCATACGTAC
>NC_090250.1:27424052-27431552 GCF_037325665.1 Littorina saxatilis | reverse complement strand
CGACGCACTAAAGCGAAAAAGAGCGGGTCCCGGGACGCTCTACATACCCGTCACGTCATCATGCGTTTCATCCGTACTTTTTTCAGGAAACGCTCTGCCAGATCTTTACTGATGCAACTTTAAGGATAGGTTACCTTACCCAGATGGCCAGGATGCTTTTGAAAATGGCTTAGGGCTTCAAAGCGTCAGTATAACTTTGAGCGGTTTGGGGGATGGGGTATGTGTCGGCGAGGAATTAACATTCCAAAAGCAAATATGAGAACCTCCTTGTCAAAGGACCCTCTAAAGTTTCACTGTGCGTGTCCTTGGACCCTTACAAATTAAACTTGAGGGTCCAGGGACCCTCTAGGTTGCGCGTCCGTGGTGAGCCCTGATTCTGCACACATATTTGCAGTAAACCTGCTATTGCTATATATTTTTGGATTCAGGAAATGATTAGAAGTACAATGAAATCTGTTTTGTGTCTTTTACATTGAATTTTAATTGTAATCAGGAATTTTGAAATGTCTAATAAACAAGCTTATTCATTGAATTTAAAGCTTTTAAGCTGATATGCAGTCCCATTGACTAGACGTAGTTAAAGATTGTTTGACCAAAATGTTCTATCAATTTGATTGAAAAATGAGGACTGCATTCTCAAGCTCAAAAAGGCGTTGTATTTGATGACTTATCAACCCACCTCCCCCTCTCCCCTCAAAAACAATAATATCCCCCCCCCCCCCCCAAACAGAACAAAACAAAGTAGTAAACGAAAATCACAAATCTTAAATCTTAAAAGCTCCATTAACAGCCTTTAAGAACTGATGATCCTGCATTCAGCAATTAAAGCTCTAGGACTTAAAATCAGCATAACCGTTAGGTTTCATCCATATTGAAGTCACACAGCGGACACAGCTTGCACGGCTTTTCAAACTTGGTAATCAGAGACTACAGAGTATACAGACTGTGTACTCTACAGTCTCTGGTACAGTTAAGTAGAGTCGAGCTGACAGTGGATGTCTGCACAGTTCCCACAGTACTACAGGTGAGTGCGTCTTGATTCTCTCATGTTCTACCGAGTGTATGCCGTACGTACTATGCCTGTCCCTTCGTGGCGTGGTCGGCTGGGCGTTAAGCAAACAAACAAACAAACAAAACAAACGTACTATGCCTGTACTTCACATCCTAGGCAGTTCGGCGTTAAAATTATTTCGCGGAGTTAAACATTGTAAAGCTTGCCAAAAAAACAAGTCATAATTCCCCTCGCTGGCCTGAAATCAAAATATTTTTCGGAGTTAGACATGTTAAAGCTTGCCAAAAAAACAAAGTTTAAATTCCATCTCTGGCCTTAAATCAATGTCCTGCCGAGTGTATGACATGCGTACTATCTGTACCTCAAATCCTAGGTTCGGCGTTAAAACTATTTCTGGGAGTTAGACATTGTAAAGCTTAGCAAAGAAACAAATCTTAATTTCCTCTCTAAAATCCTTTTTTGGAGTTAGTCATTGTAAAGTTTGCCAAAGTAACAAATCTTAATTTCAATCTCTCGCTTTACATCAAATTATTTATCGGAGTTAGACATTGTAATGCTTGCCAAAGTAACAAATCTTAATTTCAATCTCTCACTTTACATCAAATTATTAATCGGAGTTAGACATTGTAAAGCTTGCCAAAATAACAAATCTTAATTTCCCTCTCTGGCCTTAAATCAAATCATTTCTTGGAGTTAGACGCAGTTATAATTGCCAAAGAAACAAATTTTAATTTCCATCTCCAGCCTTAAATTAAATCATGTTTCGGAGTGTGACATTGTAAAGCTTGCCAAAGAAACAAATTCTAATTTCCCTCTCTGGCCTTAAATCATATTATTTCTAGGAATTAGTCATAGTAAAGCTTGCCAAAGAAACAAATCTTAATTTCTATCTGTGGCCTTAAAATAAAATAAAATTTAGAAAGATAAAAAATATCTTTATACCAGAGGTCGAATTTAAGCAAAGTCTTTTGCTTTTATATCTGTCTCATAATTATGTGTGCGTCTGTCTGCAATGAAGACCATTTTGTCGACGAATATCTCGTTTGTTTAAAACTGAACGTTCCCATTCTTATCTCACTTGTTTTAGATTCTGGATTTTGGAACAGTTTTTTTCTGTTTTGAATCTCTTGTTTTTGGGTGTGTGTGTGTGTTTTTATATTTAGTCAAGTTTTGACTAAATATTTTAACATCGAGGGGGAATCGAAACGAGGGTCGTGGTGTATGTGCGTGTGTGCGTGTGTCTGTGTGTGTGTGTGTAGAGCGATTCAGACTAAACTACTGGACCGATTTTTATGAAATTTGACATGAGAGTTCCTGGGTATGAAATCCCCGAACGTTTTTTTCATTTTTTTGATAAATGTCTTTGATGACGTCATATCCGGCTTTTCGTGAAAGTTGAGGCGGCACTGTCACGCCCTCATTTTTCAACCAAATTGGTTGAAATTTTGGTCAAGTAATCTTCGACGAAGCCCGGACTTTGGTATTGCATTTCAGCTTGGTGGCTTAAAAATTAATTAATGACTTTGGTCATTAAAAATCTGAAAATTGTAAAAAAAAAAAAAAATTATAAAACGATCCAAATTTACGTTTATCTTATTCTCCATCATTTTCTGATTCCAAAAACATATAAATATGTTATATTCGGATTAAAAACAAGCTCTGAAAATTAAATATATAAAAATTATTATCAAAATTAAATTGTCCAAATCAATTTAAAAACACTTTCATCTTATTCCTTGTCGGTTCCTGATTCCAAAAACATATAGATATGATATGTTTGGATTAAAAACACGCTCAGAAAGTTAAAACAAAGAGAGGTACAGAAAAGCGTGCTATCCTTCTTAGCGCAACTACTACCCCGCTCTTCTTGTCAATTTCACTGCCTTTGCCATGAGCGGTGGACTGACGATGCTACGAGTAAACGGTCTTGCTGAAAAATGGCATTGCGTTCAGTTTCATTCTGTGAGTTCGACAGCTACTTGACTAAATATTGTATTTTCGCCTTACGCGACTTGTTTTTTTCTCCATTAGTTTGTTCTTTCATTTGTTTGATGGTTTATTTGTGAATCTGACAACAAAAATACGTCTTGCAAAGTATGATGAAATCTGACAAACAAAATGTATATCTTATTCGATTTTTAAATCATGTGCAAACGTTCATATCGTCTGTTCACACTGAATATACAATTTCTCACCGGGACGATTTACCCACCGATTGTTTGTTTTTTACACACACACACACACACACACACACACACACACACACACACACACACACACACACACACATTGTAATGCTTAGCATTTTATCAATGAGTTCATCAATCAAGCAGTCAGTCAAGCAATCAATCGGTCAAGCAAGCAAGCATTCATTCAACCAATTACAGTGAGTCAATCAATATATCGCGTCTTTCTTTTCTTATTTGCTTTCAGTTCTGCCTCGTTACTTTGGTATTCAATTCCACTGAGCAAGATGATCAAGTTACTGACTTTCCTGATCGTGACTTCCTGTCTCCTGATGATGACGTCATCTGTGACGCGTGCTGCCTCGCTGGAAACAGATCGTGAACGAGAGGGTGGGTCAATCGATTCATTATTTTTTAGAAGAGAAAGTGTAGTTTTAGAGAGAGAAAAAGAGAGAGAGAGAGAGAAAGAGAGGCAGAGAGAGAGAAAGAGAGAGAGAGAGAAAGAGAGAAAAAAAGAGAGAGAGGGAGAGAGAGAAAGAGATAGATAGAGAAAGAGAGAGAGAAAAAGAGAGAGAGAGAGAGAAAAAGAGAGAGAGAGAGGGAGAGAAAAAGAGAGAGAGAGAAAAAGAGAGAGAGAGAGAGAGAGAGAGAAAGAGAGAGAGAGAGAGAGAGAAAAAAAGAGAGAGAGAGACTCAGACTCAAACTCAGACTCAGAACTTTATTACAAAAGGATAAAGGTTTTAGGCAAAGCCTATTCTTCCAACCTGTCCTTTATACAACACATAAAGACAGACGCACATAAAAAAAATATAAATTCAATCATATAAGTCATATAAAATACAGAAATACATTGTATGGAATGCAACACAATGTGCATTTAAGGAATTACATAAGGAGAACTCACAAATTACAAAATTACATTGACATGGTTATACCTTTCATTTGGGAATAAAGTTGCTCCGATCAGCTACACATCCGTTAACACTAGTACAAAATGTTTAACAAAATAACAATCGAACAAGACATTTCATTCACGAATGATGTGTGAACGTGACTGTCTCTTAAACATTTTCACTGAAGTTGCATTTCTTATCTGTTGGGGGAAGGAGTTCCAGAGAAACGCTCCCGAGAAGGCTAAGCTCGATTTGTAGAGGTCTATGCGAGGTATAGGAGGGATGATTTTTTGGGACCCATATCTTTATTGAAATGTGATTTAGGACAGTCGTCATTTAGAATTTTATAAGAGAGAGAAAAAGAGAGAGAGAGAGAGAGAGAGAAAGAGAGAGAGAAAGAGAGGGAGAGAGAGAGAGAGATAGAGAGAGAGAGCGAGAGAGAGAGAGAGAGAGAGAGAGAGAGAGAGAGTTCTGCTCACAATCTCAGATCTACCCAGTTTTTGACCCATAACAAAACAATAACATCCTGACTGAGTTATGTGGATGTTTGGTATGTATCCAAATAAAGACATGGTCTTATTCCTTGTGAACAGCCCGGACATAATTATTTGAGATAGTGAGCAGAGCTGAATTTCGAGGAGTCTGTCTTTTTATTCTGGCTTCATATGTCGGCACGATGAGATTGATTATCTTTGAGAATCATTGCATTCTCTGTTCAGACTACTCTTCGAACCTTCTGAGAAACAAAAGTTTTTAAAAAAGGCTGAACATTTGTAAGTAAGCTCAAAGTCGACGGCGCAAAGCGCCTAGCCTTACTAGGGGGGGTCCGGGGGCATGCTCCCCGAAAAAATGTTTCTCCAAAGAACCCAAATTGTGCAATTTGGTGTCATCTGAGCTCCTGGTTTGCCATTAAATTCAGTTTTCAGAACCAGTTTTGCCTCCTCCATATATTTTTTCGGCGGACACTTTAGCTTTTTCGGCGGAAAAAACATTCGGCGGAAATTTGCTTTTCGGCGGACAATTCCCATGCTTGAAAAGGAAGTAAGCGCTAAATATATACCACATGTGCTGTGGAGAAAGTGAGAGGATGAACGTCGCTTGGTCATTTCAATAGTTGGTATTCCGTCTTGTCGAGATATTAATGAAGGAGGTGGTGAGTATGCCAAAGTGTTAATGGAGAAAGTGTGTAATCCCTTTTGGTTTGACGTTTTTTAACATTATAAGAAATTGTATATATACTTCAAAGTGTTACTGATTTTGTTTCTGAACCATTTGCATTATAATGTCAAGCTTCTACGAGATGAAAAGGTTATTTGTATTCAAAATTGGATTGATAATGGACTTGTCTCAATTGGACACATCATGGCTGCCCTCCTCTGACAAAACACAGTAAGTCCAAAAATCACGTTTCGAGAAAAACGCGGTTTTCTGTTCTTAGCTTTATATTTAAAACAAAAGCATTCTCGCTGGACATTTTAGTACAATAAAGCGTGGGGATGATTTCTGAATTTATACCTTTAGTCCATTTCAAAAATAGTGGTAAGATTAAAGAATTATGAGCCAATTAGTGGACTTACTGTGTTCTGCCAAGTTTTTCCTTGAACTCGGGCTTGTTAAAAACAACGGCAGAACACAGTAAGGGACGTTACTGTCTTCTGCCAGAGTTTTCGTTGAACTCGAGTTTGTTAAAAACAACGGCAGAACACAGAAAGGGAAGTTGCTGTGTTCTGCCGATGTTTTCTTGTTTAGATAGTGACCGATCACAGCAACTTACAGTAACTGTTCTTGCTTAGTTCTACTTTATTATTTGTATGCGAGAAATTCATTTCTGACCGAATGACTAAATAACTCTGTGTCTCTCTCTGTGTCTCTCTCTGTGTCTCTCCGTGTGCCTCTCTCTCTCTGTGTCCCTCTCTGTGTCTCTCTCTGTGTCTCTGTGTGTGTGTGTGTGTGTGTGTGTGTCTCTCTCTCTCTCTGTCTCTCTGTCTCTCTCTCTCTGTCTTTCTCTGTGTGTCTCTCTCTGTGTGTCTCTCTAGCTCTCTCTCTCTCTCTAGCTCTCTCTCGATCTCTCTGTCTCGATCTCTGTCTCTCTCTCTCTGTCTCTCTCTCTGTCTCTCTCCCTCTGTCTCTCTCTCTGTCTCTCTGTCTCTCTCTCTCTCAGTCTTTCTCTCTCTCTCTCTGTCTCTCTCTCTGTCACTCTCTCTCTCTCTGTCTCTCTCTGTCTCTGTGTCTCTCTCTCTCTGTCTCTCCCTCTCTGTGTCTCTCTCTCTCGCTGTCTCTCTCTGTCTCTGTGTGTCTCTCTCTCTCTTTTTGTGTCTCTCTCTCTCTCTCTCTCTCTCTCTCCCTGTGTCTCTCTCTCTCTGTGTCTCTCTCTCTGTGTCTCTCTCTCTGTCTCTCTCTCTGTCTCTCTCTCTCTCTGTCTCTCTCTGTGTCTCTCTCTCTGTGTCTCTCTCTCTGTGTCTCTCTCTCTGTGTCTCTCTCTGTGTGTGTCTCTCTCTCTGTCTCTCTCTCTGTCTCTCTCTCTGTCTCTCTCTCTCTCTGTGTCTCTCTCTCTCTCTCTGTGTCTTTCTCTCTCTGTCTCTCTCTCTGTCTCTCTCTCTCTATTTGATGCGCAAATTGCTCCCATCTTGCTCTATGGCTCAGAACTATGGGGATGTTTTGACTGTTCACAGATTGAAAAGGTTCACATGTATGCCTGTAAAAGATTACTCGGGATCTCGTCAAACAGTCCAAATCAGATGGTGTATGGGGAACTTGGAAGATGCACTTTGTCAATCCTAGCAAATATCCGAAGCGTAAAGTACTGGTTGAGACTTAACTGTATGCCGGATTCGAGATATGCAAAGATGTCATACATCATGTTAAAAAACGCAGTTGAAAGGGGAAAACAGAATTGGGTCTCACAAGTTAAATGCCTCCTTTGCATGAATGGATTTGGAGATGTGTGGTTGAACGGGTCTGTAGGTAGGGAATGTGCGTTTATTAGAACATTACAACAACGTCTGCAAGACTGCTTTGAGCAAAACTGGCACTGTAAACTTGATACAAGTGTGAGATTTGATGTATACAGGATGTTTAAAGGAGAACTTGAAAAAGAAAAGTATCTGGGTGTCATTGAAAACCAGTACATACGCAAAATGTACACAAAGTTCAGACTGGGCATTACACCATTGAAGGTAAATAAACTGCGCTATAATCCCGAGTGCGCTGAATCCAGAAATTGTACATTTTGTAAATCAACTGAAGAAAATGAAAACCACTTCCTGTTTAAATGCCCAGCTTACAATGCAATCCGTCAAAAGTACATTGGTGCTTGTTTTGACCTTGACCAGTTCTCCAACTCATCGTTGTGTATTTTACAGACTGACAACAAATTACGACTGATTGCATTGTCAAATTATGTGTTCTA
>NC_090250.1:27356552-27419052 GCF_037325665.1 Littorina saxatilis | reverse complement strand
ACTCCCCAAGACAGGTGAGTTTCGAGTAAACATTTCGTACAAAAATGTTACTCCCCTGAGGAATAAATAACGAATAAATTACTTCACCCCAACACAAGCAATTTAACTTCCCATGCCAGGTGTACGAAATGTTTACTCCCTTGTCCCCTGTTAGTCTTGGTGGTGGAAGGGGTGGAAGGAGGGTAGCGCGACATTCGTGTGCGCGAGATCACTTATTGGCATTATCCCTTCGCCCGCATCCCATTTTTGCGTACGAGATTTTTACTGGAAGTAAAACAAGTCGCGTAAGGCGAAAATACAACATTTAGTCAAGTAGCTGTCGAACTCACAGAATGAAACTGAACGCAATGCAACGCAGCAAGACCGTATACTCGTAGCATCGTCAGTCCACCGCTCATGGCAAAGGCAGTGAAATTGACAAGAAGAGCGGGGTAGTAGTTGCGCTGAGAAGGATAGCACGCTTTTCTGTATCTCTCTTCGTTTTAACTTTCTGAGCGTGTTTTCAATCCAAACATATCATATCTATATGTTTTTTGAATCAGGAACCGACAAGGAATAAGATGAAAGTGTTTTTAAATTGATTTCGAAAATTTAATTTTGATAATAATTTTTGTATTTTTAATTTTCAGAGCTTGTTTTTAATCCAAATATAACATATTTATATGTTTTTGGAATCAGAAAATGATGGAGAATAAGATGAACGTAAATTTGGATCGTTTTATAAAAAGAATAATTTTTTTACAATTTTCAGATTTTTAATGACCAAAGTCATTAATTAATTTTTAAGCCACCAAGCTGAAATGCAATACCGAAGTCCGGGCTTCGTCGGAGATTACTTGACCAAAATTTCAACCAATTTGGTTGAAAAATGAGAGCGTGACAGTGCCGCCTCAACTTTCACGAAAAGCCGGATATGACGTCATCAAAGACATTTATCAAAAAAATGAAAAAAACGTCTGAGGATATCATACCCAGAAACTCTCATGTCAAATTTCATAAAGATCGGTCCAGTAGTTTAGTCTGAATCGCTCTACACACACACACAGACAGACAGACACACACACACACACACACACACACACACACACACACACATACACCACGACCCTCGTCTCGATTCCCCCCTCTATGTTAAAACATTTAGTCAAAACTTGACTAAATGTAAAAAATGGGGAGTACAAATTTTGTGGAGGAAGTAATTTTTTCGTGCCTTGGGGAGTTCTTTTCTCGTACGAAAAGTGTACTCGGAGTAAGAATTTCGTACGAAATATTTACTCCGGAGTAAATTTTTCGTGGAGTAAAAATGTCGTGTTACACCGGCCGACGAGTGACGGGTCTTGTTGAGATAGATATTACTCTGTGTCCTTTGCTTCACTCTGTGTGTGTGTGTGTGTGGGGGGGGGGGATGTTGTTGGTGTACGTTAGGGGGGATGTTGGTGTATGTGTGTGTGTTTGGGAGGGGGCGGGGATTGTTTTTGTGTGTGTGGGGTGAGGGATGTTGGTGTGTGTGTGTGTGTGTGTGTGTGTGTGTGTTTGTGTCTGTGTGTATGTGTGTTCGTGTGTGTGTGTGTGTGTGTGTGTGTGTGTGTGTGTGTGTGTGTGTGTGTGTAACTGTCATCTACATCGACATCAACATCAACATCATCATCGTTCTCACCATCATCAGCATCAACATCATCATCTTCATCATCATCAACATCATCATCATCATTATTATTATCACCATCATCACCATCAACATCATCGACATAAAAAATCAACATCATCATTATCAGTAGCAGCAGCAGCATAATCATCATCAGCATCATTGTTATGGGGGCGAGGACGCCCCCATTCTATACGGATAGTTTAGAGGTTGACCATGGGCAGCGCCATTTTGTTGTGAAATACGTCATCAGTTTGTGTACACAGGAAGTTGTGACATCCGTCACCCTTTGGGAGGTGTGAAGGCAACATTGTTCATCTGTAGAAAGTTGTGAAATCCGTCACCCTATGGGAGGGGTGACGTCAAAATTGGTCATCACAGAGTTTGTGTAACACAGGAAGTTGTGAAATACGTCACCCTATGGGAGGGGTGACGTCAAAATTGGTCATCACAGAGTTTGTGTAACACAGGAAGTTGTGAAATACGTCACCCTATGGGAGGGGTGACGTCAAAATTGTTCAACAAAAACATGATATGTCGCATTGTGCAGGGTCAACTGCAACAAACTCAAACCGAGCCATTCATACCTATCTGTATTTGAGTGACTTATATACCGACATTTTTATGTCTTATTTTCAGCACAGGTGTAGGAAAAATCATGAACCAAAATGTTATTTATTTTCTAATTTAACATTTTTTTTTACAAATATGACCATGGTCTTTTAAACATACAGTGACATTAAACATTGTTATGTTAAAAAAAAGAAAAAAGAAAAAAAGCTTTTGTGCACAAATCAGAAAATACATTGTACATTTTACCTACAGGCCAAACAGTGTCTGTTGGCGGCAAAGGGCCCAGCAAGTTGCTATTTTTAGATCGATTAAAAGTTGTCAAGAACAGGCGCTTACATTTGGATGTGTCCACTGATAGTAGGTTTGGTTGTGATCAATCAGAATGATGTAGGAATACACATGCATGACAGTTTGGTATGATGCCATGTATAATTCAAATATGCTGAAATGTAATATTATACATGATATAATATTATTATGGCTGTTGCCATGACCATGAACCCCAAGAAAGGTTTAATGTTATGTAAAATCAAAATACCAAAATCAAGCACCTACTAATCTGGTCTCACGGTGCGGCTTGGACCTAAATATGGATGGACACGCAACTCGCTCAGCCAGCCAGCGCTGCGAGACTTACAGCGGCCAACTTCGCCGCGGCGCGCTCATTGGCTCAGCATTGAACTTGCGTCAAGGCCGATGCGCGTAGATTCCCAGAATGTTTACTTTCGGTTAGATTCTTCGACAGCATTCGCAGAGGTGACTGCCGTTACAGAGGTGACAGAGGTGAGTAAAACTGACCATCGAAAGGAAAATAAGATTCATATTGGTAATACTAATAACATACTTGCACAAGCATGTATCTACCAAAACTGTATGGGAGCACATCAGTAGTTGGAAAGGCGTGGTGAAGCGATCAAATCGAATCGTCCGTCAGTCAGTGCACTGATCAGCCACCACGATTGAACGTCACTGTCCGTATTTTGTATGTAAGCAGAGTTAAATCCTGATGTAGTTTACAAAAACAAAACAAAATCTCATTCCTGTTCCATTGTTATTCTTGTAGTTGTGATATGATATTCTAGTGAAACTGAAAGTAAGTGTTAAAAGCAGAAAAGCCGGACCGAATCAGGTAATTGGGTTGGGAAAGTTTTGCTAAGAAATCCTGTTATTTCCCTGGGTTAATAAGCATCTCTTTGTCCAACTATTTACACAATTTATTTGACTAGTTTGTGGTTTCAATTGAAATTATTGTTGTATTTATTTCTAGACTACAAGAACTTGCATTGATTGCATTTCATTGTTACAGCACAAAACACTGAATGACACATACTGATTGACGAGCATGCCAATAGCCTTCTCGTTTTACAGTATAGGTACTGATAGTTGTATACAAGTTTGAATATCACTTTGAACACTGCCACATTCAGTTCTTTTCATCATTGAATAATTTTGTTTCAGGAAGCAAGCACCACTTTTGTTGTTGATGAAAACCCCTGTACAGTCAGAAGTGTGTCAAGCTCAAAGTATTATTTCACAAAAGGTGAGAAGTTATTCGTTACATTTGCAACATTTATTGTTGAAAAATATTAAACATAAAGGCAGAATTTGTTTGTCTTGTGATTGTGATGCCTACAACTACACCCGCTTGTGATTTCTCAGTCAAGTTACTGCAGATTTGTGTATATTTCAGTCTCATGTGGTATTTGCCATATTTTTGTGTGAACATGTGTATTTTTCAAGACTTAGATTCTGTGATAACATAAAATACCATAACACATTTGATACCAGTGCATCATATAATATTTTTGGATAATTCTCATTACGCATGATTTTTTATTGTGTCACTGTGTGTACATTTACATGTGTTTTTAAATGTCAACAGGTGACAGTTCCACTTTTGTCCGCCCCCTGTCGATATTTATCGACTAAGTTCCTTGTTCTGTAATGTCTTTCGTTTCATTTTCAGGTAACGGCCCCAGCCTCCATACCGCGAAATCTGTTTTCACTACAAAAGATGTTTGTTTGTTTTTGTTTTTAATTATAAATCAGTATTTTTTTTAGTGAATTAAAGATTTCCGCGAAACAATCATGAAGTAATGTGTATATGAGCGTGAGTGTGTGCGAGAAGAGAGAGACAGACAGACAGACAGAGAGAGAGAGAGAGAGAGAGAGAGAAAGAGAGAGAGAGAGAGAGACAGAGACAGAGAGAGAGATAGGGACAGAGCGAGAGAGAGCGAGAGAGAGAGAGAGAGAATAAACGAACGAACGAACTTTATTTTACAAGGATAAAGGTTCAAGGCACATTGCCTTCTTAAGCAACCTGTCCTTAAACAAATACAAAACATATAATACTCCCTGAAGAAGCATACATATGAGAAAAAAAACATTATAAAAAAAACTAAATGCAACCTGAATTTAAAATCAAATAATGCGGAGAAAGTTCGAAAATCTACATTCAATAAGACAAGAAGAAATGAACAACAAACAAACATGCACGCATAGTTGGGCAAACAAGCCATATGTCATCAAGTCAAAAGGCATATAGATGAAAGAGAGAGAGGAGAGAGCAAGCGAAATATCAATCATAAATATTCAAACCAATAATTTATTTAACTATCAAATACCTATGTACCGCTTTTTTTTAACTTTTGAAACTCTCTAACTCTCACTCTGTCTCTGTCTCTGTCTGTCTCTGTCTGTCTCTGTCTCTGTCTCTCTCTGTCTCTCTCTCTCTCTCTCTCTCTCTCTCTCTCTCTCTTGTGGGTAAGAGTAAAAAGGCCGTATTTTATTTGGTGGGCATATTTCAAAAATTGAAAGAAATGACAGTTACCACCTTTTTTAAGATCTTTGATGCAAAAGTTCAGCCAATTTTGTTGTATTCCTCAGAAATCTGCGGTTGGTCCCTGTTTGATACCATGAAGAAAGTGCATAATTATCATGGCATGTAAACGCTTTTTACATTTAGTCAAGTTTTGACTAAATGTTTTAACATAGAGGGGGAATCGAGACGAGGGTCGTGGTGTATGTGAGTGTGTGTGTGTGTGTGTGTGTGTGTGTGTGTGTGTGTGTGTGTGTGTGTGCGTGTCTCTCTCTCTCTCTCTCTCTCTCTCTCTCTCTCTCTAGTCTCTCTCTCTCTCTCTCACACACACACACACATACACTGCGACCAAACATTCTCACACACACACACACACACACACACACACACACACACACACACACACACACACACGAACAATCACCTCTTGAACACACACAAAACCTCACAACACGAGACGACAACATATTCCAAGTAACAACAATGTTTAATCACAAGTTGAAACCGTCCCCGGCCTGTTCAAAATAAATGTAAAGATTAAAAGAAGCAAGTAAGCTGGATAGGGAAGCAAACATCCTCTATAAGAAACCAATCCGTCAACACTAAATATCGGAGACGTCGAATGGTATGGGGGGAGGGGGGGCGGGAGTGGGGGGGAGAGCTTATTTCCTGTCTTGCTTGCATCTCGTCTGTTATTTTTCCTGTTGTGGACAGTCGTCCGCGCATCAAGGATTTTAATGCGTCATCTTCAAAATAAGCAGGGGGGGTGCTGAATTATGGCTAAAAAGAGAAACAGGAAAACCAATTCCACAAGCACTGCTTTAAGATCTAAATAGCTTATTTCCTGTCTTGCTTGCATTACGTCTGTTATACCGTTGCTGAGACATCCTTCCTGTTGTGGACAGTCGTCCGCGCAACGTGGATTTTAATATGTCATCTTCACAATAAGCCAGGATATGCTGATCTATGGCTAAAAGGGAAACACAAAAAACAATTACACAAGCGCCGCTTTAAGATCTAAATAGCTGCGAAAACTTTACCTACGCAGAAATATTATCTAACCCGATTAAGAAAACAATCAAAAAAACTAATATGCGACCCTACGTGATAAAATAATCCTATTATTACAAAAAATTCGTTTTGAATGTTACAAAATTGCACGTGGTGGTTGCAAGAGAATTGCAACTTGCTTAAAGAAGTGAATTATATATACAAGAGTTAAAAAGAAAGTGTTTTAAAAAGGTATATAAAAAAAACCTGACAAAGGTAGAGGAGACGGTGTCCATGACAATGACAGTCCAAATTGAGTACTAACAGCTGTCAGTTAGATCACAAACATACAGTTATCCACTGCTGTCAACACGCTAATCTTTTCACAGATCGACTCAAATCACAAATGAAGGGACAGCAAAGCACAAGCTACTACGAAGAAACTATCACACACAAAAAGCCAGAATACTGTCAGAGATCGAGACTTGCAACTGTCACAGGAGAACAACACGTGGAAATGCTTCACTTTCTGATCAGTATAACATCAATTTAACAACATCTACAACTGCTTTACTTTATTCTTACCGCTTTTCTCCCGTTGCTACACTGGTCCTCTAAAACACACAGAAAAACGAAGGAATCGTAACACGTTTTGAGGGTGGGGCTGATTTGTCCGAGCAGATCTCACTCTATTTCACGCTCTATGGCTTTCCAGATTGTATATAAGTCATTAGCATCCTGACCTCAGGTCAAAATGAGTTCGGCTCATTCTCTCCCTGACAGGATGCCTTGAGTTTCCTTGTCTGGCAAGGAAACCGATTTTTTTTTTTTTTTTACATATTTAGAGCTTTTTGTAATGTATTATTGATATAAGCAGATTCGCGATCGTCGATAATGATTTTTCATGGTGTTTTGTAATTGGCTCACGAAGTGTAGCCTATGCGATCGTAACTTTGTCTGTCTGTGCGTGTGTGCGTGTGTGTGTGCGTGTGTGTGTGTGTATGTCTGTGGTAGAAACTTTAACATTTCCGAGTCTATGTGTGAGTGGTTATCCAAGACTATGGATAAAGCTCGCATAAGATTACGTCACGGTCAAAAGTGTTTGACGTCAATTAATGCATCATGACGACATGCCTCCCTGTAGTCTTTCTCTCTCGCGTGGTGTGTGTGGTCTCGGTCATTGTTATTTTGAGCGGACCGAGACTATTTGGCAGTCGTGTCCTTGTAAGTAGGCTACATGCAGACACAGACAGATCTAGATCTAGTGTCTCTCTTTCTTGCACAGTGTCACCTAAGCTTACTGTGTGTGTGGGTGTGTATGTGTGACGGAGTGATTGAGTTTGTGTTACTGTTTGTCTATTTCTTATGTGAGCCTTGAAGGCTTCGCCTCTTGTTTTTAAATTACAGAGGCATTTTTATTTTAGACAGTTTCAAGCGAGCTATTTTTCGCGGATATATTTACTGTGCAAACAACTCTAAATATGGCATTAGTGTCACGTGATAATCAACCGTTTGGTTTCGCGCTCGCTGGAGCAGACGATTTTGTTGACAGTGATGCAACCATATATTACGGTCTCCTTCCGGCAGCAGTCCCAAAATTTCGACTTGTTTTGACCTTAGAACGATGTCTTTATCATAACTGTGAAGAACAGAACGGAGATCACTGTCGAAGTCGGCCAATCTGCAATCATTTTCGTCTCGCGAACACTGATCTCAAATTTAGATCAGTGCTCGCGAAAAACATATGGGAGATAACTCTTGTATTCTTGTTTTGATAGATTCGCGTAGGACTGTAGCGTTCGGTCAGAGAGACAACTGGCGATAGCCGTGGAGCGAGGATTATCAGAATGGGTCATTAGATACTCCATGATCAGCTGGAGTGAGAAAAAAATTCATCCGCTGTGTACAATGGTTTGAAAAGCAAAAGATGGCATGAGCCTGAGATCATACGTAGTCCGCTGCCCCCAATGTGCTGGTATGGTCAGTATTCACCATTCATACGGCGGGATTTGAGTGTACAGTGAGTAAAAGGTATCTGCGAGTGGGTTTGGGATACGTTAGGCGTTTACATTGCGCCTACTTTCGAAGGTTCAACCAGCTACCAATGTTTCTAATTGATTCCACGCATCGAGGACGTCAGATTTATTTTTATTCCGTCCCTAACTGCTGCTCCTGGGTACATTATATCTAAATTTCGTCCCCGATTGCTGCCACTGAGAATGTGCAATCTCACGTTCGTCCCTAATTCCTGCTACTCGGGACATTAAATCTCAATTTTGTCTCAAAAGCCTGCCACTGATGATGTTATAATTCCAATTTCATCCACTTCCTCCGAGGCTTCAACCAACTCCGAAATTTGAGAGCCTTGCAATTGGGTTCAGACCGTTCTGCCACAAAGAACAAATGGACAGTCACTCTAATGTAATGTTCCTTATTTGATCTTGCTTTGGATGGATGTCTCTCCAAAGGTACGCATACTGACTCCACCGTTGGTCTACAAGGCAACAACTCTGAAATAAATTCCCAGCATTGGTTCGTAGATCGCAATTTTCAAGGGTTATATGTAAATGCGGCCATGACCGATATCGCAAGAAAGCTGACTCATAGGCTATAGGTTGACAGAGACATCTATTTTTGAAGATTAATTTTGGTGTCATCGCATACTTTCTTTCTTTATTTGGTGTTTAACGTCGTTTTCAACCACGAAGGTTATATCGCGACGGGGAAAGGGGTGAGATGGGATAGAGCCACTTGTCAATTGTTTCTTGTTCACAAAAGCACTAATCAAAAATTTGCTCCAGGGGCTTGCAACGTAGTACAATATATTACCTTACTGGGAGAATGCAAGTTTCCAGTACAAAGGACTTAACATTTCTTACATACTGCTTGACTAAAATCTTTACAAAAATTAACTATATTCTATACAAGAAACACTTAACAAGGGTAAAAGGAGAAACAGAATACGTTAGTCGCCTCTTACGACATGCTGGGGAGCATCGGGTAAATTCTTCCCCCTAACCCGCGGGGAGTGTCATCGCATACATTTTTTCATACTGAGTTACAAACTTCACCATGGCCTTGTGCTGACTCATAATCAATATTTATGAGGTCACCGCGCCCGCATTTATTATACATGTGTAGCTTCCTGCTTGTTTCACGTGAATATTTATGAGATAATTTACGAGTCATCGAGCTAGTAAGAAAGCTCGTGAAACAAAAAGAGCTGACTGTATCTGATCGCCGTGAGAATGGGGACTTGAAAACCGCGAAGAGTCAAAGTCAATCTCGGTTCGTTTACCAACTAGAATACGGAAATGATTTTTGGTGTCGGTAGACGGCGAAACGCCGAAACTCATTTCAAATTCCCGAAAACGTTGCCGTAATTGTGACGGGATTTAGTTACCGATTTTTTTTTGGTCACAGCAAGGGGCAAAATGGCGCGAAGCACTGCCAAAAAATGCCAACATTTTAATGATAATTTTGGAAAATATGCCAAACAATATCAATTCTAGCAACAAACCAGGTATGTCAAACCATTGGAAACACACTTAATCCCCGATGACTCTGCGGAGCTAAGCAAACAGCACAAAGAGCTGGTTGTTCTTCTCTAAAAGCAACGTGGCAAAATATTTTACAGATACTGTATGTACATGTTCCTGACGCGTGGGAAATCAAGTTTTCCTCACAAGTTCAAGAACACAACTTATCAAAAAACTCCTAATGCTTTTACAGAAACACTTTCTTTGTTGCTAGACCTTGCAAAACTAAACCAAGGGAGATCAATCCTTTGTTATTGGACACAAATAATAACTAAGGCATGCAGCACCAAATTCCAAGTAGTAGAACATGAAAACCATCAACATTTTTGTTTGTTTGTTTGTTTGTTTGCTTAACGCCCAGCCGACCACGAGGGGCCATATCAGGGCGGTGCTGCTTTGACATTTTAACGTGCGCCACACACAAGACAGAAGTCGCAGCACAGGCTTCATGTCTCACCCAGTCACATTATTCTGACACCGGACCAACCAGTCCTAGCACTAACACCATAATGCCAGACGCCAGGCGGAGCAGCCACTAGATTGCCAATTTTAAAGTCTTAGGTATGACCCGGCCGGGGTTCGAACCCACGACCTCCCGATCACGGGGCGGACGCCTTACCACTAGGCCAACCGTGCCGGTAACCATCAACATAATCAAGCCCGTTTCGAAAAGTATAATAAATACATAATAAATAACAGATTCTGGGGTCGACGGTAAATTTTCAACAAAGTGTTCCCTAGTATTGGAGGAAATGAAGGCTAAAACAATGGACTCCAAATCCAAACAGTAGAACACAAACCCTTCAGTTTTAAAAAAAAAATTTTAAAAAAAAATTTAAATAAATAAATACATTTAAAAAAAAAAAAGGAACAGACAACAGATTATTTAAAAATAAGATCAACAGTATTTTTTTTTTTTTTTTTTTTTGGGGGGGGGGGGGGGGGAAAGAGAGCTCTTGTAATTGCAGTCCTTGTTTTCAAAAAGTAAGCTACATCTGGGATGAGACCCTTTAGATATGGCTTTCCTCTGCTCCACAAACCATTCCTTCAACTGTTGGTTCCCCAATTGAAGGCCAGTACTGTTTGTATTTTTAGAATCAGACGAAAATTGTATTCTGAAAATCTGGTCGTTCTGTTTATTACTCACACCATTTCCGGAGACAGCTGAACTCAAGACTTACAATTACGCCTCCCTGTTTAAAAGAAACGCTAGTTCTCAAGGGAAAAGCTGTTTCAAACCTGAAGCATAGCCTCTTGGGTTGCAGAACAACGTTTTTATCCGAAACAGACTCGCGTCAGGCTTTGACAACCTCGCTTTCATTGTTCATGGGCAAGAAACAGACTCTTAGTCATTGAGGCCAAACCAACGCGCGCTGTTCACCCAAGGACGCTCACCAAAGCAAAAATATCAGCAGACCAGTGACATTTTCGTGTGTGGACGATCTGGGAAAAAGCCGAAATCAGAGTCGTTATGCACCTCGCTCCCTTGCTTCTCTGTTTCTGTAGCAATAGCCACTCGAAAATACCAAGCATGCTTCCTCCGAAAGTGGAGAATGGCTGCCTAAGTGGCGGAGTAAAACTATCATACACGTACAAATCTACTCGTGCGAACACACGAGTGTACGTGTGAGTTTCAGTCCATGAACGCAGAAGAAGAAGAAGTACCAATAGCCATGCAGCCGGACTCACACCCTGTAGGATGTCGCTTCCCTGTTCCAGACTGACGGTATTTTCAGGAGCTAACAAACAGGGGCAGCCACGCTGAACACCTTGCTGGGCTGTTCAAGGATCACAGAGTTTTCGGAAACTGCTGAGCACACAGTTTGGGAATTCTGAATCCCTGTTCCGCAATGATGATTCTGGGGAACTGAAAATAAAACGGTAGCATAAGTAGAGACTTCGTGCACCCAGATGCTAATTCATGGTCACAATAATCTGCTCTTGCTACACCGTCCCCAGAATCATGCAACTCTTCTGGAAGCAGCTGAACCCTGGCACTAGAGATCTTTTCCAGGGCGAGGAAAGTGTCAAACTATGAGCTGCAAACGTTTTCAGCTCAGTGTGTCAGGCCTCTGGAACTGCTGTATTTTTGCATTAGTCCGTTTCTTTCTTTTTTTCTCTGGGTTTTTTTTTCGATCAGATTTTAAAGTCAAGCTCAGGAGTCACACTCTGGAGATCTTGCTGCCCTGTTCCAGAACAACGGTACCTCTGGAGGCGGCAGACCCTCTGACGGCGTAACTTGCCGCCACCCGCCTGTCCCAGATGGTTGTCTGTCTCTCTTTCTGCGGGGCGGGGCCCGGTTCTCTGTCTCTCACTATGGGCGGGGCTGTCTGGGAGACCGCCTGCCTCGAGCTCTTGGAACTCGGAGTTATCTGTTTCTCTTTCTGCTTATCTTTGTCTCTGTGATAACTTAGTTGTCTCTCTGTTTGTCTCTCTTTCTGATAAGGCTGTGTGATTTGTCTGTCTTTCTGAAGGCAGGGGATCCTATCACTGCTGCGGTCTCTCTGTTGATTAGTACGTCCTTCCTTGTGCGCTGGGGACGCAGTGCGTCGGTCTTTATACAAAGGCGGAGTTGTTTGCTTCTCTCTTTGCGGAGATCCCTCCACGGAACGAGGAGACACCTGCGTTTTATTCAACAAGGAAGATGTGAACTGTTTGTCTTTCTGCTGGGGGGTAAACCTTGGCCTTCCGATCTGCGTGAGAGGAGGTGTTTGTTTCTCTCCTGCTGGGAAAGTGGGCGAGAAGGCCCTTTCCGTAGATCTCCCCGTTCCTGACTCCGCAGTCTTTGACCTTGGCCTAGGCACCCGCGACGCCAGCCTTGACCTCGCCTGCGAAGTCAAAGGTTGCGAAACTGATGCGCTGGAAGCGGTAGGAGCAGGAGCAGTAGCAGAGGCAGCAGCGGACGCAGTAACAGGAGCAGAGGTTTTTGATGGAGCAGTAACATCCTCAGGCTCTTCGTTGGCCGGCAGGGACTTGGAATGGAGGCGGGAGTTCTGGATCGCCAGCTCGTCTGCAACAACCAAAGAGAACACTGAATACAATGACCGCTAAGTTATTGTGGATTTAGTCTCCTCCGTGCAGACACTGCCGCACAGAGTGACTGACTCACAGATGGATCTTTAGTACATAAACATAGAGTTGTTCGGCAGAAGCCTTGTCTTACAACGTATTCTTGATGTATTATCACCGAAGACACTATCACAGAGAGAGGCTGACTCACGGATAGATGGATCTTTAGAACATGAAAATAAAGCTATTAGGCAGAATCTTAGTCTTCCAACGTGTTCTCAGTGTATTACCACCGAAAACACAAACACAGAGAAAGGCTGACTCATGGATGGACCGATCTTTAGAAAAATAGAGCTTTTAGGCTGAAGCTAAGTGTGTGTGTGTGTGTGTGTGTGTGTGTGTGTGTGTGTGTGTGTGTGTGTGTGTGTGTGTGTGTGTGTGTGTGTGTGTGTGTGTGTGTGTGTGTGTGTGTGTGTGTGTGTGTGTGTGTGTGTGTGTGTGTGTGTGTGTGTGTGTGTGTGTGTGTGTGTGTGTGTGTGTGTGTGTGTGTGTGTGTGTGTGTGTGTGTGTGTGTGTGTGTGTGTGTGTGTGTGTGTGTGTGTGTGTGTGTGTGTGTGTGTGTGTGTGTGTGTGTGTGTGTGTGTGTGTGTGTGTGTGTGTGTGTGTGTGTGTGTGTGTGTGTGTGTGTGTGTGTGTGTGTGTGTGTGTGTGTGTGTGTGTGTGTGTGTGTGTGTGTGTGTGTGTGTGTGTGTGTGTGTGTGTGTGTGTGTGTGTGTGTGTGTGTGTGTGTGTGTGTGTGTGTGTGTGTGTGTGTGTGTGTGTGTGTGTGTGTGTGTGTGTGTGTGTGTGTGTGTGTGTGTGTGTGTGTGTGTGTGTGTGTGTGTGTGTGTGTGTGTGTGTGTGTGTGTGTGTGTGTGTGTGTGTGTGTGTGTGTGTGTGTGTGTGTGTGTGTGTGTGTGTGTGTGTGTGTGTGTGTGTGTGTGTGTGTGTGTGTGTGTGTGTGTGTGTGTGTGTGTGTGTGTGTGTGTGTGTGTGTGTGTGTGTGTGTGTGTGTGTGTGTGTGTGTGTGTGTGTGTGTGTGTGTGTGTGTGTGTGTGTGTGTGTGTGTGTGTGTGTGTGTGTGTGTGTGTGTGTGTGTGTGTGTGTGTGTGTGTGTGTGTGTGTGTGTGTGTGTGTGTGTGTGTGTGTGTGTGTGTGTGTGTGTGTGTGTGTGTGTGTGTATGTGTGTGTGTGTGTGTGTGTGTGTGTTCGTCTGCAGCCATTGTTGTTTTTGTATAGATATGTATTTAGACATGTTCCCCAACAAGTCACGCGAGGGTAACGCCGACTAGTGGTTTATTGGTTTTAAATATTTGTGGTCTGCAGATTGATTGGTTTTATGAGTGTGTGTTAACTGTTCGATCAGTATTTTACTATATCTTGCTTTTTACCCTTAGTCTTAGATATTTTTGTTTACCTATGGCTTTCGTGTCGGTGTGTTTGTTTGTTCGTACTCATAAACTAGTTTGCTATGTTTTTGTTGTTATTAATGTTTTGTTCATTCGTCCTTTTACCCCTTTTATGAATGATGCAGAAATTGTTGTTTTACCTTGTCTATAAGGCTTTTATTAGCTAATGACAATAAAGCGTCAAAGCGTCAAAGCGTCGTCAAGCGTCTCTCTCTCTCTCTCTCTCTCTCTCTCTCTCTCTCTCTCTCTCTCTCTCTCTCTCTCTCTCTCTCTCTCTCTCTCTCTCTCTCTCTCTCTCTCTCTCTCTCTCTCTCTCTCTCTCTCTGAGGAACACTCATGAACTCCGATCACAGGCAGAAGGTATCGTTCACTGCACCAACACTATCATAATAAGTAGTCTTATTATGATAGTGTTGGTGCAGTTAACGAGGCCGCCTGTGCTCCGATATTGAGCTCTGAATTTGGCCAAAATTGTTGAACAGTGCAACCTTTCCAAAGCAAGTGTCTGAAAATCGTCAGACTAAAGCGCACAACACCAGAAGAAAATACGACTTCCAAGCAGTGCTGCTTACCTGTGAGTCTGGCCGAAATGTGCGGGTAGCTTGACCTCTCCATTGCAAGGCCCAGCCTGGACACGATGTCCGTGCCCCTGTACTCACACACGTGCCACAGTCTGCTCAGCGCTCTCTCCCGCTGCTCTAGTACCTGCACACATAAAATAATTATAATAATAATAATAATAATGATAATCATAATAATAATAATAATAATACATACTTGTATGTGTACTTTTTATGTGTGTTTACTGCAACTCAAAATCAATATTTTGTCTGCTGACCCTACCTTTTTTTGCATACCTTGGGGAAGACAATACTGAACAGAAACAAAAGACGTCTTCCAACATAATTATCTAAAAGATTAGTGAAGACAGTTCAAGACAAAACACAGATTATCTGGCCAGATGATAAGTTGTTCACTCAGTACTTCAATGTCCATTGCAATGTCCTCTTGCAAGGCAGCAACACTACAGCGTATTTGTCACATATCAGGTTCAGTTTATAGAACGTTTAATTCGGCCGGGCCAACATGAAACATTCACAAGAGTGTTAAACCTACCGGTGACAAACAAGAGACGTAACAGACTAACCTCGATGATAACCGATGTTCATTATGACGTATACTTGAATTGTTCTTGCTTCCAAAATGACCGAAGCCACACAAAAAATTTCTCACAGTAAGAATTTCGTTTGCGGCAGAAAAAAACCAGTCACTCTACACTTAATTGTAGTTCAAGTGACCATCATGTATATTTCATCTATCTTTATGGCAATAAATGACAATTGCTGTAACTCATGTATAATAAATCCAAAAAACAAAGAGACTGCCAACGTTCCAAAATTCAAAATCAAAAAACAAGAAAGGTAGGTTGTTGGAACGTTTGTTATTGACAAAACAATACATTCACTTTTAAATAATTTGAATAAAATTGTGAATGTATTTTTTTGTCAATAACAAACGTTCCAACAACCTACCTTTCTTGTTTTTTGATTCATGTATAATAATAGAACCGATCTAGCTCGAGGAGATGGAATGTTGAACGTTCGTAAAAGGAAAGTCCTCGCTCATATTTCCAGTGTCCTCCATAGTCATTTCCCGTAACTTATTCTCGATTCACTTTGATATTCTGATATGTTCACACAGTGGAATCCAAATTTTAAGACCTCCAGGAATCGGAGAAAATAGGGTCTTCAAAGGAGAGATGTAATTTCATTTTAAATGTTAAAAATACAGGGTCTTGAAAAAAAAGAGGGGGGGGGGGGGCTTACATTTGGGGTGTTTGGGGGTGTTTTAACAGGGGGTGTCTTATATTGGGGGAGGGGGGGGTCTCAAAAGGGGGGTTCCATTGTACTGTTGTAACCGAGTGCCGTAACACTACGATCACCTCGGGAGTCGAAGTGCAATCAAACAGGATTGAAAATGTCAGGGCTAATTTCTTAGCCCTATAAAAACTGTTATGCAAACCCGAAGGTTTCCATGAACATACAGACAATCGGAAACCACCAGACCCCATCACAAACAGAATTCCACAATCCACCGGTGTTGACTTAAAGGCATATGTACGCGCTCCCGTGTTTACAAAGTGTAGTTTGCCCATAATCGATGTCAAACGCACCATAAGACCATATAATGACGATATGTCACCATGCGCGGACCATAATACATGCATTACAGCTTGTTCTAGCCTCTGAAAAAGTGAGGATGTCAACAAAGCCGCGGTGTTAGCTCCCTTGCATCAACGTTACATGTGTTGCCAAATCTATAAATAGGACGATCCAGATCAAAATGAAAATTAACATATCTCAACATTGAAGGGGTCCTAGACCACAATATTTTGCAGGGAACTTAATTTAGCATGTCTCCAGCTGTTGGTAAAGCAATTAGCGTGTATAGTCATCGAGTACATATGCCTTTAAAGGCCAACAACTCGGGTGCAGAGTCTGCTGTGAAAGGAGCGGTAGCCTCCCCTGTCACACTGTGATGATTACGAAGAGTGCGTTGTATACCTGTTGTACAAAATTGATGCCGGCCGGAGTGAGTTCGTTCAGCGAAATGAGGTGGTCCAGCACGTCACGTGGGTCGGTCACGTGATCAATGACGTACTGCAGGCAATTTCTCAGCGCCTGTCTTTCTGGTCCGGAAATGGGTGTCTCTGCAAGTTAAAGAAAACAAACGTATGAATGATAAATTACAATAACAACACTTTATTGTCCATTAAAATGAAGACAACTGGAGGCCGGTGTAACAGGAAATGTTTACTCCACGAAAAATTTACTCCGGAGTAAAAATTTCGTACGAAATTCTTACTCCGAGTACACATTTCGTACGAGAAAAGAACTCCCCAAGGCACGAAAAAATTACTCAATCCACGAAATTTTTACTCTCCATTTTTTTCACTTCCAGTAAAAATCTCGTACGCGAAAATGGGATGCGGGCGAAGGGATAATGCCAATATGTAATCTCGCGCAAACGAATGTCGCGCTAGCCTCCCTCCACTCATTCCACCACCAAGACTAACAAGGGGACATGGGAGTCAAAATTTCGTACACCTGGTATGGGAAGTTAAATTGCTCGTGTTTGGGTGAAGTAATTTATTCGTTTTTTTATTCGTCAGGGGAGTAACATTTGTGTACGAAATGTTAACTCGGAACTCACCTGTCGTGGGAAGTAATTTTCTCGTGTAATGGGGGAGTGCTTTTTTCGTAAAGGGAGCAACATTTTCGTACGAAATTTTTACTCCGGAGTAAAAATCTCGTGGGAGTAATTTTCTCGTGTTACACCGGCGTCTCATCCACTAGACCATTGCGCCCGTATATTATTGATCAACTAATTTATAAAACAATCGTAAACACTATGTAGCTGGTCATGCACAGCTGAAAAGGCTGATTGATTCATTCCTATCAAGCTTTCTCTTGCACGCTCATTTTCATAAGGTATTCCATCTGTCAGAATGAAAGCGGATAAATAAGACTTTTGAGGAGTTTTGTCCGAAGGACGTACATAATGATGCAGTAAAATACTCAGTATACTACGCATAAGCAGTGTTATATCGGAACCGGATTGTAAGTATCCCGTCGCGATATAACCTTCGTGGTTGAAAACGACGTTAAACACCAAATAAAGAAAGAAAGAAAGAAAGAATTGTAAGTATCAACTGAAAGGAAGCAAGTGTTCTTGTTCCTGTTCATCAACCGAAGGAAGGGAGAGAAGCTAAATAATCCGTGGTCCTTGTGCTTTCACCACGAACGATTATCGTTCTTTTAGTCACAAAAGCAAACGCGAGATATCTAAACTTTTTTTAGTTTTTTACATGTAAGCTTTTCCTCTTCCTTCACATGCCTTCACATTTGTAAAGAGCACCCTTCCAATTACACACTTAACAAAAAATCTACAACAACTGTAAACGCACGGAATGCTTTGCTGAATTTATTTCGTAACTGGCACCTGCCAAAGCCTGTTAGACGAATTCCGAATATATCGAATGTAACTCCGTCGGGTTTGTATGGGTTGTGAAAGAGTGAATGCCCTTGCCTTTTACTCGGACAAACAATGGAGGGGCCAATCATTTAGCCGCCTTTATGTATAAAGCGGCTATTAGGTTTCACTGTGTCTGTTTGGATGTTTGTCCGTTGTCCCACGACAGTTTAGACTTGTATCTCTGGTACTCTGGGGTCAATCAGTTGAGCTCAAATTTGGTGAGTAGCTTGTTATGTGTCGGAAACACGTGGACATGAACACGTGTGAAGTTATTTGTCAGAGGAAACGCACGGGGATTCACTCTTTTAGGCCTAAAAAAAAAATAGGTGTGGTTACAGTAACCCGACCTACCCTATTTTTAGGGGCCGACCCTATAACTTTTTATTACATTTGTCAACAAAAAAACAAAAAACGAGTGCAGAAAACGCAATGAAAGCGAAATCGCCCGAGTCGCACACTTATTTCCCTGTCAAGTAGGTTTAATCGTACACATTAGAAAAAAAAGTTTAAAACAAAAGTGATTGCCTACCTTCCTACCCTATTTTTTTTGGCTATGTTACCGTAACCACACCTATTTTTTTGTTGGCCTTACAGTCCATACAAACCCAACGGAATTTATTTCCGAAAATAATCTATTTAGAAAAACATTGTCAGTCTGTACCAGAAGCAGCTAGGCTGTTGATTATTGGTGTGTGTTCAAGTGGAAGGGGGCTTTTGTCTCGTGTCAAAGACTTGATTATTGGTGTGTGTTCAAGTGGAAGGGGGCTCTTGTCTCGTGTCAAAGACTGTTGATTATTGGTGTGTGTTCAAGTGGAAAGGGGCTCTTGTCTCGTGTCAAAGACTGTTGATTATTGGTGTGTGTTCAAGTGGAAGGGGGCTCTTGTCTCGTGTCAAAGACTGTTGATTATTGGTGTGTGTTCAAGTGGAAGGGGGCTCTTGTCTCGTGGCAAAGACTGTTGATTATTGGTGTGTGTTCAAGTGGAAGGGGGCTTTTGTCTCGTGTCAAAGACTTGATTATTGGTGTGTGTTCAAGTGGAAGGGGGCTCTTGTCTCGTGTCAAAGACTGTTGACTCAGCTGTATGTCCAAGAGTGTGCACGGAACGCTGACGAGGTGTGTATTTATCTAAAGACTGAGGGCTCGCTTCAGATTCCATTCCTCGAACCCACTCAGTAAGAACTACAGAGTACTAAAAATCTGCTATGCTGAAAATGTCAAGAGCTCGAGGTTAAAGCGACGAATCGTGGTGTGTACTTATCTACGGCTGTGTAAGTGGGAGGTCAAGATTACTACAGGGATTCAATGACGACCCCCCCCCCCCCCTCCATCCCCCGAAGAAATCAAAACACACACAAAATCATTATTATAGATAAGTTGTGTGGTGTTTCAGTCAGGGCCGGACTAGGCTAAGAGGAGGGGGGGTTGCCAGTGGTGGTCCAGGGGAATGTTCCCTCTGGCGGGGTCAAGGGTCAGAGCCCCTTGTGGGGGTCAGGGGGCAAAGCCCCCTGAAGCTGATGGGTAGGTCATATTCTGAGATAGGAAAATGGTCGCTCCTTGCATGAAACGGCATAAAATAAACAATAATAATAAATTTTAAAAAAAATAAGTGAGGTACATGTTTAGGCTAGGGGGGGGGGTTGCGCAACCCCCATAACCCCCCCCCCCCCCCCCCCCCCCCCGGTAGTCCGGCCCTGTGTCTTAACGACTGGTATTAAGATACGCCCAGATTACCAGAGGGATTCCCACTCACAAATTCTCATAACCAATCTTTGGCAATACAAATGTAAAGAACTCTGTAGGCCCTTCGAGATTATCAGATATATTCCCATTAACATTCTCACCTGTGGCGCCGAATATGACAAGAACTAGGTCAAAATTAACAGAAGGATTCTCATCATGCACAATTTTTCACATACGCTTTTTCGGTTTTGAAAAAATTACCAACAAGAACTCACGGTTGAAGAGACAGATGTCTTTATCGATGGCTCTGAAGGCAAGGTCAAGGTCATGAGAGGGGGGAGTCTCGCCGTGTGCCTCCCATTGCCTCAGCCAGCTGTCCAGCACCTTGTGGCTCTTCTCGGACACACTGACCGCTGCCTTGTCTATCTTGTCCAGCTCTGTTGGTGACAAGGACAGCTGTTTGCCCAGCCGTATGGAATCCGGACCTGCGGAGAGATTTTTGTTTTAGCCATTGACTGTACGTGCGTTTGCTGATATAAAGGAATAAAAATAATAAAAATACATTTTTTTAGCGAATTTGTCAGCCTATAAGGATCCATCGCGCTTGTTTACAGGTGCCCCTCAACTCCACGGAACACACATTTCTGACTTTTTCCAATGCTCGTCAGGGGCGGAGCAGTTAAGCCAGAGGGGGGGGGGGGGGGGCAACCTGGGGTCCAGGGGTAGACCCCTTGTGGGGTACGGGGGCAAGGCCCCGTTAGGGAGTCTGGGGGGCAAAGCGCCCCTGAAGCTGAAGAGTTTTAGCTATTTTATGAACAGTTTATGGTTTATCCTTGATTTTAAACATGATCAACTGGTGTCAGCAGCTACTCATTATTTCTTTTAAAGTTAGTATTAAAATTAATTTTTTTGACACCTGCGGGGGGGGGGGATCCGGAACCCCTGTAACCCCCCCCCCCTCCCCCCTCCCCCCCCCCCCCCCCCCCTAATCCGCCCCTGCTCGTTTGTATGTTTATGTTACATCAATCCTGCTCATAGAAAGTACGTCTCCAAAACAAAGTAAGTATCTCAAATAAACAGACCTTTAAAGAATTACTGATTACATTAAAAATCAACAACAAAAGAGGATAAGTTTATGACACGCATTATTAAACACTCTGTTGTTTTGAAAATGAAATGTTCCCAACGTTTTATTCTCTTATAGTTGTGAGAACGTTAGTAGTCTAACTATTTCGGATTATTTTTCACTGGATTCGTACCGATAAAGTCTGTGATTTTATTCAACAGTTCCTTCGCTTCAGGCTCTGAAATGACCTGCTCCTTCATTTCGGGCCCAGAGGAGGTCGAAGCCTGCAGGGCCGCCAAAAGAGAGTCCACCTGACTTCGGACCTCATGACTCAGATCCCACAGCTCTTCTTGAACGTTCTGCAGTTCCGTCAGGACCTCGAAGTTCAGGCTTTGGCCCTGATTGTCGACCAAGGATTGGAGCTGGTGGTTGACGCGTTCGTCTCTCTTCTGTGACGGAAAATATTCATGGTCATGCAAGATAAGTTTTTGATTTGTGGATCATCTGCCTGTCTCTGTCTGTCTGTCTGTCTGTCCCTCTGTCCCCGTCGCGATATAACCTTCGTGGTTGAAAACGACGTTAAACACCAAATAAAGAAAGAAAGAATGTCTGTCTGTCTGTCTGTCTGTCTGTCTGTCTGTCTCTCTCTCTTTCTCTCTCTCTCTCGCTCTCTCTCTCTCTCACACACACACATCCACACACACACATACACACATACACATACATACACACACACACACACACACACACACACACACACACACACACACACACACACACACAACTTGGTGATTTCTATAATTATTCACTGATTCAGCAACTCCTAACACACACGCTGACAAGTGCAGCTCTCTCTCTCTCTCTCTCTCTCTCTCTCTCTCTCTCTCTCTCTCTCTCTCTCTCTCTCTCTCTCTCTCTCTCTCTCTCTCTCTCTCTCTCTCCCCAGCAAAACAAACCCACCAGAAGTTTATCGTTTTCGTCCACAATTTGCTTGTATCGTGTCAGGACCGTTTCTCTCTGGGAGGACAGATACGCAACCATCTTTTCCAGCTCCTCAATCCGACGTTCGCGCTCAACGCCTTTCTGTCTCTCCTGGTCCAGCTCCTGATCCGACTTTTCGTGAACCTGCAGTTGTAAACACAGACCTGTTACAGTGTTAGAGTTTTTGTGTGTGTGGTTTTTTTTCTTTAATAATTCGTTGCACCTAAAAACACTTTAAAACAGCTTAGTTCAATGGTGTGTCGTGAGTAAATGAATAATATGTTGTTTTTGTGGTTGTTATGTTGGGTTTCATTTTTATTTTGTTTTTGGAGAGGGGGGGGTGGTGGGGGAGGGGTTGGTTTGAGTAAAGCTGGCGATTTACTTTCGCTGGTTTCATCTCCGATCATTTTCTCTTTTTTTTCATGTCTGTTTGTCTCATTGTTTACTGTGTGTGCTCTAATTAGTCATCAATCTCTCTCTCTCTGTCAGTCCTCGGCTCAACTTGATTCATTCATCTCCGACTATCGGCCGCAAGCCGACTGGGTCGTTATTTTGCGAACATCCTTCTTTAATTCTCCACAAATTCTACTCCGAATCGACAGTGACCAAGCATCATCAGCTGTGACCACCAAAACGTGACGTGTTCTTCCACACGATGCGTACTTTATCAACTGGGCATGCGTGCGACTAATGCATTGATTCATTGAATAAGATAGTCTATAGGAGTTGCAAGGACAAATAACTCAATCTGATGCGAAATCTGTGTGCCTTCCGCAAAATAATGTGCTTAATACAAAAAAAAAGATAAATCTAAAAAAAAATTTAAAAATTAAAAAATAAAAATAAATAATAAAATAAGAAGAAGAAGAAGAAGAAGAAGAAGAAGAAGAAGAAGAAGAAGAAGAAGAAGAAGAAGAAGAATATAATTATTTGTAACTTAAAAACAGCTTTGTAAGCTTGTCTGTCATAGTGGAACTCGGCAGGTATTGACATGATTTAAATACACATGCACCACCCACCCAACCACTCACCCAACCCATCCACCCCTTACCACCCTGCTCTGTAAGCCCCTACCCCCCACCGGCCGTCCTGACCAAACAGCGGTGCACGTGTCGCCTGTCTGTTTGCTCAGAAGTACAAGAAAAATATGAAGCACGGTGTTCAAACAATATGTGCCTCAAACGGTTCAAATTCATTCCGTCACATCCCACCATACAATGTTAGAGGAAGACCATGTTCGCGCCGTTACGGTAGATTTCTTGCTTGTTTTTGACTGGCCCAAACACGCATTTCGCGACTGATGTTGACATGTGTGAGAATATGAATAACATTTTGTTAAAACGAAACAATATGCGCATGCTTCTTGGTGTGTAACTGACTCGGAATCTGAAATAATTAGCTCGTTTCTACCACCACCATATCACAACATTGCGGTTGCTTATTTCGCTTGCAACTGTTCAGAATTGCAGATTAAATCAAACAATACGTGTATACTTTGGGTGTGCAACTGACTAGGAAGCTGAAATAATCATCCCAAACCACACGCCACGTCACATCTCCGCCCATTTAGCCTGCAAACGTTCAGAAATGCAACTGACAAGCACATAAAGGGCACTGAAATGACAAGCGCATGTCAGAGGTGTGTGGTTGTCAATTTCGACACCAGCTGGTGAAACTGACTCGCCTGACCATACTAGTGTCTGTTCGTGCCGGACGAGTCGGCTTTGCACAATTTGCGAAAGCAAAAAAGGAAGAAGGAAAGAAAGGTATGCAGACAGAGAACAAAACAAAACAAAAAGAAGAAGAAAAGAAAAACAGGCAGACAATCAGACAGACAGACAGACAGAGATAGCATATAGACAGACAGACAGACAGAGATAGCATATATAGACAGACAGACAGACAGAGATAGCATATAGACAGACAGACAGACAGAGATAGCATATATAGACAGACAGACAGAGATAGCATATAGACAGACAGACATAGCATATAGACACAGACAGAGATAGCATATAGACAGACAGACAGACAGAGATAGCATATAGACAGACAGACAGACAGAGATAGCATATAGACAGACAGACAGAGATAGCATATAGACAGACGGACAGACAGAGATAGCATATAGACAGACAGACAGACAGAGATAGCATATAGACAGACGGACAGACAGAGATAGCATATAGACAGACGGACAGACAGAGATAGCATATAGACAGACAGAGATAGCATACAGACAGACAGACAGAGATAGCATATAGACAGACAGAGATGGCATATAGACAGACAGACAGAGATAGCATATAGACAGACAGATATAGCATATAGACAGACAGACAGACAGAGATAGCATATAGACAGACAGACAGAGATAGCATATAGACAGACAGACAGAGATAGCATATAGACAGACGGACAGACAGACAGACAGAGATAGCATATAGACAGACAGACAGAGATAGCATATAGACAGACAGACAGAGATAGCATATAGACAGACAGACAGACAGAGATAGCATATAGACAGACAGACAGAGATAGCATATAGACAGACAGACAGACAGACAGAGATAGCATATAGACAGTCAGACAGAGATAGTATATAATTATACAGACAGACAGAGATAGCATATAGACAGACAGACAGAGATAGCATATAGACAGACAGACAGAGATAGCATATAGACAGACAGACAGACAGACAGAGATAGCATATAGACAGACAGAGATAGCATATAGACAGACAGACAGACAGAGATAGCATACAGACAGACAGACAGAGATAGCATATAGACAGACATAGATAGCATAGAGACAGACAGACAAAGATGGCATATAGACAGACAGACAGATAGCATATAGACAGACAGACAGAGATAGCATATAGACAGACAGACAGAGATGGCATATAGACAGACAGACAGAGATTGCATATAGACAGACAGACAAACAACAAGAAAGACAGAAAGAGCTAATAAAAGAAAAAATTGGAACAAAAAGATTAAAAGAAAAGCAACTTTTTGCAATGTTGTGAAGGGCATCACGTTTTCCTCACAAAATGCTGTAGTTGTGGACAGTGGACCTAATGGGTTTCTAGGTTTGTTTGTTTGCTTAACGCCCAGCCGACCACGAAGGGCCATATCAGGGCGGTGCTGCTTTGACATGTATATAACGTGCGCCACACACAAGACAGAAGTCGCAGCACAGGCTTCGTGTCTCACCCAGTCACATTATTCTGACACCGGACCAACCAGTCCTAGCACCAACCCCATAATGCCAGACGCCAGGCGGAGCAGCCACTAGATTGCCAATTCTAAAGTCTTAGGTATGACCCGGCCGGGGCTCGAACCCACGACCTCCCGATCACGGGGCAGACGCCTTTACCACAAGGCCAACCGCGCCGGTTGGGTTTCTAGGTGCAATATATGCTACTCATTACAAAGCCAACAATGATTTTTGTGTGAAGCACGGTACATGGGCTCGTAATAAAATATCGATGATTAAAAGCTCAAGAGAATTAATAACCACCCTAAAGTTTTAAAACGCTGACATAGAAACTAGGTCAGGGTCAAATGCTGAAATACACAGTCAACATTATGTTTACGGCCTTACAACGAACGTTACTTACTAACTCGACCATTGCTTTGTTAAGGGGTCACTAAGGGGTCACAAGCTTTGAATATGGACCTTACTTGTGATATGGTGCTGAGTGACGTTTAAAACGACTGCTGACAAACAGTTATCTTTGCTAACAGTTATCTGCGTACTATGTTTTCTTGGATTTTATTTATTTATTTATTCATTTATTTGTTCGGAATTTTTGTTTCAGGATATATTTTGCAGGGGGTGTCCGTTATTAGCACTGAACCAATAATAATTAGCCTGTTGTTTAATCGTGGGTCATTAACTTGTCGGTAGGTTTGTATCTCGCGCAATTTTCCCAGTTCGACTGGTCCTTCTCTCTCTCTTTTCTCTCTCTCTCTCTCTCTCTCTCTCTCTCTCTCTCTCTCTCTCTCTCTCTCTCTCTCTCTCTCTCCTCTCTCTCTCTCTCTCTCTCTCTCTCTCTCTCTCTCCCTCCCTCCCTCCCTCCCTCTCTCCCTCTCTCCCTCCCTCCCTCCCTCCCTCCCTCTCTGTCTCTCCCTCCCTCCCTCCCTCCCTCCCTCCCTCCCTCCCTCTCTCTCTCTCTCTCTCTCTCTCTCTCCTTTTTACATTTAGTCAAGTTTTGACTAAATGTTTTAACATAGAGGGGGGAATCGAGACGAGGGTTGTGGTGTGTGTGTGTGTGTGTGTGTGTGTGTGTGTGTGTGTGTGTGTGTGTGTGTGTGTGTGTGTGTGTGTGTGTGTGTGTGTGTGTGTGTGTGTGTGTGTGTAGAGCGATTCAGAGTAAACTACTGGACCGATCTTTGTCAATTTTTTCATGAGAGTTCCTGGGTATGATATCCCCAGATGTTTTTTTTCTTTTTTTTTTATACATGTCTTTGGTGACGTCATATCCGGCATTTTGTAAAAGTTGAGGCGGCACTGTCACACCCTCATTTGTCATTAAAATTGATTGAAATTTTGGCCAAGCAATCTTCGACGAAGGCCGGACTTTGGTATTGCATTTCAGCTTGGAGGCTTAAAAATTAATTAATGACTTTTAAAATTATTTTGTTATAAAACGATCCAAAATTACGTTTATCTTATTTTTCATCATTTTCTGATTCCAAAAACATATACATATGTTATATTCGGATTAAAAACAAGCTCTGAAAATTAAAAATATAAAAATTATGATTAAAATTAAATTTCCCAAATCGATTTAAAAACAATTTCATCGTATTCCTTGTCCGTTCCTGATTCCAAAAAACATATAGATATGATATGTTTGGATTAAAAACACGTTCAGAAAGTTAAAAAGAATAGAGATCTATATAGAAAAGCGTGCTATCCTCCTCAGCGCATCCGCTACCGCGCTTTTCTGGATTGTTAATTTCACTGCCTTTGCCACGAGCGGTGGAAAGACGATGCTACGAGTGTACGGTCTTGCGGTAAAAATGCAATGCGTTCAGTTTCATTCTGTGAGTTCGACTGAGCTTGACTAAATGTTGCATTTTCGCCTTACGCGACTTGTTTTTTCTTCTATTTGAAACACACTGATATGATTATGAGCAATAGGGTGCACACAAGTGCAAAGGCTGGCGACATGACACGTGCAAGTCTGAGTGGTGTGACTGTCAAACTGAGCGGCAGCTGGCGATACTGTCATGCAAGTAGCGGTCTGTGCGTGTCACTGTGTTTGCCTTGCTTGTTACAAAAAGGGAAAAATCGTTTTTAAATTTTCATTCAGAATGGCACGTACTCGATTCACTTTCAAATGTCGCCGACACGGCAAATATTCTCCGCCTAACAAAAAACATTTTTCTTTTCCTGCAAAACTAATACAATCTTACTCAGTAGCAAAGACTGATCAAATGATATTGCTGTGGTGTCCACAAGCAGAGAATATATATAATATAACCATGTGTGTTTCGTGTTCATTTGTAGTCTGTGGGACAAAAAAGGACAACATAATCAGAATTTCGTGCCATGCAAGTGTAAAGTCAACACCGTTAGTTATTCTATTTCTTTTGGTGTATCAATTTCAACGGTAAAACGTGGTTTCCATTCGTTCCTGACCTATTTCTGAAAATTTCAAAAGTATTTGTCCCTCAGTGTCATTTTCAATTCAATCACGGTTCCCTTGCTTTTTAAGTCGCCGACTTCTCCGTTGTCCGTTCCGTTATTTGTTGTACGGTGGACACAAAAACCAAGAAACAGTCACGCAAGAAATACAGTTTTGATTGGGTGTTTCAGTGTTTCTGGGGTTTTTTTTAAATGGGGAGATGGAGCAGGGATTGTTGGTGGTAAAAACAGTCATCGCCGACCTCGTCCTTCATTTAAAGCCGAACATCCGTCTCCAGGAGACCATGCCTCGTTAAGGTAGAAGGCCACAGAGCTAAATTTAGTGTTGTCAGCACGAGAAATTAGAGCTACATCTGGCGCGCGCCGATGTACGCCTTTACTTTCTTTTCTTTCTTTATTTGGTGTTTAACGTCGTTTTCAACCACGAAGGTTAAAATTATCGCGACGGGTGTTGGCCTTTAGGCATAATACAAAACAAAACAAAACAAAACCTAAGATAATCCGTACACATGACAGAACAGTTGTATACTACTATAGAAGAACCAACTCACCGATTCCACGTCGCTCTTGTCCGACTCTCGATGTAGCGTAGGGGGTCGCGAATCACCGGACGACGACGATGACAAGGCCAGCGTGTGGCTGTCCCGAGACCCCAGTCTCCCTCCTTCTTCCCCACACACCTCTGACAAGGGGAGGGTGTCGTCATCATAATCCTCTACCTCCTGCACGGCTCTCTCCAGCCCCAGCCCCAGCCCGACACCGGCATCAGCAGAGCCGTGAGGAGGCCCAGTGTCACCGTAGTGTGAGTCCGCCAAGGACCCGTAGCCACTCACCGAGGTCTCGCTGTTCGGAGACATCGCCGCCGAGGGGGAGCTGAGGGTCGGGATGCGTATGACGTCACTCTGAGGGGTCAAGGCCGTCCTGTAGGGCCTGGTGAGGTGGTGGTGTTGGTGGGGCTGGGAGGGGGTGGAGGGCTGGGAGTGGCAGCGGGAATGGGAGGGGGTGTTGTGCGCGGCCAGGGCGTCTTTGAGGCGCTGGTTCTGGAACTCCAGCTCGTCCATCTTGCTGAGCAGTTGCTGGTTGTGCCTCTCCACGCTCTTTTTGCCCTCCGTCAGGCTCGCGATCACCTGGTCCTTGCGGCTCAGCTCGTCAGGCGACGGGAACAAACCCCCGCCACCTCCTCCTCCTCCCACTCCACCACCATCTTTTCCTCCTCCTCCTCCTACCGCGGGAATTCCTCCTCGGGGCTCGAACATAGACACTGGTCTTTGACACTTCTGACCAACCCCCTGCTGACTGACTCTACCGCCGCCTTGCCGCAAGTGGTGGAGGTGACTGTCCTGAAAACTCTCCTGTCGTCTCACCGCCCTACCCCCTCCCCCTCCTCCTCCCCCACCCCCTCCATGATCAGGCTCCTCCCGTCGGCCCTCCGCTGAGCGTTGTCGGCGCCGGTTGGAGTACAGCCCAGGGATTTTGGAATCCGCCGGCTCCGGCTGGCGAGGGCTTTTGACTGACGTCGAAGTGACGGAAGTCGTGGAGATGGGGGAGTATGGAAGCTCGACAGCTCCTGTTGGCACCCCGCTGCGACTGGGGGGACGGGTATAGGTGCTGCTGCTGTTGTGGCCGTTGGTAGCATAGTTGAGGGCTAGCTCCAATTGCCGCGCTCTGTCCTCCGTTTGCTTGCGGAGGTGAACCAAGGCCTGTACAGAGAAAGGTGAGGTGGGGTTTGATCATTGTTTTCGTTATCGTCCATACAGCCTATGTCCATGTCGGTATCCCTGGCCCATCCAAGAATCCTTGCAGCTGTTCTGGCATTTAACAAATTCGAGAATTTGGTGACTTGTACTTAAATGTTTAAATGGTAAGCAAAACTTAAAAAGGAATAAAAACTTATTTTCAAAGAGAACAAGCATATGACATTTCCATCTGCCTCAGACCATGTTTTCTAGTGTGTGTGTTACGTTGGTGGTGGTGGTTTTGTGAGTATGTGTGTGTGTGTGTGTGTGTGTGTGTGTGTGTGTGTGTGTGTGTGTGTGTGTGTGTGTGTGTGTGTGTGTGTTTTGGGGGTATGTTAGTTAGTTTGTTTGTTTGTATACATGATTGCTTGCTTGTGTTTGTTTTGACGGGGGTAATGTGCTTGTTCGGGGTTTTTTTTTGTTCGTTTATTTGTTTGTTTATTTGTGTGTTTTACTCACGGTAAGAAAAGTCTAAAAATCAAATGCTGAGAACATAGAAGTAGCCTACCTGAAAGTTGTCGACACATGTCCTCGTGCGTCCCTCGACATCCGGGGATCTAGGGTCCCGGATGATGTCCCCGGTGCGGTTTTTCTGACGCGTGATCTTGTCATTGAGACTCTTGGAGCGCCGCAGGGTCGGCATGCTGGGGGCTGCCTCGGGTCAACACCTCAAGCCTGAAAGTAGACGGATGAGTATTATTCTCTTTTGACGAAAACACTTGCATTTCTGGATATCTATTGTATTGGCGACACGTTACCTATGTTAATTTTGTGATTTAAAGGGGGCGTTTTGATTTCCTTTTGATCTAACTTCTATGCAAGAAAACTGATTTGTCGTTCAGTGCTATAAACCTCGTACGCGAGCGCGCGGGTAGAACAATAAAATTGTGTTCAAATATTGTATGGTTTCCGTACCCTAAATAAATTCCAACAGCTCTCTGCATCCCTCCCTCCTTCCCTCCCTCGCTCTCTCTCTCTCTCTCTCTCTCTTTCTCTTAATTCCCCACTCCTCCAGACGCCCCTCCCCCCGTCACTGGGGTTAAAATATAAAGTGATGAAATTCTGCTGGGAGAAAATAAAATGTGCCACAGGCACCAGCAATCAGTTTGTCAGTTCCGTGTCACCAATGTAATCCGACCGTCATTTCAAATGAAGCAGTTTCGAGTGCCGCTTGTTAAAAAGAGGAGGGGTACACACAGCGTTGTAGGGTGGGTTATGGTGTTCATATGCTACTGCGGGGTTCAAGCGTTGTAATTGTGTACATTTGAAGACTGTACAGACTGCACTCGTTCTCGGATTGATTTTGCTAATACAGAAAAACACTGCCAAAGAAAAACTAAAAACAAACAAACAAGCAAAGTCCACACATTGCATAATGTGGGACAATTGCATGACATGAAATTTAAATGATCGCAGCGGTTCTGTCTGTTTCCTTATTCCTCAAAATACGACTTGAAAGATTCACGGAAATGCATCATTAGTTCTACACTTTAAATTAACAATGCACATAACCGGAAGTTCGTCCGGTTCCCCAAATTTGCAGTGGCTATCATCTAGGGCATCATACTTTAATGTATTTCCGATAAAGCCACATCAGAAGCTTAGCTTCAGGAAATAGTTATACCGCTCAACTTGAGCCCGCTAGGATGCTGTGCTGAGTTGCACGAGAAAGTTACCACCCAAACGGGAGCCAGCCGCAGTGCTGGATTGGTTGAAACCATAGACCATTTATCCTGGACCGCCAACTTGCTCTCTCTCCGCTCTTTCTCTCTATTACGAGGTAGCGCCTCTCACATTTAGGAACCTACGCTTTCATGGCCTTTCAGAAGTCAGGGGGACGTGATATCCGGTGTCGATTGTAAACATGGACGAAGTTGCCGAGGTAAGTTCTGAAAATGCTAAAATAAACTCAGCAAAAGTGCATATGGAACATGTTTTTCGATGAGTTTTGTTAAGTTTAGTTTGGAGTTTTGGAAAATCCAGTTCATTGTCACCTCCCATTGTCACAAATAACTGAAGCGTGCTTTCTTTTCACTGTCTTCGAATCGCTGGCCTTTCAAACCGAACGTGACGCGCCCCTGAAAGTCGAGAGTCGTAACCTCGAAGGGTCACGTGACGAGTTGGCGGTCCAGGCTATTTGGTCTATAATTGAAACTGGGATTTATTGTGATTTCAATGAATCAGACCACGCAGTTTGTTCTCTCCCGCCTGGGTGGCACCCAATTGCTGTTCGTGTACCTCCGCCCTGGTAAATGTCGGTGGGCGCGTGAATTAATATTTTATCAATGATGTTATGAAAGTGCAGTGTGTGTATGTTTACGAATCTCCGCTCAGTTTTATCTGAGTTGTTTTATGAAAAATATATATGTAGATGTTCAAAATCTCAAATGCAAAATATTTTACTTTGATTATTCTGATGCATACCATAAATAATCTTGTAGATGCGCCATTTAAAAATGTATCAAGCACTCACGCAAGCACGCGCACAGGCCCACTCACACACACACACACACACACACACACACACACACACACACACACACACACACACACACACACACACTCGCAAACGCACAGATAGAAAGTCTTTTGACTGTTTCGAAGCACAGTTTGCAATGTACGGGAAGAAGAAAGCAAAAAGTTGGCAGATAAGTACAAACCCAATATTTAGCGCTAACATAACTCAGACATTCCGTGCATGTTTATTTGTCAGCTTGGAAACTCAACAGTTTAGACGTTTTTAACAAATCTTTAAAAAAAAATCCTTTCTAGGCAAAATAATATAACACAAGTTCTTTGCTGTTATCCACAGGAACACTTACTATCAGCGCACATACACACACAAAAACATGGCGAGAAAAACAAATCTTCACTTCGCCATCCGATTTAACACTAAGCCAAGATCAATACCTGGCCAATCAGGTTATGCTGATGCAGCTACGAGCTAGGTAATCGCTATGTCATCTTTCTTTCAAGGTATTCTCGTGTGCTGTTTCTGTATCGATCGATGCGTGCTACATCGAAAAGTAATCTTTTATGCAATACAACGAGCGAGCGAGCGGACATTTTGCGCGCACGCATACACACACACACCCACACAAACACACACGCCCGCGCGCGATGCTCGGAGGGGTTGCAGAGAAAATAATTGTCTGTTCATATTTTGCGTAGTTTGTCTGTCTATCATAATTAAACTCAAACAACTCCCTTCCCTCCTTCCCCCCCCTCCCCCCACCACCAACCCTTTTCTCTAACTCACTGGAGGGTTAAAATTCGAAGTGATGCAATTCTGATGTGAGAGAAATATGTTGCACAGGCACAAGAAATCACTGAGTATATATCTCAGTTTCGTCGAAGCTAAGCTGCAATGAGAATGACCAAAACGTAATCCGATTAAAACCCAACAGACAAGTGTAGCAGTTTCGTGTGCCCCCGGCTTCTTAAAAAGGGGAGGGTGTACATTGAGAAATGCTCAGCGTCAGCTCTCAAGATAGAAACTGCTTACGTTGCCTTTCTCTGTCCTGTGCGAAAACAAATTACGCGTCATAGGTATAGACACTCACCTATCACTCGCTCACACACACACACACACACACGGCGCACACATTCACACACACACGCACACACTCACACATGCACACACACACACACACACGTGCACGCGCACACACACAGCTCACACACACACATATACACACAAACTCACGCACACACACAAACACACACATACACACACACACACACACACACACACACACACACACATATATATATTTTTTTTCGCGTATCTACCACTCCCGCCGTTGCTGGAATGTCAGTGTAGGCCTAATTGGAAGGTCACAATAAAGTGTTCGTTGACTCCTGGAAATCCGCTGTTGCTTTTCAATAAGGCTCAGCATAAAAACTATTCAGTTTTCTTTGTTTGACAGCAATAATGTAAATATTTTAACTTGCACACACCCTTCCACATGTTTTTCAATCAGTCAATCAAGTGCATTCATTTCTTTTTTTAGTGCACCCATATCTGAGCCCAACTACAATTTATATTGGTCGGCGTGCGTCCAACGGCATACACACACACACATACACACTTGAAAAGTACGAGGCAAACCCATCCCTTGCCTGCTTGCTTGTATCTTGCACCTTCACTGCTACATGATAAAGCGCTGTGAGGTATGCATCGTAACTGTACCCCAGACAGTCACACACTGTCAAGGAGAGCAGAAGGGCAAAGTTATGTAAGGACCTGTTTTAAGCCCTCACCCCCACGACACCCACCCACCCACCTTCCCTGCATTATCACATCTATTTTCTGTCCATAACCTCTGTAAATCTACCCCCATTATACGACTCCATCCTTTTCAGAACCTGATTTTCTCAGATTTTTTTTGGCGGGGGTTGGGGGGGGGGGGTGGGTGGATGGTGGGTCGGGGGTGAGGTTGGCAATCTTTAAAGGAGGGTATCACGGTATAAATGTAGACTTAGACTCCTGAAACCTAAGCGACCCATTCAGCGGAATTAAACAGCAGCGACAGTGTAGAAGTTATAACGATACCTTACAACCTCCCGACACTGACAATCAATCTTATTTCTCTAAGCTTCTCGCTTCAGACGACAAAACTGCTCAGCCGAGCACTATTTTCATACCAAGGTGATGTGTCATGGTGTCAGCGTCAACGCCGGCTCTCTCGCCGGCGCACATGCAATCAGGTAGGCTAATTAGGCAAGCTACGGCCATATAATTGGGACTCCCTCGAAACGATGTATTGATCGACAAAGATTGCTGTATCTGGCTAACTTCGGGATGTAGGTGTGTGTGTGTGTGCGTGTGTGTGTGTGAGTATGAGTGTGTGTGTGTGTGTGTGTGTGTGTGTGTGCAGTGGCGGATTTAGGGGGGGAGAGAGAGAGAGAGAGAGAGAGAGAGAGAGGGAGGGTTGATTAAATGACAGTTTCTGAGCTCAGGTGGCCCTAGATTGCAGCATTTTGCTTTCTTGAACAAAATATTCCGGGGGGGGGCATGCCCCCCGGACCCCCCCCCCCCCCCCCCCCCCCCCCCCCTAGCATGTTCGGCGCTTCGCGCCTTCAAGTTTGTGCAAAAAAGTGTGGGTGTGTCCCCCTTCCTTAAGATCCTGGATCCGCCCTTGGTGTGTGTGTGTGTGTGTGTGTGTGCGTGCCTCGTAAGTTTGTGAGTGCGTGCGTGCGTGCGTACGTGCGCGCGCGCTTTTGTGTGTGTGTGTGTGTGTGTGTGGTTGTGCGCGCGCGTGTGTGTGTGTGTTTATAAAAATGTGTGTGTGTGTGTGTTATTTGTGTGTGTGTGTGTGTGTTTACGTTTATTTACCTGTACACCTTTTTTTAGTTCTGTGCAGGTGAATTTTGTACAATTTTTTTTAAAACCAGTGTACATAATTTATTTCGTGCATGCTTATTCACATTGTAACTAAATGTAAATAAGCTCGTTCTTTATATGTGTTTCATTTCCCCGGTGTAGGCCTATACCAGTTTTTCAGCCAGTGTGTTTATGCTTATCAGAGTCATATTTGTTTGTTACGATTGTCGCAGCGAGTTATTGAACAGGCACATTTCGCTTCTTATGCGAACTGGACAGAACAGATTCTTCTGAAATAACTGATTCCATTAAACAATCAATACCACAAAATGCTTCATCAGAGCCCAGTGTGATTAACCGTCTTTATTACTGTTACTGATTGAGCAACAACGTGACCAGTGACAAAAAGAAACTCATTTCAGCGCAGTGCTTCGGAACACTTTCTACCCCAGTTATGTTGACCAAGTGGTTTTTTAGCCGAGACCAGGTGTTGCAGCAGCTCGCTCAGAATTGTAGTAACTGTGTAGTAACTGTGTATCAACACGCTGGAATGCAGGCGTTAGATTGACGTTACAGGAAGCGACTGAAGCTAACAGTCTGAGCGGATATATCCGTACCTGGTCAGATAGAGCCATATGAGTGGGTACGGATATATCCGTACCTGGGAGACAATGAGTTAAAGCCCAGTGTAATTACTAAACCATCATTATATATTACTGTTACGGATTGCTACCTTTAGCAACTGCTTGGTTTAAACAAAACTTTATTCAATTTTAATCATGACAAGAACAATGCATGGATGATTGATACTCAAGCATACAATGCTTATTTTAAGCAATCATAGTAATTACAAAACAAAGGTTAGCATGATGGCGGAATAAGTACATTAGCTCATTTCAGGAAACGAAAAACAAAACAAGAGACAAAACAGATACACAAACAAGCAGAAAATGGGAAGGGGTTGGTGATACAGGAGGTGGGGAAAGGGCAGCTAGCTAGTAGCTAGCTTAAGGGAAAAAGAAGAAGAAGAAGAAGACTTGGAGCGCCAATATTGGAGGGGATTTTTCAATTGTAATAAATGCACATAAGACACTCGCACAAAGTTAATGCATATTGTGATCAGAGGAAAAGTCACTACATTGCGCATAAATCGAGACATACTTGATAAGTCGGAAAACAACAAGAGAACATGAGAGAGGTTATGGGGAAAAATTTGTCAGGCAGCATGTCGCATGACAGTGTCTAATAAATGTAATGAGTGAAGTATAGAGGCTCATTTGCGGAACCTGCCCGTCTGTCTAATATAGTCCTGTACAGTTATGAATATGGTCTGGTTGACATTTCGTGAATATTGCGGGATGCCTTTCAATAATATTTCGATATACTTATAATCATTTGTCAAATTATCAATGGACAATAATCTTATATCTCTATACAAGGGACAATGCAATAAGTAATGTTCAGCAGTCTCGCTGGGATAACCACACTCGCATTGAGAGCAATCCTTAAGGTGCCGCTTACATAAATCAAAATTCAAATCACTCATACCAATACGCAATCTGCAATGATGTACTTGTTCAAATCTTTCTCCATAATAATAATGGCATGGTACTTTAAAATCAGCACTTGACAAATAATTTTTGAACTCGCTCAAGGAGGTGGTCATTTTAACGTTATCTGGTAAGGTGTTCCATAGTACAGTCGTTTTGGGGATAAAAGAGTTGCGAAATAATTCGGTTCTATGAGGAGGTACATATCTTTCTAATGGTCTTCGTCTATGATACGGATTAATGTCAACTACAAGAGGGGGCAATACATTTACGAAGTACTGGGGGCATTTGTTATGTATCATCTTATGAAAAACAATTAATTTATGTCTTTTCCTTCGTTCTTCAAGGCTACATAGCCCACTTTCCTCATACAGCTTTGCATGGCTAGTGCCCTTAACTCCACCTATTATAATTCGTAGGGCTTCTAAATGTAATTTTTCTAATGCATCTGCCATTATCTTAGTGCAATTATCCCAAACAACATCTGCATAGTCGAAATGGGGTAAAATAAAAGACTTGTACATTATTTCCAAACTTTTTCGACTTAATCTATATTTATAAAATCGTAAACAATTAATCAATAAATTCGCTTTTTTAACTATGCTTTGGATGTGGGCATCCCACTTGCAGGTGCTCTGTAAAATCACTCCAAGGTGTTTGTGTTGATCTACTTTTTCTAAAAAGACATTGTTGAAAAACAAGGGTTGAGGGGGGATTAAATCACGTTGAATATTTAACAATTCAGTCTTAGTCTCGTTAAATTTAACTTTCCATTTATTGGCCCATGCACTAATTTTATCAAGATCTTGATTTAATATATTGGTTCGTCTGTCTACATCTTCTAATGCAAGATACATGCTTGTGTCGTCAGCAAACAACTTAATTCCGGATTCAATATTCTTTACAATATCATTAATATAAACCAGAAATAAGAGCGGGCCTAGCACGGATCCTTGTGGAACACCGGCAGGAATCTTTTTAACATTAGACTGTGTTCCCTTAATTACAACAACTTGCTTGCGGTCTGTTAAATAATCACAGAACCATAATAATAACCGATAATAGCAACTGCTTGAGCTATCTGTTTAGACTTGTTCTTTTTATATTTAGTCAAGTTTTGACTAAATATTTTAACATCGAGGGGGAATCGAAACGAGGGTCGTGGTGTATGTGCGTGTGTGTGTGCGTGTGTGTGTGTGTCTGTGTGTGTGTGTAGAGCGATTCAGACTAAACTACTGGACCGATCTTTATGAAATTTGACATGAGAGTTCCTGGGTATGAAATCCCCATATGTTTTTTTCATTTTTTTGATAAATGTCTTTGATGACGTCATATTCGGCTTTTCGTGAAAGTTGAGGCGGCACTGTCACGCCCTCATTTTTCAACCAAATTGGTTGAAATTTTGGTCAAGTAATCTTCGACGAAGCCCGGACTTCGGTATTGCATTTCAGCTTGGTGGCTTAAAAATTAATTAATGACTTTGGTCATTAAAAATCTGAAAATTGTAAAAAAAAAAATAAAAATTTATAAAACGATCCAAATTTACGTTCATCTTATTCTCCATCATTTGCTGATTTCAAAAACATATAAATATGTTATATTCGGATTAAAAACAAGCTCTGAAAATTAAATATATAAAAATTATTATCAAAATTAAATTGTCCAAATCAATTTAAAAACACTTTCATCTTATTCCTTGTCGGTTCCTGATTCCAAAAACATATAGATATGATATGTTTGGATTAAAAACACGCTCAGAAAGTTAAAACAAAGAGAGGTACAGAAAAGCGTGCTATCCTTCTTAGCGCAACTACTACCCCGCTCTTCTTGTCAATTTCACTGCCTTTGCCATGAGCGGTGGACTGACGATGCTACGAGTATACGGTCTTGCTGAAAAATGGCATTGCGTTCAGTTTCATTCTGTGAGTTCGACAGCTACTTGACTAAATATTGTATTTTCGCCTTACGCGACTTGTTTCTTCTTCTTCGTGCATGGGCTGAAACTCCCACGTTCACTCATGTTTTTAGCACGAGTGGATTTTTACGTGTATGACCGTTTTTACCATTCAGGCAGCATACGCCGACTCGGGGGAAGCATGCTGGGTATTTTCGTGTTTCTATAACCCACCGGAACTCTGACATGGATTTCAGGATATTGTCCGTGTACACACGAAATGTGCTAAGGCACAAGCAGGTCTGCGCATAAGTTGACCTTGGAGATCGGAAATATCTCCACCCTTAACTCACCAGGCGGCAGCGGCCGGGATTTCAACTCACGACCTTCCGATTAGGTGGCCGATGTCTTACCACTACGCGACTGCGCCCGTTTTTCTTTCAATCAACGTGAACAATGAGGAGAAGAAACTAAACACAGTGCTTCATTAGAGTCCAGTGTAATTAATCAACCGTCTTTATTACCGTTACTGATTGCTATCTTTAGCAACTGCTTGAGCTAACTATATTAAGACTTTTTCTTTCAATCAACGTGATCAATGAGGAGAAGAAACTCAATACAGCACAGTGCTTCATTGAAGCCCAGTGTAATTAGCCGTCTATATTGCCGTTACGGATTGCTATCTTTGCAACTGCTTGAGCTATCCAAAACTCAATTCAGCACAATGCTTCATTAGACCCAGTGTAATTAACCATCATTATTACCGTTACTGATTGTGCTTGACTAGCGCCGGCGACAGCTCTGCCGTTTAACCGGCTCACGTCATTGGTTACGCCCGACAGTTTGTTCTGGTCAGTGCACTAAACCGTTTCCCATTACCGTCACTGGGAAAATCAGTATTCAGCATAATTATAGGATATTAATTTTGTTTAACTGTTTGGGGAATAAATTTGCTTATTCACTCCTGCTCTGGTCAAATTAGTCAACTTGGTGCATCTACAATGTCCCGTATCCTTTCAAATGTAGCGAAAAACGTGTTTTTGTGGTCAAGGTGAAATCAATATTTTTTGGCGTGGGGGAGACGGAAGGTGGGAGCTAGGTGTGTGTGTGGGGGGGAAGCTGCACTCGTATTGAAAAACTGTTTTAGTGTTTGGGTTTTGAAAATAAAATAAAGAACGAAAAACAGCAATAACCGAAAAAGCAGGTGAACAGAAAAAAACATGCAACCATCACGTGATCATTTTTATTTTATTTTTACAGGGGAGAGAGAATAGAAGGGTTGGGGACGAAGAAAAAGCGGGAGAAGAATAAGTATGCAGCACTCTTTCTAAACAGGCACTGAAACCGTTGTCGAAGAAAAAAAACCAGACAAAATGGAACAATCTTTGATGGATGGAGCCAGTCTCCCGGCTGGAAACGAGTTTCGAGAGAAGATTAGGTGCTCTTCATTTCAGCATTTGATTTACACACATACACCCATGCACATTGTGCAACACAGAATTTCATTCCGTATCTGCATGTTGTTAAATTACATTCACCTCCCAGGGAGGGAATAAATATTGCGTCCAAGGCTAAACTAATTTTTGTTTTAGTGTGTGTTTGTGTGTATTTTCTCCTCTAAGGTGGTTGCTTTTTGGTTGTTTGTTTTTGTTTTCAAAACAAATCGACTGCTTGCTATCTTTCAACAACAAAAAATCAGAATCAAAAAACAAGAATTTAAACGTCCTTGTGTTTTTGCCTTTTTTTCTTTTTTAAATTTTGTTCTTTCATATTTTGTTTCTTTATAACAGCTTTCGTCTCTGCTTCTGCAACACGTACATATTTTGCTATCTTCAACAACTGCTTCAGCTATGTATGCAGACTTTTGAGAGAACAAACCGCAAGCAGGTCTGATTCATTGAAATCACACCAAATCTCAATTTGAACCAATCTCCATTGCTGACTCCCTACCGCGGTTGGTAACTTTCTCGTGCACGTCGGCCCTGGGTACTTTGACACTCGACCAGCTGTCCTCAACGTTTTGTGCCTCGACGTTTTGACCCTCGAACTTTTCTCACACACACACACACACACACACACACACACACACACACACACACACACACACACACACACACACACACACACTCACACACACACACACACATACATGAGTCAAACTAATATCCATTGCGCGAAAAAGAAACAAAAACGCCCGAGAATATTATTTGTGACTGAACCAGTCTAGTCTGGTCGGGAATACACAATAGAGGCTATGGGGAAAACCGCGGTCCCAATACTCAATACAGAACCGAGACAAAGAAGACGTCACAATTTTTGTCTCGGACTGCCGCAGTAACATTCAGTTTTGTTGCACAAGTTCGTCTCCAGAGGAGTGTAGGGGGAGGGGGGGGGTGTTTCGTGGGGCGCAGAATACTACATTGTCAATCTTAGACGAACAAAATGGCGTCATGTTTGTCTCCTTTTCGTACTGAAAGTTCTGTCTTATATCGTTCTCCACGCAACCCCGAGAGTGACTTTAATATGACGCAGTTAGTCAACACTTGAAACAGGTGAGCGGATGAGACAAAGCGTTGAAGTGCAGTAGAGTGCTCTACACGACGTGATATTGCACCACGCCAGACGTTCATCGGTCAACACTCTGATCGTCTTTGAGGGCTGTTCGTTTTGTTTGCTTCCTGTCAATCTGGCCTTAAATCTACAGTCATTCTCGTGTGAGCCAATCACAGTAGACCAACTTAGGAAATAACTCTGTTGGGTTTGTATGGGTTACATTTTCCCTCGTGACGTTATAGGCCATTCACTAGCGAGGACTGAGTCTAAAACACGTGGACAAGGCCGAGCACGTGTGGAAAGCTTGCCTCAATAAAAGCAAGGGTATTCACTCTATTACAACCTATACAAATCCGGCAGAGTTATTTCCAATGATCGTCTAGTCACGCCAAATATCTGTCCAGGTGCTTACATGGGACAAATGCATCTGTCCTTTTGCAGAGACCAAAACTCTACAGCTTGCATGCTTCCTGTGAACAGATAGCGTTTGTGTATGTGTGTGTGTGTGTGTGTGTGTGTTTTTTTTTTTTTTTTTAATGAATTGGGCTCTTTTCACGGGAAGGATTGCGCCTTTAAGTGTGCTGACAAAGCTCACTTTCACTTTCAGTGAGACAAAGACAGAGAGATCTATGTAAACCCCATAAGCTACGCCAGACTCGCACAAAAGATCAAATTAAGACAACTGCTGCTTGACAACTGAAGAGTCATGGGAATGCCGTGTGTGTGTGTGGGTGTGTGTGTGTGTGTGTGCCAATATATCTGTCTGTCTGTTTTTATGTTTGTCTGTCTGTCTGTCTGTCTATCTACGTGTGAGTCTGTGTGTGTGTCTGTGCGTGTCTACGTGTGTTTCTACGTGTGTGTGCGCGTGTAAGACAATAACAACTTAACTAAATTCAACAAGGATTTACGGCGACAGAGAGAGATAGCTCCCAAATGAGACAAAAACCTAACTTCATTCGCATGACCCTCAATTCTGTTCTTTCGCGAAACGCCAAAAACTATAACTCCGAGCCTGGCTGAGGATGCGGTCTTCAATAATCGGCAGACCGCCGGTGTCAAAGTATTCGCAAATGTTTTGCATGCAGTTCCGTAAAAATGATTGCCACCCATAATAAAAGTATCGTTTGCAAAATAAAGTCCTGAATATCCACGAGCAAGCCATTCACGAATCGAATCAAAACTTGTGTTAAGAAAATCAACCAATCAGACTGTGTCACTCATTCCACCATGCAGGTGCCAAAGTTTGGAAGCCAGCAGCTGCGGTAAGCCCATTCAGTCGGCCTCGACAGTATTTACCACAGAGAAAGAATAGCAAGCAGCCAAGTAAAGTAAATTATGAGCGCAAAGAGCTGAAATGAATACTGACACTTCAAAGAAAGGCAAGAACTAGAGCAAGAAATAGATACTAGGGATCAAAACTCTGTCTCCACCGGTGTCGAAACATTTGACCAGAGGTCTTGTGCATTGCATGTCTCTCCCGTGAGTCATCACAGTAACGAAGAGAGCAAAGTTAACAATTTAAGAAAGGAGAGAACAAGACAAACCTATACAAAGCCAGAGAAAGGTTACAAGAATAAACCTAAACCAAAATAGCGCAACAGATTATGTTCGCCTCCCAGCCGTAATAGTAGACCTCCAAAGAAAAGTGCAGAATTATCATTTTTGATGTGTACTACTAAGCACGCCGCTTAATTATCGAGGTATGATTATCAAGCGTGTGTGTGTGTATGCGTGCATTCGTGTGCCTGCCACTTGATTGTCTACTGGTCATGGTTATCTGTCTGTCTGCCTGTTCTCCTGTCTGCATGCTTGCATGTCTGTCCGTCTGTCTGTCTGACTGCTTGCCCTTGCCCGTCCGTGTTTGTGGGTGTACAATAAAATGTACGTATTCAGTATTGATGTTCTCATCCCATCTTATTCCTTCGTGTCACTCTTGCTCCCGGTCATAATGTTCTGACCACACGTGCCTGACACTCAATTTTCTTTTTGTATTTTATTTATAGTTTAAAAAAATTATTATTTAACGTTCCAATAACTATAACTTTTCCCCCTTTTGTGTGTGTGTGTGTGTGTGTGTGTGTGTGTGTGTGTGTGTGTGTGTGTGTGTGTGTGTGTGTGTGTGTGTGTGTGTGTGTGTGTATGTGTGTCTGTGTGTGTGTGTGTGTGTGTGTGTGTGTGATTTTTAACACCAAAACGCTGCGAAGACGCCCAAACCATCCTCAACCCATCGTCGAAGGCACTTTTCTCACGGTCAATAACAAGATCAAGAGATCCATCGTGATGAGATCAAACCAGATACCGCTATCACCAGACAAGATACGGATACTGGATACCTGCTACGAACGTTAGTGTAACCTACTGTAAGAGACAGGAGCACGAGAAAGATAATTCAAAACCAACAGAAAGTGATGTCTACAGTTCTTAAATTTGCTCGCCTGTGGGTCTTTGTTGTAACTTCAATGTCTATTAATACTGATTTTACTTGCTTGTTTGTTTGTTTGTTTGTTAATGATATTTTGTGTTTTTTACGTTTGCATAACAAAATCAAGCACAACACAGAACAACACACCACGAACATGTAAATGATATACAATACGATATTAAAAGGCAACAGAGGGAGAATAGAAAGAGAAGCATTGAAGGAAGAAGAGAGAAGACAGTGATAACATTGTCGTAATGAGGTATGACATCGATAAATACACAAGCGGTGACCTTACCTGAGATTTTCAACGAATGGTATGAAGAAGTAACCGAGACAAACTGCGTTCTTGAATATTATAAGTGACAGCATTATGTACGTTATGCCCCGGTCTCACATCTACGAATGTCACCCGACTTTAGGTAGTCGGCTGGAAGTCGGAAGAGGTCGGAGAGTTCGTGAGAATTAGCAATTTTGTTTTTGAAAAGTCGGTTAGTTCGGAAGGCCCTTCAGACTGTTTTGAACATGTTCATGTTCAACAGGAGAACATGTTCAAAACAGTCGGAAGAGCCTCCCGACTCAGACGAATAGAAATTTGTCGGGTGGTTGTCGTAAGCGTGTCGGTTTAGTCGTAAGGCGATTCTGATTAGTCGTAACGGTAGTCGGAAGACTCGTAAGGGTGGTCGGATTTGTAGTTAGCATAGTGTCGTTCGGATTAGTCGTAATGGTGCCTGATTTGTCGTAAGGGCAGTCTGATTTGTCGTTAGGACAGTCGTTAGCTAGTCGGTTTAGTCGTTACACTGGTCGTGAGAGTCGGCTATTGTTCGGAAGTTTTTCAGCTAATAATCGGGCCTGTCGTAACTGCAGTCGGAATTGTCGTTACTGCAGTCGGAAGTGTCTGGACACATGTCGGATTTGTCGGCCCTAAAGTCGGGTGGTTGTCGTCTGCTTGTCGGCTACATGGTCGGATCAGTCGTAAGGACAGGTCGGGAGTGAAATTTGGAGCCGAATTTGCATCCGACACTTCCGACCTAGCCGACTTAACTATCCCCGACACTTCCGAAAAATCGTATATGTGAGACCCAGGCATTACACTATTATTGGCATTATGACGTTTTCGTGAACTTTGTTTTTGTGCATTTGCCACGCTGTTGGTTATGTTGCGAGTGGAAGTATGCTCTTATCCCACGAGAAAGCTTGAAAAAGAGGGTGGGTTTTTTTTGTTTTGTTTTTTACAAATCGCTTTATGGTACATGTACTTATTTCATTGGAAACAAACAGTTTGCCAAAGAGACTCCGTGCTACCCATCATGACTCACCTCCTATAATCTGATCAAGATTTGTTATATAATATAGTACAATGCAGAGTTGCTTTTCTTCCGATAGATCCTACAGTGCTGGAAGTGACTAGCTATAACCGGACTACCACCACACTCTCCGATTTTTGAAATCATAAACAGCCAGCGCGCGTTACTTCACAAAACATGCAATAACTGAGCAGCAAAAGACAGTATTGACTTTCTAAGCATGGAGTTCATGCTTCAAGCAACGCATTAAGCCGACGCGTCACATATGAAAACTTACACTGTTTTTACAGTTTTCTGCAAACTTCAAACAAGACCATGCACCACCTTCAGCTGAATCTATCTTTGTCGACTCGTATCCGGCACAAGACCATGCATATGCTGCTCAAACAAGCAGATTTGAATACAAGGTTACGTCTGATAAGATAAAATGGACTGGGCGGAAATACACGCTCAGTGGTGGCAAAACAAATTAAAGAGACCTTCCTGTTGGTCTTCTGTATAGAAATAACAAGTCGCGTAAGGCGAAAATACAATATTTAGTCAAGTAGCTGCCATTTTTCAGCAAGACCGTATACTCGTAGCATCGTCAGTCCACCGCTCATGGCAAAGGCAGTGAAATTGACAAGAAGAGCGGGGTAGTAGTTGCGCTAAGAAGGATAGCACGCTTTTCTGTACCTCTCTTTGTTTTAACTTTCTGAGCGTGTTTTTAATCCAAACATATCATATCTATATGTTTTTGGAATCAGGAACCGACAAGGAATAAGATGAAAGTGTTTTTAAATTGATTTGGACAATTTAATTTTGATAATAATTTTTATATATTCAATTTTCAGAGCTTGTTTTTAATCCGAATATAACATATTTATATGTTTTTGGAATCAGGAAATGATGGAGAATAAGATAAACGTAAATTTGGATCGTTTTATAAATTTTTATTTTTTTTTACAATTTTCAGATTTTTAATGACCAAAGTCATTAATTAATTTTTAAGCCACCAAGCTGAAATGCAATACCGAACCCCGGGCTTCGTCGAAGATTACTTGACCAAACTTTCAACCAATTTGGTTGAAAAATGAGGGCGTGACAGTGCCGCCTCAACTTTCACGAAAAGCCGGATATGACGTCATCAAAGACATTTATCAAAAAAATGAAAAAAACGTTCGGGGATATCATACCCAGGAACTCTCATGTCAAATTTCATAAAGATCGGTCCAGTAGTTTGGTCTGAATCGCTCTACACGCACGCACGCACACACGCACACACGCACACACGCACACACATACACCACGACCCTCGTTTCGATTCCCCCTCGATGTTAAAATATTTAGTCAAAACTTGACTAAATATAAAAAGAAACACTTTTTTTCCTTTACTTTTCTACGCAAAATATTTAACGTCGTATTTTTGCCATTACGTATTAATTAATTTTAAAAGAAATCTAGGAGCAGTCTGAAACATTTTACGATGCCAAAATGTTGCTTTTGCATTGCTCAAGCTCTCCAATATGGTTTCCATTGTCTGTGTTGGCCTGTTTTGAGCATAATCACGAAAATGCACCAAAATCTCCTATTTTTGACATAAATGATCATTTATTGCGAAATCTGTTTTTTGTACCATCTAGTTGCCTACTTGAGGAGGTAATTGTGAACGTTACGATCAGAAAAGTAAAGCGGTTAACTACCTACGACACCTGTCGTTGCAAGCGATCTAAGCCGACTGCTAAAAATGACCCCTCAGAGCTGGAACACTGCCTCAGAGCTTTTTAACGCATGGAACGTCTCCCACGCCGTGTATTCTAACACATGCCGGTGTAACACGAGAAAATTACTCTCACGAGATTTTTACTCAGGAGTAAACATTTCGTACGAAAAAGTTACTCCCTTTACGAAAAAAGCACTCCCCCATTGCACGAGAAAATTACTCCCCAAGACAGGTGAGTTCCGAGTAAACATTTCGTACAAAACTGTTACTCCCCTGACGAATAAATAACGAATAAATTACTTCACCCCAACACGAGCAATTTAACTTCCCATGCCAGGTGTACGAAATTTGTACTCCCTTGTCCCCTGTTAGTCTTGGTGGTGGAAGGGGTGGAAGGAGGGTAGCGCGACATTCGTGTGCGCGAGATCACTTATTGGCATTATCCCTTCGCCCGCATTCCATTTTTGCGTACAAGATTACTGAAAGTAAAAAAAATGGGGAGTAAAAATTTCGTGGAGGGAGTAATTTTTTCGTGCCTTGGGGAGTTCTTTTCTCGTACGAAAAGTGTACTCGGAGTAAGAATTTCGTACGAAATATTTACTCCGGAGTACATTTTTCGTGGAGTAAAAATTTCGTGTTACACCGGCGTATTGGGGCTTTTATGCACGTTACGCATTTAGTCCCCTTCCGTTTGAACTGCTATCAACGGTCAACAGAATGACAGCTTCCTGTGTACATATTAATATGTCTTGTTTGTTTTCCTAAATCATTGTTATCATTTCCGACAGTGGAGAGAAAGTTCTGCAGCTACAAAATTAATGCTCTGCACGCCCTTTTTCTATTCTAATTAACAGAAAGCCGACGTTTCGGTTTAAAAAAAGGAAAAAAACCACTGGTTTAAGTGTGTATTAACAATATGAAAATAATAATTACGATGAGATCAATCGCCCCTTCTCGAAAGACTTCACGGTGATGTACAAAAAAACAACACACACACACACACACACACACACACACACACACATACACACACGCATGCACGCACACACACACACACACACACACACACACACACATACACACGCACACACACACACACACACTTAACGTCAATGTATGAGTGCATGCATGTTTCAATGTCACGACTTAAAGCGTGGTTCGCTATGTAAACCAGACTGCATGTGGCTTTAATGTTTGTGTTGTCGCACACCATGTGAAAAATGGCGCACATTATCAACAAAGGGCAAGGCATTGCGGAAATTATTCAACTCGTAAAAACCGAATGCTGCGTGTTTTTCGTCATCAGTCATGTGCACATTGATATGCGAGGTCGTTCAGTTATATTGTGTGTTTTTTCAGGCAGTAAGGCTGTGTGTGTGTGTGTGTGTGTGTGTGTGTGTGTGTGTGTGTGTGTGTGTGTGTGTGTGTGTGTGTGTGTGTGTGTGTGTGTGTGTGTGTCCGTGTGTGTGTGTGGGTGTATCAGTGTGTGTGCTTGTGCGCGGTGTTGTATGTGTCTGTAAGTTGGTCTCCCTGCCTGTCTGTCTCAGTGTCTGTCTGTGTGCTTGCTTGCCTGCGAGGGAGTTTTTCTATGCAATATGCGAATAGCTCTCTGTCTGTCTGTCTGTCTGTCTGTCTCTCTCTCTCTCTCTCTCTCTCTCTCTCTCTCTCTCTCTCTCTCTCTCTCTCTCTCTCTCTCTCTCTCTCTTTCTCTCTCTCACTCTCAGATTATAGTGGTACCCCAACCCGAGAAGAGACGGACACCCTTATCCGCAAACCGCAACGGAAACACTTCTGTCAATGGTTGCAGGATTCGAACAAGGACTTAAAAATCTCACCATGAACAAGCAATTACATGAAAACATCCAAAGAACTGAAAGAAGTATTAGAGAATGTAGTGAAATACGTGACACAGGCACTCGAAAACTGACATTTCACAAGGGACCTAACAAACAGCAACGTGTTTGAAAGACCATGCGCGAATGTTAGACTGCTCGTGGTGAACCAAAGCTGATTGACATTACACGCGATCTGGAAACCATGTAGCGAAGTATACCCACCTTTTTGGTGTGCATTGTATTATTTGTCCTGTGATTTCGGATTTGTCCCCTTCCCCCTCCCCTTCGCAATTGATAAACTTAAACCAGTTTGAGCGAACTGGACTTCAGACTTCTCTCTCTCTCTCTCATCCTCAACATCGCTCATCGGTCACTGACCGAAAAGGCACACACCTGCCTCGAACCAAGCATGGCTAGAAATTATCATGGGGTGGTTATGGAGCGGAAAAGGCAACGCGCATCTTGCATTTTAGAATGACTATGAATGTCAAGGATTTCGGTTGCTCTCCTTGACTGACAAGCAATAACTCGAAAAGAGGAACTTCAACTACGTTTTTTGACTTTGAATCGTAATAGGCCTACATGCAAGCTTACTTCAATGGTTATTTTCCGGCTACGACGCCTAAACGACCCAGCCTGATAAACTCTTACTAAGGGGATTGCTATTTTTGCTGTAGTATTTGACAGGCACACACAGTTACATACATGAACCTCTCTGTATGCCTGTCTGCCTGTTTATCTGTCTGCCTGTTTATCTGTCTGCCTGTTTATCTCTCTGTCTGTCTGTCTCTCTGTCTGTCTCTCTCTCTCTCTCTCTCTCTCTCTCTCTCTCTCTCTCAGATGTCTGTCTATCTCTGTTTCTCACTCTCTCACTCTCTCTCTCTCTCTTCAGAAATTGCTGTGCATTCTAACCGATATAAAAAACATAATGCCGATCAGTTGATGTGTCCCCTTTGTAAAGAAAAGCAAGAAGATGAAGTCCATTTTGTTTTATGTTGTCCATACTTAAACAGATTAAGAGAAAAATGTATCCCATTTAAATATTATAAAACCCCAAGCACTTTTAGACTTAGCTTGCTCCTGGCCTCACCTCAAGAAACTGTTATCAGAAATGTATCCCTGTATTTGTATAAAGCCTTGAAATTAAGAGATGTTGTAACCTCGTAGTTAAAGACCGTGTAATATATGTTTTATTCTGTAGTGTTGTGCGATTATTATGTTATTATGTTGTACCTTTTCTGCACCTGATGAGTTATATTATTTGCAACGTGAACCGTTTGTTCACACCCATTCATAAGGGGCTATGGCCTATTGAATAAATTATCTGCGTCTGCGTCTGCGTCTCTCTCTCTCTCTCTCTCTCTCTCTCTCTCTCTCTCTCTCTCTCTCTCTCTCTCTCTCTGTGTCTCTCTGTGTCTCTCTCTCTCTCTCTCTGTCTCTCTCTCTCTCTCTCTCTCTCTCTCTCTCTCTCTCTCTCTCTCTCTCTCTCACACACACACACACAAACACACATTCTCTGTCTCACACAGTTATATACTATCTCGAGTCACACAGACACACACAGACACACAGACACACACACACACACACACACACAGTAGACAAAACTGAATTCAATTGCACGCGGGCATCATTACTGCTGACTTCAAGCCTGTACTGTGTTTGCTCTTTGTGACTCTTAAAGACACAACCACAAAGGAGTGGAGATAATCGCATTGGTGCAATTTCTCGTTCAATTATACTACTCTAGGGTGTCCTAGGAAACCAATTGATTTTTCCCTTTCGTGCGGTGAAAACAATTCCGCTAACTAAGCATCCATCAGCCTCTCTTAATCGTGCTGCACTCGATCAGCATCTCTCTCTCTCTCTCTCCCTCTCTCCCTCTCCCCCCCTCCCCCTCTCTCTCTCTCTCCCTCTCTCCCTCCCTCCCCCCCCCTCCCTCCCTCCCTCCCTCTCTCTCTCTCTCTCTCTCTCTCTCTCTCTCTCTCTCTCTCTCTCTCTCTCTCTCTCCCCCCCCCCTTATCCCTCGGTCTTTCTTGTTCAGGCTCTCTCTCTCTCTCTGTTTCCCTCTCCCTCTTTCTGTCACTCTCACCCACGCTGACACACAAACGCGCACACGCACTCACACACATAACTCTCTCTCTTATTTCAACTCTGTCGGGAAAAGCTTTGGAATAGACAGTCTCGTTTATCTCAAGAAATAAAAGCGGCCTTTTTTATCTCGTGGTTTGTGGTGCTTTTCTTCGTTATGGTTCACTTTCTTGGTACATTTGTATCTTTAAGTGTGATCGAACTATTTCTGAAATCTATTTCTTATTCTGGAACAAGAACATATCCCTCCAGTTGGTCATATACCAACAGACCACTTCGTCAACATCACGGGCCAAAGAATCTAGACACAGCCATCGTCGAACGCTGAAGAAGAAGAAGAAGAAGAAGAAGAAGAAGAAGGTCATATACCAGAAGTCAACACCCTGACCGTTGCCCGGTGAGGTACATTTTGCTGTTGAATAAATTGCTTTAGAAATTATGAAATTCATTCCCCCCCCCCAAAAAAAAAAACCCCGGCAATGTGCATAGAAATCACCTATGCTGTTTATTTGTGGTATATATGACTAAGTGGAGGGATGGTCTTGGTGCTTGTCTCGTAAAAGCGTGGAATTGGGGAACTCTCTCCCTTACTCAATCCCACACTGCCAAACTTTTTGTTCCTTCAAATCAAACCTTAAAACACACTTCTTCACACAGTAATGTGATTAATTTTTGTTTCAATATGGTGCATTTTTGATCAGGTGTTCGAATGTTTGAATGTTTTGCCTGTGTTAGTATGCTTGCAGCTTGTATTGATGCACAGTGTTTCGTTGTTCACTTGTGTGCTGAATGCTGCTGCACATGCTTTTTCGCTTCGCTTTGTATATATATATATATGTATGTTTTTCATTGTAAAGCGCTTAGAGAAGGTCAAGCGCTCTATAAATCTCCCATATTATTATTTAAGTTATTGAGACATCCCAGTGCACTAAGGGATTTATAGAGCAAATCGAGAAAATTCATTATTGAACGAAGCGCATAGCGCTGAGTTCAATAATTATTTTCGAGATTTGCTCTATAAATCCCTTAGTGCACTGGGATTGTTTCAATAACGATATTGTCTGTACCGCCAAAGAAAAAAGAAGATTCAAAACGCACATTTTGCAACGCGCATTTGGATAGGCGTAACTGTGTGGTCAGATCTACTTTTGTGTGGGCTGTCTCAAGTGTGTCGTGCTTTCGTCACACGCAAACTCTTGTTTTAATTTCTGTTGGTAAATTCCAGTGTAGCGTTAAGCTAAAAAGTGATGATCTTTCATAGAGACCTCATTTAAACTCGGAGAAAGGACTGTGCTCTTAGTTATTTGCGATTCGAAACCTTCATCGAGCTTCGACAGATTGACTGTGCAGAGTTTTGCCCCTTGCCAAGGTCGACGGAAAGCACATTTTCAAAATAAATGTGGCATGTTTCTCGTGTGGTATCTTCACTCATCGGGGAGTCTGGTACTAAATATGAACGGTAAGAATGCTCTGAACCCTACACGTATTATATCCCCATCGTTTTATCGTTCACATTTGCCCAACATGTTAATTTGCTGAGCGGGATTTATGTCGTCTGCTAGGCGGCTATGGCAATCGAACCACTGCACTGAGTCTCATTTCAAAAACAAAAATTGCTCGTCACGTTGCACTGAGTCTGCACGCATGAGGCAGGCTGGTAATAAGTCTTATATATGGTAAGAACGTTCTAAACTCTACACGTTTTCGATTCTGATTGTTCTTGCCTTGAAATAATAATTCGGAAAACATTCATTTACTGAACAGATGCAGTCGTATTTCAGTGTAGTCTGCTACGTGCTGATCTAGCTGCTACGTTATCGGAATAACACTTGTGTTTTCTGTTATGTGCTGGGAATTGTATACCAACTCATCATTTGGTAATGTGGATAATAAGCTACATGCCACTAACATGGCATAATTATGAGAGGAATCTTCGCAAGTCGAAACTGAAAAATTAGACACAGCGGGTTCTATTTTTAGATCAGTGGCAACTGTGGCACAGGCACATGCAATCTGTCAGAAAAAAACCCACTTCTGAGTGACAATACAGACCCCCGTCACGACGTACGAGTAGGTAATCACTTTTGAATGACAAATCAGGCGATGATCTTTTTTCTTTCCTTAAGGCAGTTTTAGCTATGGTGTAGCGCTCTAAATTCGGGGTTCGGGTTGGGTGCTATTGGGTAGTATTCGGTGGAATGATGGGGGGGGGGGGGGAGGCAGTTGTGTAGTGGTGCTAGGAGGGGGGGGGGGGGGGGGGATATGTACGCGAATTTTGCTTCGACACGTGAAGACCTGCACCTGGGCGTGAATGAGCACACGTTTAAACGAAGGGGCACATCTGCATGATTGAAATATCACACACACACGAACACGCACACACTCATACAGAAACAGACTCTCGGAGAGACTGATAGAGGGAGAGTACAGACAGACAGACCAGAGACTGACAGAAAGAGAGAAAAAGATAGAGCCAAAACATTTTCATGTAAAACTGAGATATATATATAAGTCGGTGGACAAAGAACTGCTCTAAAATTAGACAAGGTTGTGGGAAAGTTCAAGACCAGGTGGCAGAATGGAAAGACACTTTCGGCAGTGCATCGAAAGCATGCAAGCATGCGTGTCGCAGGGATTGGCTGACTCGGTCTAACGCGTCTGTTGCGACCTACACAAACTGATTCAAAACAAATCCGAACGGTACACTGACACACCACACTAACCGTTCGATCGTTACTTCTTACACGTATACGGCCCAGAGAAAAGGTAACAGGTCGGCCGTTATTATTTTGTTGTTGTTGTTTGTCGATTTGTTTGGGATTTTGGTTTTAGTGTTTTTGTGCTTTGTCTTTATCAGATTTGTTGTTGTTATTCATGATGTACATACTTATCGCCGGTAAAACAAATTAATAAAAAAAAAAATTTTTAAATCGACAGGCGCGGCACAGACACATGACATTTGAACAGTTCGATCGTTACTTTTTACACCTAGTATAACACGCCGGCCTATGGAGAAAAAAATTTAGATGTATGGCCATATGCATCTTAGTGGCCGTGTTGAAACAAATGTAGACTGTAACGAACTAAAACATGTTCCTAATGAATAGTAACAACTCTTTGTTTGAAAGTATAGTCTTACTACATGGTCTACTTATAGTCACCGTTAAGCAAAAATAAATAATGCATAAACAAATAAGTTAATCAAATTAAACATATTCCTGAGAAAACTTAAAAGCTCTTTGTTTGACAGACATATTCGTGGCCTAGATAGTCGCCATAGGTAAAACACACAAGGAAACTGTAACCAAATAAAATATATTTTGTATTTGTTTTCAATGAGGCCATAATCAGTGCAGATGATGTATATGCATATATATATATGACGTTTCGTGCACAGCCGAGTGTCACATATTGCACACTCATCAATTACGTTTAACTTAGTATGATGATGTACCGGCTGCCTTTGGACTGCTATACTGAGATTGTAGTCGAATGGGTCTATGCCAGCAATCATATCATATCAGCTGTGGCAAAACAGTAGCACATATACATATATATGTATATAGTAGGAAGCCTACTGAAATGGAAATCGAGGTCGGTTTCCATACACACACGTAGGCACAAAGCAAGGACACTGACGGGTATTGATTTTTCTGTCATCTTTCCTTACCTTGCTAGAAGTTGTTCATTCCGTGTGTCATCACCACTGGGCCTGATCGGTCGTACCAGGGTCAGAAGAACAGGAATCGACACTGACAGCTCGCACTCACTTCATTCACTGCTGGGGCTGACACACAACCATGTTTCCTTCCTTTGTCCCTGGTTTGGCCCCGAGCGGGTCACACGCTTTCTATTCCTGTTGTGGAAAGCCCCGACATGTACACACACACGCACACACACGCCACCACAGCTGAGCACTGAAAAGGTGACACACACACCGCTTGCTGCTCTCAATCCGACGCTAGCCCGAGCACTCCTCTCTGCCCGCTCCACAGGTGGGGAACAGAGGAACGAGTGCTGTAGTGCTCTACCCACTGCTCCACACCACTACCTCCACATGCATGGCTATGGGTCACAGTCGCCCGCTCACTGCTTCATTCAATCACAGGCACACGAACTTCTGTTCTTCTCAGGTTCCCTTTCGTGAAATTTAAGTACGTATAACTGCGAAGGGCACACTGCCACAATGATCAGTTTCCTTTCAGCGGAAGTTAGAGGGACTGCAATGGGCCGGGCACACGCGTAACAATCGCACGCCAACAGCTTCATTCAATCACAGGAATACGAACCTCAATTCAGTTGTTCTGATCAGGTTTCTTTCGCCAGATTAAGTACGTGACCGAGGCTGCGAAGGGCACATTACCACCATGATAAGCTTGCTTTTAGTTGAGCTTTTAAGGGACTGCAGCCTTTAAGGGACTGCAAAGGATACGGCCACTGTCGCGGTCGAATCAAAGTTACTGCCAAGGCCGGGCACACAAACTTCCTCAACGTATTACCAATGCATGTCCAAATCAAGGCCAGAGGACGTCAAAATCCACATTCGGTCAGTCACATAAATCCGGATCCATCAGTTTCCTATTATTGCAAAGGGCAGACTCTAACAATTTTTTGTTGTTTGTTTGTTTGCTTAACGCCCAGCCGACCACGAAGGGCCATATCAGGGCGGTACTCTAACAATGATCAGTTTCCTGTATAACAGTGATTGATTTTCTTTCAGTCAGTGAAGTTGAATGACAGTGACAAAGGGCACACTTTAACATTGAACAGTTTCCTTTCAGTGACTGCAAAGGGCACTGATTACTTGACGTTGAAGTGGAGTTTACGTGCACACTGTCACAATGATAAGTTACTTTTAAGTGGAGTTTACATGACTGCAAACTCAGTGCACACTGTCACAATGATCTATTTCCTTTTAAGTGGAGTTTACATGACAGCAAACTGCACCCTGTCACAATGATCCCTATTCTTGTAAGTGGGCTTTACGTGACTGCAAACAGCACACTGTCACAATGATTCCTTTAGTTTTAAGTGGAGTTTACATGACAGCAAACTGCACACAGTCACAATGATCTCTTTACTTTTAAGTGGAGTTTACATGACTGCAAACTGCACATTGTCACAAAGAACCCTTTTGTTTTAAGTGGAATTAACGTGATTGCAAACTGCACATTGTCACAAAGAACCCTTTAGTTTTAAGTGGAGTTAACGTGATTGCAAACTACACACTGTCACAAAGAACCCTTTCGTTTCAAGTGGAGTTAACGTGATTGCAAACTGCACATTGTCACAATGATTCCTTTAGTTTTAAGTGGAGTTTACATGACAGCAAACTGCACACTGTCACAATGATCTCTTTACTTTTAAGTGGAGTTAACGTGATTGCAAACTGCACATTGTCACAAAGAACCCTTTTGTTTTAAGTGGAATTAACGTGGTTGCAAACTGCACATTGTCACGAATAACCCTTTAGTTTTAAGTGGAATTAACGTGATTGCAAACTGCACATTGTCACGAATAACCCTTTAGTTTTGAGTGGAGTTAACGTGATTGCAAACTGCACATTGTCACAATGAACCTTTTTGTTTTAAGTGGAGTTAACGTGATTGCAAACTGCACACTGTCACAAAGAACCCTTTTGTTTTAAGTGGAATTAACGTGGTTGTAAACTCAGTGCACACTGTCACAAAAGTCCTTTTGTTTTAAGGTGGAGTTAACGTGATTGCAAACTGCACATTGTCACAATGATCCCTTCTGTTTTAAGTAGCGTTAACATTCACACTGTGGAGTTAATGTGACTGCTAAGTACGCCCCGTCCCAATGATCACTTTCCACTGTTACGAGCCGGTGTAAGAAGTTGACGCGAAGGACGCACAGATGCAGTGCCGCCAGTCCCCCAGCCACTATTGGCTGATACGGAAGTTAAACTTTTTTGTAATTGAATTGTGGTTGTTGTTGTCGTCGTCGTAGTAGTAGTCATCGTTGTTGTTGGTGGTGCTGTTGTTGTTGTTGTTGTTGTTGTTGAGAAATAAACTTACGCCTTACACTCCCGGTGCAGTTCAAACTGAAAGGTTTCGTTTTTAACAAATCACTGGGTAGTGCTTCTGCAAATCTTGCGACGTACGTCGTTAAGATATTCTGGCCTTGGGGATGGTAAAGCTGCAGTAGAATAATATTTCCTTAGGCAGACGTCCAGGAGAGTACAGATGTGGTCTGTTTACACGTAAGTGTATACTACGTAAAACGATTGGAACAGAAAGGCCACACAGCACAGTATTAGTTAACGTTGGAATACTGTCCGCTAACGAAAGTGTTTCTTTTGTTTGTGTGTGTGTGTGTGTGTGTGTGTGTGTGTGTGTGTGTGTGTGTGTGTGTGTGTGTGTGTGTGTGTGTGTGTGTGTGTGGTTTTATCGTTTAGTTGTTAATTGTTGCTTTTTGATTGTTTGCTTGTTTGGTGTGTGTGTGTCTTTTTTTTGGGGGGTAGAACTAGGGCCAAACATATGGGAGAAGAATAATAGCGTTAAAATGGGCTGTACATATATATATACGTGCACGTTTTTAAGGTTTTCATAATTATAAACTATGGCCGAGTGTTCTTCTTCGACTTCTGTCTTTTTTTTCTTTTGACTAAATGAATTGCGGTAGACTGGCCGGATGATGTGATGGTGTGTGTGTGTGTGTGTGTGTGTGTGTGCGGCGTGTGTGCCACGGTGTGTGTGCCGGTGTGCCACGGTGTGTGTGTGCCAGTGTGTGTGTGTGTGTGGTGTGATTACGAGAAAACGTACGCAAGACCGAATACAATACAATATTTCAACACAATAACATCTAACTGAATTATAGCATAACAAGAAACACGATAAAACTCATTATTTCAAACAAGCAACTACTTAAACAGGACGTCAGCATCAAGGCACTCAATAACATGTCAACATAATGGGAAACAGTTTTTCAAGCGCCTGTCCTCAAATCAATCACAGCATTAAAATCTGAGAGCACTAAGTGCACTGAAAGAGAAACTCAATCTTGTGCACTAGTACTACTTTGATCTACTATTTCACAGGCCCGTTTGCTTCACGTTACTCCAGTATACTCTGTGCTCAGCTGGCAGACCATGCCGTTGACAGTTCATTAAGTAGTACCCGGGCTGTTAATATTACGGGAACCACTAGAGAAAATATAGAGGTTGTGGAGAGGACGAACGAGAACCCAGTACGTTAACGTAGGGGGGTGGGGTGGGGGGGATTCAGGATGGCACCCAAAATTAAGTCCTATAAATCCACTTGCATATTGAAGATTAACACTTTTTTTCTCTCAACGGTAACTACACAAATGAATAATCTTTTCATCACAGTCACTTCGTTGTTTAGATATCAAAAAACAAACAAACTGCTAAGAATGCTTCTTTGTTTTTTCCGCTGCTGGGTTAGTTCAGAAATCACGAATGGTTAGAAGAACGACCCAGGTCAAAGCCGATTTGAATGGAATAGACAGCAGCAGACGGAATCACAATACATGTACAGTTATGTGAGGACCCTCCGATGAGAGGACACCTCTCATGAAAGGAAACATTCTGTTTGTCCCTTAATTGTCTGTTATCTTGAACAAAATTTACCTGTCATGACAGGCTACCTGAAATGAAGGGACATTTTTCACTGGCCCGAAGTGTGACCCTTCATCGCAGGTACCACTACTGTGGTCGAGAAACATCAGGTCATTAATTGACACTCGGTTCCGTAGTATAAGTACTCGGTCGCTCTCCTCGCAACCTCAAAAAGGTAAAGTAGGGTGAGTATGTGTGGGTCAACTGCCTTCAGACCTCACAGAGCCAGGACAAAAAGTAAGCCGGTGGTGTCAAGAGAATGACACCGTGGAGGTGTGATTTTATCTAACGGACCTTCATTACCATGTTACTGACTCGTCGCCAGGGTTGGCAAGTTCACGGTACACTTAGAAAGGGTTCGGTGTTGCGGTTTTGTACCAGACATCCCAGTGTTTCCACCATGTCTCTAAATCGTGGACACTGTGACAGACAGAAAACGTAAACTGAGAGTCTAACTTTTGTCACAATCACTTAGAAAGGGTTCAGCGTGGTGGTTTTGTACCAGACATCCCAGTGTTTCCACCATGTCTCTAAATCGTGGACACTGTGACAGACAGAAAACGTAACTTTACTTTTGTCACAATCACTTAGAAAGGGTTCGGCGTGGTGGTTTTGTACCAGACATCCCAGTGTTCCCACTATGTCTCTAAATCGTGGACACTGTGACAGACAGAAAACGTAAACTGACAGTCTAACTTTTGTCACAATCACTTAGAAAGGGTTCAGCGTGGTGGTTTTGTACCAGACATCCCAGTGTTCCCACCATGTCTCTAAATCGTGGACACTGTGACAGACAGAAAACGTAAACTGACAGTCTAACTTTTGTCACAATCACGATACTAATTTTATACTGACTACGACGCAGTTTAGTTTTCTAGTGAATTTAACTTGAATGAAGGCCTATGGAGATTTGCTGTGCTGTGATTTGACACCCTTGCAATGATAAACTCCAAAATGCTCCTGGTAACTATGCAAACAAAGTAAAACAATACAAATAGGGGAACTATTCCGCTCTGTCATCTGTGACTGCGTTGAGATCCCGGTTCAATTCATCGTCATATTTTTTTCAGTTCTGATCGTCTTCATCTTGTCGATCGCTGGCGGTGAGCAGAAAACAAAACCCGTGACACTAATCTGTGATCTAGCAAATACATGTAACTGTCAAGTAAAGTATGACGAAGCAAAAACAAAGATTACATAGGCCTACATAAAGACTTTACGGGGTTGCTAAGATTACCCAAACATTGCGTTTGCAATTTGAACACCCAAACACTGATTTTAAAGGTTCATCTATTCCTGGCATAGTGTGTGGTGACATGGTTAGTCCAAACCCCAAACCAAACTGTACAACCCTTGTTGCGATTTAAGCCTGTTTTTCGACCACGAGTTTCCCTTTAAATCACCGGTTTCCAACACACTTTCAGTTATACATTGCATTATCGCTGCAGCCAGCAGTTTTTATGTTTCTCTGACAGGTCTGGCACCGACGTGGGAGGAAGAAAGCTGCTGACGATAACATTATTAACGGCGGACATTCTCCAGGGAGGCATCAAAAAGCCGTTGCCTTCGATCAATTCGAAAAATGCTTTTAGTGTGTCGATCAGATGCACTGGGTTCAGCGTAAAGTGTGTACTCATGCTATTGTGCAATTATGGACGTTTCGAGAGACGCTTACACATTGCACAGACAACCTGCAAGAGTTCAGGACAGACTGTGACAAGAAAAACGCACAAAGAGAGACACTTGCACTGTACGCAGAGAAGCTGCAGGAACCCAGACGCGGCATGGCATGTACGTGTGCTGGATAGAACAGAACAACGCACAAATCCCTTCAGCATTTTAGTAGAACCCCCTTTTTAATACCTCGCGACTTAAGACCCCCCCCCCCCCTCCTCCCGACCCCCCCCCCCCTTCCTCCCGACCCCCCCCCCCCTCCCCCTGCCCTTGATTTTAAAGCCTCTTTTTTAGATTTCCTGTTCATAACCTCTGTAAAATGTTCCTCCATTCTTATTAAGATGTCATCCATTGACATTGTCAGTAAGACCTGCTTTTCACAGATTTTGGAGGTCCCATGTAAAAGGGGTGTTTCCATTGAAATCGTTTCCGTAAAAGGAAAATGTCCCAGAGCAAAGTGTTCCCTTTTGCAAAATAAATGCAAGTAATTAATCAACATCGGACTTGCCAAGCATGCGCATGTCCAAATGTGGAGTTGTTATGCCTTACTCTGTTACAGTCTTATGCTTTTCAGTCAGTTTCTGAACAGAACATAAACGTAGACACGACTCCCCAATTAGAGAGCAGCACTCAACTATTTTGAACGATAATTCACGAAGAGCCAGTTTCAAATTTCGCTTACAAGTCTGAAGCCTCAAATAGATTTCACTTGAAACTCATTATTGCTGTTATGTCAGTGTCTCTGATTCTCCAACTTCTTGGGGCACACTGCGCAGGAACTGCTTTTCCCCCTTTATTTCATTCCACAAATCATCGAGTCAGCAGTTATATGAAGTTATATGAAGTCTTATATCGCGCGCGTATCTCCAGACTCGGACTCAAGGCGCAGGGATCTATATTTATGCCGTGTGAGATGGAATTTTTTTTTACACAATACATCACGCATTCACATTGACCAGCAGATCGCAGCCATTTCGGCGCATATCCTACTTTTCACGGCCTATTATTCCAAGTCACACGGGTATTTTGGTGGACATTTTTTATCTATGCCTATACAATTTTGCCAGGAAAGACCCTTTTGTCAATCGTGGGATCTTTAACGTGCACACCCCAATGTAGTGTACACGAAGGGACCTCGGTTTTTCGTCTCATCCGAAAGACTAGCACTTGAACCCACCACCTAGGTTAGGAAAGGGGGGAGAAAATTGCTAACGCCCTGACCCAGGGTCGAACTCGCAACCTCTCGCTTCCGAGCGCAAGTGCGTTACCACTCGGCCACCCAGTCCTCTAGTGGTGACGTAATGCTTGGCTTAGGCTTGTAATGAATCAGTTATAAAACTGGGCCAGACTGACAGGCAATGAATGAAAAGCCGCAACATCAGATTCCGATATCCATGACCAACATTCCAGACTGATTTTTCCGCCACGCGATGGAATGTCAATTATCTTGATGGGCCGGCACTCGTCATGATTATCAAATAACTTGCAGCCATTACATGGTCCTGATATTTGCCTTGTCTGTGGGTGTCTGCATTTATGAAGCTACGAGCAAACTCAGTGTATCGAGCGGCTACAGACCATAGGGACCAACACTATGATTAAAATCGAGTCAGAAAGCGGCATCCTCCAGCGACGAAATATGGTGATCTGAATGACGAAAACCTCAAAGCGGTATCGCAAGTTGAAACTTAAAAAGGACATTTTTCACCCAATAAATTTAACGACTATCTAAAAAAAATTGTTCAAATAAAAAACAAGTTGCGTAAAGCGAAATTAATACATTTACTAATTTAGTCAATCTGTGAAACCCACAGAATGAAAATGATTCTACTGCATGTTTGTTTCACCAAGACCAGTAAAACCATAAATGTGGCCGAAACTCCCGTCGGGCGAAAAGCTGACACATAGTCTCGGTAACACATTATTGAAGATACTTACTTATTCCAGATTCTTACTGATTCGGTCATGATGCGAAGTTTTCGTTCAATCTAAGCTCGTTCTTCTTCTTCTTCTTCTTCTTCTGCGTTCGATGTATATTATCGTGGGAGCGTAGACAGCCGATTTTCTCCCCACGCCAAGTTGGCTGCTGTCTTCCGTCTTCGGTGGTTGAGGTTCTTACTCAGGGTTGCCTCCTCCCCAAGAGTAGCTGCCTTGCTGGGCTGTCGAGTCCACTCTACCCGGGTTTGACGTCGAAGTTTTCCTTCTCGTAGCCTTTGCCTTTCCCAAGGCGCACACAAGGCAGTGCGGGTTTTGAAATCGGAGTTGTCCTTCTCCTAGATGAGCGACCATCCAAGGTTAACGAGCCCCATCTGCCCGAAGCAGCTGGTTTTAAGGCGCCAGTGACCCGCCTGCATCCCTTCTCCTGTTAGTCGAAGACAGGGCCCGCCACGTGAAGGCCAGGAGCTGGATTTGACTGTCAGAGGTGTTTGGAGACACGAAGCCATTTGGAGCATTTCTTGGGAAGTAGGCGCTTATCTCTACTTCCATCCCGGCATAACAGTCTTTGGGCCCCCAAGCTCGTTCTGTTGTAACTGATTCAGAAGAGGTTTCACGGTTTCGTCTTCTTTATTTCAGGACGTTTGGGATCGAATCCCGGTATGTATGCCAAAAACGCATCGTTAAAACTAAGTTATAAATAACTGAATTCATACAGTTTGAAATTTGAAGAGTAAGAGGAGATATGATTGACTTTTCAGAGACACTGAGTTGCTGCAGCCTCCTTACTTGAAAAGCATGACGAACCCGGTGTAACTGGCTGTAATACGAGAGGCCATCCATACCAACTTGCTTAGAAAACGGTTCACACTTATGTCTATGCACACTTTTTTTCTTTCTTTTTTTTCACTGACAGGGTTGTTTAACAGCTGGAATAATTTACCGCCTAGCATTGTCACACCAGGAACACGCAATACCTTCAAAATGTGTCTGCCCGACAAACACTGCAAACCGCTTTATATTCGAGGTTGATCACTGAGACGCCGGTTTGAAACGTTAAATTTTTTTTAAAGGGAAAAAAGCATGCCAAATCAACAACAAAATTCATTGATCACTATCAAACATTATTGACAACAACAAAAACAACAACAACAACAACAACAACAACCTACAGATGAAATCATAATTATAGCGGTCCAAAGGCTTATCTAGCCGAGTGGCCCTACATAATGATATCGTATGATATGAAAGGATATTCAAATACACAAAATCCTCAAAGGAAGCCGCAGCCTGATCGCGGTAGCTAGATATCAGAACCACAACGCCGCACCTGGAAACACATCTTCCCCCAGACCCCAGAGACCAACCTACACCCGCAGGTCAGACAACAGAAACATGATTAGAGTTCTCAACATCAACTTTTACAGCG
>NC_090250.1:27213120-27356352 GCF_037325665.1 Littorina saxatilis | reverse complement strand
ATTGAGAATGGACATTGTTTTGCATTCAGTGACATTCGACTAACAATCAGGGGGAGGAATACCCGAATGAGAGAGCCTCGTTTTCGCAACGATTTCAAAGACACTATGTATGACTGATAATACATAACATGCTTTGGGTGATTTTTGGCTCACGTAAGTGTAGCCCGCTATGCGATGCTAACTTTTGTCTGTCTGTGCGTGCGTGCGTGCGTGCGTGCGTGCGTATGTATGTATGTATGTATGTCTGTGGTAGAAACTTTAACATTTGAAGACGTCACAACATTTGAAGACGTCACATTATGACGTAAGAGGGTTAGACGTCACGCGAAGGAATTACTGAAAGACTCGGTCATTGTTATCATGAGCGGGCCGAGACTAGTTTTTTCTTCGAAATCGGCCATTCAGATCTAGATCTAGTGTCTCGCTTTCTTGCACAGTGTCACCTATGCCGCTTACTGTGTGTGTGTGTGTGTGTGTGTGTGTGTGTGTGTGTGTGTGCAGGGCCGGACTAGGCGAAGAGGAGGGGGGGGGTTGCCAGTGGTGGCCCAGGGGGATGTCCCCCCTGGCGGCAGGGGCGGATCAGTTCATTGGCTCACGTAAGTGTAGCCTATGCGATCGTAACTTTGTCTGTCTGTGCGTGTGTGCGTGTGTGCGTGTGTGTGTATGTCTGTGGTAGAAACTTTAACATTTCCGAGTCTATGTGTGAGTGGTTATCCAAGACTATGGATAAAGCCAAACACTGTACATAAGGTCCCATTGTAGTTTCTTTGATAAAGCTCGCAAAAGATTACGTCACGGTCAAAAGTGTTTGACGTCAATTAATGCATCATGACGGCATGCCTCCCTGTAGTCTTTCTCTCTCGCGTGGTGTGTGTGGTCTCGGTCAGTGTTATTTTGAGCGGGCCGAGACTATTTGGCAGTCGTGTCCCTGTAAGTAGGCTACATGCAGACACAGACAGATCTAGATCTAGTGTCTCTCTTTCTTGCACAGTCGTCACCTAAGCTTACTGTGTGTGTGGGTGTGTATGTTATGGAACGCCAAAAGGCCCACAGTATCGAGACTGAGTCTCGATACTCCGAGTATCGAGACTCGTTCATTTCATTGGTCTTCCCTCGATACTGCGAGTATCGAGTATGGAAATGAACCAATCCGTGGTATCGAGTATGGTTGCCATGCCGCCCTAGTTCAGTATCGAGTGTCTACAAAACGATTGGTTAAATTCTGATCTCGAGTGTGAACAGCACCCTGGTGCGCCAAAAGGCCCACAGTATCGAGACTGAGTATCGATACTCAAAGTCTCGATACTCAAAGTCTCGATACTCCGAGTATCGAGACTCGTTCATTTCATTGGTCTTCCCTCGATACTGCGAGTATCGAGACTTTGAGTATCGATACTCTGTAATTTCATTGGTCGGACTCGAATTTCAAGAGTATCGCTACTGCGCATCTCGATACTGGTTGCTATGCCAATCGATCTGATCAAGAACGTAACAAGACAAGCGATTGGTTCAGTATATACTGACTTGAACTCCAAAAGGAACTGGTAAATTAAAAAGTGAAACCAATTTTTTCTGCTTTTATTGCCTTCAGTGGAATAAGGTTAGTTCATGCTTTGCCGGCAAGGTTATTTCTTTTATTTCCTGTGTGTGTTTGCGTGCGCGACAGATCATCGAGTATTTTCTATGGCATCAGTATTACAAAAATGAAATTGACGTTCATCGGCGCTTCAGTTTCTTTCATCGGCATGGCCCCTGATGTCATGTTTGAAGAGATCGAACCTGAACTTGATTATTGTATTGAGTGAAAATGCAACCAGAAGTATTCAACTGGTAGGTAAAATACGATGTTCCATAATGACTAACATAAGCTTACCCTTCTCTTCTCCCAATGCCACCCAGCCAGGTCAAGTTGTTGCATTGTTGATCTGTTCGGTATTTTAAAGCCAAGTTGTATCCCAACACTCACTAGATCTACCTCTTCTGTATTTTGGGGGGTATTCATCGTGCTCCTTCGGGTACTATATAGGAGATATTTCTTTAGCCTATAAGTCTCATGCTTTTGGTATTAGATCTAATCAGCATTTTCAAAATCTTCAAGCCACAAACAATTGTCCTCCTGTTGATACACTTGTTTAGATTTTTTCATTTTAAATTCCGATCTGGATTGCTTGCTTTCGAAGATGACAACTGTTGGACGTCAGCCAGGCTTCTGACAAAATTAACTCTAGACTCACGTACTGCTTCCCTGACAATTTCAAGGGGCACAATGATTTGAGGTAGAAAAGATCGAATGTCAAGTTCATATATATGTCAAGCGGATTTGGAATAAATTCGACCCAAAAAATTCGATTTATTCGAACACGCTGAGCTAGATTACGTCCCTTGAATGAAAAAAAAGAAGATTTTGCGACGAAGCGCTTACCTAAGTCAAAATACATTTGTTCACCACAAATTAGATAAATGAGTGGAATACATGGTCCAAAGTTCGATTGGCAGTACTTTGGCGGGTAAGGGGATAGTCAGTATGGAGTTTATGCGACAATGTTCAACTAAAATGTATAAATTTGTTTTTGTAGCCCCACTCCAACAAAGAAGCAAAATAGTGTTTGCAGATCTGTGTGTGTGTGTGTGTGTTTGTGTGTGTGTGTGCGAGTGTCTTAGGGTTGTTGTGGTTAGCTTAGCTTCTTTGGTTGATCGATCGGTACTTTGTGCTCCGATTTATTCTTCAGGAAAATGAGTTTTCAACTGTCCAGCACACCAGTGATATCTGGAAGGATGCGAGCGACATTGTTAAAAAAAAGGTCAGACGTAACTCATACAGTTGGGCCCTTCTGAGTTGTTTCACCAATCCATGTGAAGTAATCTTTATTTTCCAAATCAAAGAACATGTACATGAATTTACAACGATAAGTCCATTATTGTACGCCAGCTAATCATAAATGGGTATTTGAAATACGACTCACATATTTGTTAGATTCAGCTGTATATTTTCAAAACTCTATGAACAACAATAAAAGACAGATGAAGTCTGGCAGGAATGTCAAAAGTTGAAAACTAATGTTCAACAGTGCCTCAACTGTAACCATGCGTGCGCCTGTGCACGGACCAGACATAATCATGTTCTGTACTAGTGCCAGTCATGCAACACTGCAGCAAGACTGGTTCTGTGCAGAATTAAAGTCGTAATCCCACCCCTCCTGTTTAATACTTGCTTCTTGGTATTTTACTTTTTATTGTACACTTATTATTTTGGGTGGTTGTAAGCTTTGAACGTTTACGTTTTATGATGGATTGAATTTGATGAATAAACATTTGGTGCTGGTAGGTCTGTTTGGTTGTTAATCGCGTGCTTGTGTTCGAAATGTTGTGTCCAATGCAGCGCTATGAGACCACAGTCTGGTGGGGAACAGGGCTAGAGAACATTTTTAGTATCACTTTTACAAGGCTGCTAACAGAATAATACTGAGTGTCTCTTGCATGACACCCAAAAAACAAAACAAAAAAGCATACCAACTAACATGTATAGCAGACTGGCACAAATCATCAGATGACCTTTTTGGGGGCGTTGGTTCAGGTAATAAAAGAATTATTTATTTAAGTAAGTGAATTAAATGTATTTAACGCATTGCCATAGAAACTGATTTTACAAACACAATGCAGACACACACAGAGACAACCAGGCAAACAAATATTAGGTTTATTCCATGACATTTTTGTTAAAGACTACACATACAAATTATACATTTGCCCACCATCTCACTAAACAGATACATGTAAAAATAGGTACACATTAAAAAAATAATACTAAGTCGTGTGAATCATGATAGTTCAATGATAATAAATGTGAATATTTGCCCAGATTTGCTCAAGAGGTGTGCAACCTGACCATGGAGAGTGCAGCCATGGAGAACTGATGGCAGAACAGCTGAAACCTTCGCTGAAGTATACCAATCCTGCCCTACATGTTCCTTATGCTGCCTTGCTGAACACATTGATTTTTGGGTAAACACACACAAAAATTGAGAGTCCATGAGTGATAATCTGCAGTCTGAAATGATTCGCTTTGCTTTTTTATCAGACGCGTATCATTGTGATGGTTTAATATATATAATATATATAAGATATATTTCAGCGAACAAAACATAAACTGAAACAGTAAGTTCAGACTTGATCCAAACACACATTTTCCTTAACAATAGTCCAATGCAAATATGTTGTGGATGTGTCCTTAAATCATTTATAGAATCAAAGAGACACAGGAATTGCTTGCTCGAATGGTTGAAACTGTAAATTTAGACAAATAAAGAGTCTGATCAAAAATACTGTGTGGAAATGTTTAGGTAATTCTGTTATGGTCATATATGTAACTAATCAGTTGATCAATTTGCAGACGATTTGTCTTCAGTCAAAGGTAAGTAGCAAAGGGCTTTATGTTGCCTGAATGGCGGGGTAAAAATAGTCATACAGGTAAAAACCCACTCGTGCTAAAAACATGAGAGAACGTGGGAGTCTAAGCCCAAGAACGAAGAAGAAGAAGAACAAGTCGCGTAAGGCGAAAATACAATATTTAGTCAAGTAGCTGTCGAACTCACAGAATGAAACTGAACGCAATGCAACGCAGCAAGACCGTATACTCGTGGTCCACCGCTCACGGCATAGGCAGTGAAATTGACAAGAAGAGCGGGGTAGTGGTTACGCTATGCTGCATAGCACGCTTTTCTGTACCTCTCTTCGTTTTAACTTTCTGAGCGTGTTTTTAATCCAAACATATCATATCTATATATGTTTTTGGAATCAGGAACCGACAAGGAATAAGATGAAAGTGTTTTTAAAACGATTTCGAAAAAAAAAATTTGATAATAATTTTTATATATTTAATTTTCAGAGCTTGTTTTTAATCCGAATATAACATATTTATATGTTTTTGGAATCAGCAAATGATGGAGAATAAGATAAACGTAAATTTGGATCGTTTTATAAATTTTTATTTTTTTTTACAATTTTCAGATTTTTAATGACCAAAGTCATTAATTAATTTTTAAGCCACCAAGCTGAAATGCAATACCGAAGTCCGGGCTTCGTCGAAGATTACTTGACCAAAATTTCAACCAATTTGGTTGAAAAATGAGGGCGTGACAGTGCCGCCTCAACTTTCACGAAAAGCCGGATATGACGTCATCAAAGACATTTATCAAAAAAATGAAAAAAAAGTATGGGGATTTCATACCCAGGAACTCTCATGTCAAATTTCATAAAGATCGGTCCAGTAGTTTAGTCTGAATCGCTCTACACACACACACAGACACACACACACACGCACACACGCACATACACCACGACCCTCGTTTCGATTCCCCCTCGATGTTAAAATATTTAGTCAAAACTTGACTAAATATAACAAACATTTTAAAGTAACTTAAAACAACTGAGTCAAATTAGCAGGAAAACATAAAATACTCACACAGATAATCAAACTTTATTTCCTCGATTATAATGATCCTGTGAATTATGAGTCAGTCACACACACACATACTTGTACAGAGTGCAACACATACATCACAATTAATTCACATTCACACGCATAAAGTGACAAGTGTGTGGAACTTTACTAGTTGTACATGCCTTGACCTTGTGACACTGACACCATCGGCAAGGGCCACTGCCAACAGCACACCGTATTCAGTTGCCTTTAGAAGCTATGCATACTTACGTTGTGAAATATGATGAATACTTACCATTCTGGTCACTGACAATTCCAAGCAAAATGTTCCCATGGTGATACTGGTCGTCATTTGCGAACATCCGCAGTTTGCATGTAGCTGGCGTCCAAAAGACTTTTACAGCGCAAGGAATAAGGGAAAAGACATAGAAGTACTTGTCGAATCCACATTACCAGATATAATCATCGGTACCGAGACATGGCTACACGACGGAATAAACTCAGAGGAACTATTTCCAGCAAAATTAGGCTACAAAGTAGACAGAAGAGACCGGCCAACACAAGCTTATGGAGGAGTCCTAATAGCATCCAAAGTTGAATTAGAACTACACAACATCTACAAAGCAAAAGACGTAGAACTCATTACTGGAACTTTCAAGACCTCCGGCCGACACAAAAAAGTAACAGTGGCAGCGTATTACCGACCACCAAATAGAACAGACACTGAGTACATGAAATCAAGTGAAGACGAATTCAAAAAATTAAAGAAAGCTAACAAAAACAATGTCCTCCTCGTCGCCGGCGATTTCAACGCTCCTGATATTAACTGGTCCTCCAACACCATCGAAGGACACCGATACCCATCAAGAGTAAACAAGAGCATTCTTGACATTGCCGCAGACAATGATCTTGAACAAATAGTAAATTTTCCCACAAGAGAAAACAACACCCTGGATATACTGATGACATCACATCCCACATTTTCAATACGCTGCAAACCCCTACCACCAATAGGCAAAAGTGATCACGACATCGTACTGTACGACACCCTACTTCGCCCAATAAGAAAGAGACCCCCACGACGCAAGATCTACCAGTGGAAGAAGGCGAACGTTGACGCAATTAGAAAGGACCTACGCGAACATGCAGAGGAAGTAAAGGCCAACCCTGCCTTCATCGCAACGATAGAAAGCTTCTGGGCCCACTTCAAACAAAAAATAGCCCAAGTTATTGAAAAACACGTTCCGACCAAACTCACGCCGCGCAAGCACACTCATCCTTGGATTGACACCGAGATTCGCCGAGCAATTCGAAGGAAGCAGAGAGCGCATAAGAAGGCTAGAAAATCCGGGAAGAAGAAAGATAAGGACAGATACAAACGATTGCAAGCCCAAGCTAGATATGAAATAAGAAGAGCAAGCAAGAGTTACCTTGAGGACATTGTAAGCGAAGACTTCACTAAGGCACCCAAGAAATTCTGGTCGCATGTACGAAGCAAAGGTCAAGACTCATCGGGTATAGCCCCTCTGAAGAGCAAGGATGGCTTCTTAAAGAGCGACAGTGTGAGCAAGGCTGAAATCTTAAACTCTCAATTTCAGTCTGTCTTCACAAATGAGGACACACAAAATATTCCCAACAAAGGCGTGAGCAAGTACCCAGCCATGAAGAATATCCTCGTTGCTGAAGCCGGGGTACTGAAGCTGCTGAGAAACCTCAATCCCCACAAGGCGACTGGACCAGATGAAATACCTGCTTTTCTACTGAAGACAGCAGCTGAAGAAATAGCACCTATCTTAACAAGGATGTTCCAAATGTCGATTGATGGAGGAAAAACACCCCAGGACTGGAAGGAGGCCCTAGTCGTCCCTATATTTAAAAAAGGAGACAAACACCATCCCGCGAATTACCGTCCTGTATCACTCACATCAATCACATGCAAGATCCTCGAACATATAGTCCATAGCACCATAATGCAACATCTTCAAAAGAACAACATCCTTACTGACGTCCAGCACGGTTTCCGGAAGCAACGTTCCTGTGAATCCCAGCTCATAGTGACAGTGCACGACATCGCACAAAACCTTGCCAAGAAAAATCAAGTGGACACTGTCCTACTGGATTTTTCGAAAGCTTTCGACAAGGTTCCTCACCAGCGCCTTCAGCACAAACTCCACTATTACGGAGTTCGGGGTTCCACTCTAAACTGGATTCAATCTTTCCTGTCCGACAGAACACAAAGGGTGGCAATCGAGGGCGTCCAATCAACACCAGCACCAGTAACATCAGGCGTGCCCCAAGGCACAGTGCTAGGACCCCTCCTATTCCTGCTATATATTAACGACATGCCAGACGTCGTGAAAAATTCCAAAGTAAAACTGTTTGCTGACGACAGCCTCCTGTTTAGAAACATCTCAAATCAACAAGACCAGATGCTGCTCCAACAAGACCTGGAAGCGCTAGAGAAATGGGAGCAAGAATGGCAAATGGAGTTCAACCCAAGCAAATGTGTGGTAATGAACATCATGCCAAACAAGAATAAGATACTTCTTCCATCCAACTACCACCTCCATGGACAGACTCTTGAAACAACGACAGAGAGTAAATATCTAGGTGTTACTATTACAAGTAACCTTTCTTGGGGCAGGCACGTAGAAACAGCTGCAGCGAAGGGAAACAGGACAGTCGGCTTCCTCCGAAGGAACTTCAAGGAGTGCACTCCAAAAGTGAAAGCGGCAACCTACATCACAATGGTCCGCCCCACCCTTGAGTATGCCTCGACTGTCTGGAATCCGCACGAACAACAGCACAACAACCTGCTCGAGTCAGTCCAAAAAAGAGCGGCCAGATATGTCCACAATAACTACAGGGAAAAAGAGCCTGGCACCGTCACCAACATGCTGACAAACTTAGGATGGAAGAGCCTCGAAGAACGAAGACATAACAGTCGACTAGCGATGATGTTTAAAATTAAAAATGACATGGTCGGCATTGACAAGACCGCGTTTCTCAAACCATCAGACACGAGAACGAGAGGGAATAGGATCCACCAAGAACAGGACTACCACCCTTCACTGTCCCACTCCTTTTTTCCGCAGACAACATCAGAGTGGAACAAGCTCCCGATCTCCACCACATCCGCCCCCTCCCTTGAGTCGTTCATGTCACGACTCGGTGGCAGCAGAGCCCTGCAGCCATCCACCTCCCTCCCATAGCCGTTGATGGATTGTACAAAGTTTTAATAACCCCAAAACCTAGCCAAGCTCCTCTCCACTGCCCTCCTGCACCCCCCATACCCCCCCCCCCCCCCCCTCCCCCAGCTTTGGCTTTTTAACTTCCTTACACGACTGGCACAGACCGCAATGGGGGCCAACAGTGTATGGACATCACCGCGGGACCTTCAACATCCAAGAAATTGGATCCGGTCCCCCACGGGAAGAAGAAGAAGAAGAAACGCTGAGTTGTGTCTCCATCGGAGAACAGAAATTCCGAAGGATCACTTCAAAGGGAACTAGAGTTGTTTCCCCTAAGCTAGAAAAGCTAATGGCTGCCTCAGTGTAAACAATCTTCAAGTTGTTTTTACTTTTGCTTTTTGTCAAACTGCGTCAAGATTGACGGATTACAGTGCTTCTAGATTGTTACATCGACCGCAACATCTTCCAGGTTGGAATGCTAAGATGAAACTCAAAATTTTCTTCCGCGCGAAATGTTCTTTCAATGTCTATCGCCGTTCTTTCGCTCCGGTGACCGGCCTTCTTCCTGTTTTGCAGCTGACATTGTTGGCATTGAAGAGATTTGAAGGTGCAAAACGAAACAAAGCACAGGAAGTTGTAGATCTATGTCTGTTATGGTTTCTTGTTAGTGTCCTAGTTTTAACCCCGGGGATGTTTCAACTTTCAATCATAGCAGGCGGTAGCAGAAGGAGAAAAAAAAATTCTCATGTCAACATGAGGTTATTGAGATTGTGAACAAGGCAAGAATGGAATAGGCCTATTCCAGTCAAATTGCAAACTCTAAATTGACAGTAATGATAGAATTCTGATTGGCATTGGCACTAGCATTCATTATTGAATTTTACTGCCACTCTTCAAAGAATGAACATAACAACTAAGTTATACTTAGGCCTAAAAAAAAAATAGGTGTGGTTACGGTAACCCGACCTACCCTATTTTTAGGGGCCGATCCTATAACTTTTTATTACATTTGTCAAAAAAACAACAAAAAAAACGAGTGCAAAAAACGCAATGAAAGCGAAAGCGCCCGTGTCGCACACTTATTTCCCTGTCAAGTAGGTTTAATTTGTACACATTAGAAAAAAAAGTTTAAAAAAAAAAAAGTGATTGCCTACCTACCTACCCTATTTTTTTTGGCTATGTTACCGTAACCACACCTATTTTTTTTTTTGGCCTTATACCCTCAGGGATGTCGTTAGGCATCGGACATAGGCATCGGACATAGACCGATTACAAGGCTCAAATGTCCGATTCACATTGCCGCATTGCAGTCAGATGTCCTATCGTTTTTAACTGAGCGCGGTCATGGTCCGATAAGAACTCCATTCCTTCGGACAGCGCGATATTTGATAATATTCTTTTCGTGATAGTGCTGAAGTTTTTGGTCTTTTTTTCGTTTGTTTGTTTCTCTTTTGTGTGTGTCCTGCACACAATCTTGGTGCATGTACTGATTATGATATGTGTGTTTGCACATGATAATTTTGTGTTTTGCACACAATTATAATGTCCTATTAAAATGTCTGAAAGCAGTCAAATGTCCTATTGATGCCGAAGAGCTCAGGACATTTGTCCTATAGGTATGAATTTGTGGCAACATCCCTGTACCCTTTATAGATCTGAAATTGAAAAGGCTTTGGCTTTAAAAACAAATCTACCATTGTATGTTGACATTTGTTTAGGCTGATTGAACACATAAACCCATTGGTGCATGTGGTTGTAGCAGCATGTATAAATTCAACAGAAAACGGAAGAAAAAAATCCTGTAACTCTACTGACCCTATTTTGATTTTTAATTTTATGCTGCTGAACCAATAACTGTTTTCCTGCTGTCAAAACAAAAAGACAAAATGATTGAAGTATATGACGAAAGACAAACTTTGTACTTCGTGTACACCTGAGCATTAATTCTTTTAACGTGATATGGTCTTTGCACTAAAACAAAGTAAAAGGAGAAATAAAGAAAATCACCTAAGGCAAGAGTGCAAACTGCAAGCGTTGACATTTGTTTGTCTATTTGCAGACTTAAAGCTGACAAAACATCAGGCCTCTGATCACCATGGCAAACATAGCAGCTGTATGGCTCCTGACAATAAGCCTGGTTGCCTGGCACTGCAGTTGTCTGGACAACGGTTTGGCGCTCACGCCTCCCATGGGCTGGTTGTCATGGGTACGGTACAGATGTGTCACAGACTGCAAGACATATCCAAAGGACTGCATAAGGTAAGATATCGTAAACTACATTGTGAGCGCCCAGTATGGAGCGAACGCCCTCTCCTTACTTTGGGTCAAAATTTACGGGGTACAGTACCAAGAAAACGCCCACACCTTACTTTCCATTGAAAGTGGTGCATACGGAAGTAGGGCGATTACAAGGTAGTTTACGGTAATTTCTGAGCTGCTCCATTCTGACATGTTTTTGAAAGTTTTGTTGTTATTTCTCTGTACATACTGGTTGTTGAAGCTTGAAACTGTCGGTGAGTTTTAGATACATTGATGGCCTATTAAGTGAGGTGTTGAGGATACATAGGTTCCCCAAAATAACGACTTGACACACAGTTAACAAGTCATAGTGCAAACTCTAATCTGGTCACCAAATGCCTTTATCACTGCTCATTTTAATTTGGATCTCAAACTGAATAAATTAATGCATTTGTTCACTTTCAGTGAAAAACTATACATGGAGATGGCTGACCACCTGGTTTCCGATGGTTACCGGGATGCAGGCTATGTGTACGTCAACATTGATGACTGTTGGTCCGCCCTGGAGAGAGATAAGGATGGCACACTACAGGCAGACCCTGAACGATTCCCTTCTGGAATTAAATTCTTGGCTGACTATGTGAGGCACTGATTACTGTTGAAGTTTTTCTGGTGCACCTTGATACAATGAAACCCCTCTGATAAGACCCTATAAACATCTGAGACAATCAGTTCTGGGTAGTGAGGGAGTCTTATTTGAACACTTCACACAAAAATAATTGACTGTATTTGTAACTGCTGACTGAATACATTGGTCCAGAAATGCAAAACATATAGACTGTTCATGTTCCAGAATTAAGAATTTAAAAACAAAACGGGTTAATTTTTATGACATTCAATAATGTTTACTTAATTGTCAATTACTAAATGTTCCATAAAACAACCCGTCTTGGGTTTTTTATTCAGCTTTTCTTGTCAAGAAGCTTAAGCAGCTGTAACTATTTTCATTATTTTTACCATGTCATGGTCTGTTCCAGATGCATAAGCGAGGATTAAAACTTGGAATCTATGGAGATATGGGCACTAAAACCTGCGGCGGTTACCCTGGCAGCAAGTTCTTCATGGAAAGCGATGCCATGAGTTTTGCAGAGTGGGGGGTGGACTCCTTTAAAATGGATGGATGTTTCTCCACAGCCACAGAATTCCCTATCTGTGAGTACTCAGCTAGGTTTAAGTAAAACTAAACAATGTTCTTCTTTGTGTTGACTGACATGAAGAGTGTACCTTGCAGATGACAGGGATATTTATACAGTGAAACCTCTGTTTCAAGATCGTCACGTTGTAGATTTTGTTTTGTCAGATTATTTTGAATGAAATCTTTCAAGAATTAAAAAACAAAACAAATAAGGGGAGTTGTTAGGTTACATTCATTCATTAAAGGTCCTTGTCTACATTTTTATACCGAAATTGCCATTTGACCATTAAAATGCAGAGTCTATTATCTACAAATATCAACAATACACCCCCTTTCGATCAGGAAAGACGAAGCCAGTGTAGCCGTTTGAAAATTCATTGTATTATTCCAGCGTAGTACTCATAGTAGGATATCCTTATTTGGAAAATGCCAAGCGCAAAACTCCTCTCAAATCCCGTGCATTTCGTGCGTTTAAAAAAAAGCTTGGACAGCGCTCCAGTGTCAAACTGTTGCTGCACTTGTTTGGGCGTGGCTATAAGCATAGTGACATGAATTTGATTGGCCAGTATTTTTAGGCAAAGCACACGTTCTCAGCAAACAGAAAACAAAATATTGGAAGTGTGAGTCACGCTACCCAAAAATAAAATCTTTTTTTACATATATTATTTTTTCTATAACTTTTTTCCCCATGGTTCATTCATCATGTAATTGACATATTTTTTTTATCGAAAATCTAACCATAAGATTATTGAAAAAAAGCAAAAATGTAGACGACCACCTTTAAGAAAATAAAACATTTACCACTAAGTCAACATAGTGGTATTTATAGTGGACGGACATACAAATGATAAAGAGACAATCACAAGAAAAAGAACCTAGCCCAGTTCATGAATTCTTGAATGTGCATTAAGGCTCCTTTTTGTTGTGAACCACAGCAGCTGTTTTTAATACATAAACACAACAAGCTGACTGTTTGTATTTTCCAGCCTACCCAATAATGGGTCAGTGGCTGAATCGTACAGGGAGGCCGATTCTCTATTCCTGCAGCTGGCCGGTTTACATGTCTCATCTTCATCCATCGGTCAGTATGAAATCATTTAAAGTCATAACTCTTTCATTCCCCCTCTCCCCCACCTCTTTCACCCCAAAAGGAACCTTCAATGAATGGACATTGAATGCATTGTACAGACCTGGGAACCCATTTGATTTTGCTGTATTTTGTACGCTTGATTGGCTAGAATACGATCAGTTTGGTCAGTGGGATAAAAATACGATGAGAACAATTCCTAGACTATTTTTCTTTACAAGCGCATCCCGAAGACGACCCAGTATGTTGACACATGATTAAAATTTTTGTCAGTAAACATTGAAAGAAGCATTTGTTTTAAATAAATTGATAAACGTAATTAACGGACGCGTGCAAAGCATGGTTAAATCATGGATGTTCAAATGCTGTGTAGAGTACGCTCATTTTTCTGTAAATACACCAAGTTTGTTTGAAGGCAAATAAAATACAAGGAATATTGCTACGTAGCAAAGCACGATGGGCAGCAGAAGGTGAAAAAATAACAAAATACTTTTGCAACTTAGAAAAAAGACATTATGTTAGTAAACAAATGTTTAAACTAATATCAAATACAGGACAAAATTTGACAAAAACCAATGATATGCTAGAAGAAACAAAAGACTTCTACAAACATCTATACTCTGAAAGAGAAGTTCAAAATATCGATCTGGATAACTATGCACAATCACTGCCTAAACTCTCAGCAGATGAAGCTGCAAATCTAGAGGGTGTAATAACATTACAAGAAGCATCAATTGCACTAAAGAACATGACAAATGGAAAAAGTCCTGGGACTGACGGCATGACTGTTGAGTTTTTCAAATATTTTTGGAAACAACTAGGCAGTTTTGTGGTTAGATCTTTAAATGAAGGTTTTGAAAAAAAGGAAATGTCTATAACGCAAAAAGAGGGGATTATTGTGTGTATTCCTAAGGGAGATAAATCCAGAGACTACTTGAAAAATTGGCGGCCTATTTCTTTACTGAATGTTACTTACAAAATCGGGTCTTCCTGTATAGCTAATCGCATAAAGAAAATATTACCAAAAATGATCAATGAAGACCAAACGGGATTTATTGCTGGTCGATACATAGGTGATAATCTAAGGCTTTTGTACGATATCATTGATTATTTAAAAGAAAGCGATTTACCAGGGCTGTTAGTCTCAATTGACTTTGAGAAAGCCTTCGATAGTGTTAACTGGCAATACATGCACGGTGTTTTAAAATGTTTTGGATTTGGAGAGGATATACAACGATGGATACAAGCATTTTACACTAATATTAAGTCTTCAGTAATAGTTAATGGGAAAGCTTCTAGATGTTTCTCAGTAGAGCGCGGCTGTCGCCAGGGTGATCCCATCTCACCTTACCTTTTTATTTTGTGTGCTGAACTTCTCGCTTGTAGAATTCGGGATAATGATAACATTAAAGGCTTACTCATCTCGGGAACAGAACATAAAGTGAGTCAGTTTGCAGACGATACCTCATTGATGTTAAAGGGTGATGAAGAATCCTATGAAGAACTCTTTTCTGAACTAGATTTCTTTGAAAATATATCTGGATTAAAACTTAACTACGAGAAAACTTGCAACGTTTGGCTTGGACGAATGAGAAACTCAAATTTAAAATACTTAGAAAACCTAAACATGACTTGGAATCCAACACAGTTTAAAATCCTTGGGCTCTGGTTCACTAATGACTTAAGACAAATGGCAGAACTCAACATAACAGATAAATTCAATGAGGCAAAAAAACTATTTAATATTTGGTCAAAGCGGTCAATTACTCCCCTTGGTCGTGTGGCTATACTCAAATCATTGATTTTGTCAAAACTCATATATTTGTGGATTTTGCTACCTAATCCACCAGACCATATTATCCAACAACTACAAAAACGATGTTTTGAATTCGTGTGGAACAAAAAAAATGACAAAGTGAAAAGAACCGTAGCTGTGCAAACAGTTCAAAATGGTGGCATTAACATCCCCCACATTGGGAATTACATAAAATCACTGAAAATTATCTGGATGAAAAAACTCTTGTCACAAACCGAGAATCCAAAATGGAAACAGATATTACAAATCTTATGTCCTGAGGTTGGGTTGTTAACTAATTATGGTCCAGCATTATTGCTTAGAAACAAAACTGTGAATCCGTTTTGGAAAGATGTTTTTAATGCTACATTGGAATTTTTTGACAAGGTAAAAATTGATAATTCAGATGAATTTTTGATGGAACCAATTTTTTTCAATAATAAGTTTAAGATTGGTAACTCATTTTTTCACTTTGTTGATTGGTCATACAATGGAGTGTATTTTGTAAAAGATATTTTACATGATAATGGGGAATTTATAACACTTCAAGAGCTACAGGAAAAGCTTGATGTCCATGTTCCAATTTTAGATTTTTATGGCTGTATTAGCTCTGTGAAAAGTGCGCTGCGTAAACGACATCTTACTATTGTTGATCTTAATGGTGCTTTAACAACGAAAGCGTACTCGTTAATAATAAAAGCTGACAGAGGAGCAAAATCATTTTACAACATTTTAATGGGTGACCCACTTATTCCAAATGCATGTAAAAACTGGGAAAGGATCCTGGCAACAGACATTGTTTGGCCTAAAGTGTTTGCCAAAACAAGGAAAATTACAGAGATAAAACTAAAGTGCAGGCATGAAAATTCTCCGTATTTTCCGTATTTTCCGTATTTTTGAAAAAAATAAACCGTATATTTTTTTTCTTCCGTATTTTTCCTTTTTTTAAATTTTTTTTTCTTTATTTTTTTTTTTTTTTTTTTTTTTTTTTTTTTTTCCTAGTCACAGTTATAGTAAAATAGTTTTAGGGCCATGTTTGAATCCAATTTTAAGGCTCAGATAGCCCCAGATTGCACCAAATTGCACCCTTGAAAAAAAAAAATTCCGGGGGAGCATGCCCCCGGACCCCCCTAGAAGTCTTGGCGCTTCGCGCCTGCGAAACTTGGCGCTATGCGCCTGCAAAACTTGGCGCTACGCGCCTTCGAATTTTTTTTTCAGTATTTTTTTTTTTTTCAGTTTTCATGCCTGTAAAGTGGTTTCAGATGAAAATAAACTATAGAGTTCTTGTAACAAACTCAGTCCTTAGGGACATGGGTGTGCTTGCTAGTAACGTTTGCAGTTTTTGCAAAACGGAAAGAGACACTGTTTTTCATTACTTATGGCAATGTGAGCACGCTCGCGCCTTCTGGGCTGATTTTGAGAACTGTTTAAAAGATAACTGTCAAAATTGTTCCAGGCTATCGCTTAACCCTATACTTGTATTATTTGGTTGGGATGACAAAATTAAAACTGACGACGGTTTTGATCATATCTTATTGATTGCCAAATTTCACGTATATAAATGTAGAATTTTAAACATGAAACCAAGATTGAATACATTTTTGCATGATCTTTCGTACGCTTATAAAGTAGATAAATGTACGCATTTTATGTCCATGTCATCTGCCAAACATACCACAAAATGGATCTCTTACATGTCTTTAATTAATGTCTGATGTGCATTGTTTCATTATCATAATTGCATGTGCTGAATAAAAATCTATGAAGAAAAAAAAAAGTTTGTTTCAAGGCTGTATACATTATACTCCAAATGCAAAACAGGGGTTCCCAGGTCTGATTGTACTAACTTCTTAGTTGTCTGGTGCGACTGTATGGACTAAGTTTTTTAATTGTTCTTCAAGTAAAACGTGGCTAAGTATGTAATTTGTAGTGCTTACACAGGGGCGGGGAAATAGCTTAGTCGGTAGCGGTGCTGGCTTCAAAACCAGTTGTCGCTTATCAGCGGGGGTTCAATCCCCATGTTCGGCGAGGGATTTAATTCCCAGAGTCATTTTTGTGCAGACTCTCCTCAGTGGCCGAACACCCCTGTGTGCACCCATGCGCACAAAAAAGAACTCTGAAATTTCACAGTGAAAGTCTCAGGGATTAAAAACATGAATAGACACATGCAGGAACAAAATAAAGGGTAGCGCCGTATACTGTATGGCAGCTTGCTTTCCCCATGGAGAAAGCAGCCTGAATTTCCATGAGGGTAACCTCACATAACTATATGAAATCATATCCTTATCATTATTCTTTATTGTATGCTAAGTTGTGTTATAGGGAGAGTTGCTTGTTTACTGTTTGTGCTGGCCAGTATATATATACAGGGTTCGTACAGGTCATGGAAAACCTGGAAAGTCATGGAATTTGATTTTTAATTTTCCAGGCCTGGAAAGTCATGGAATTTCAATTCAAGTCATGGAAAGTCATGGAATTTAACAAAAATAAGAAAGCAAGATTAAATTAACCTTTAGCACGCCAGCGGTGATTTTCGTTGCCCAGCCATTCCCCCCCCCCTCTTTGACAACCAGCAGCGATTTGTGTCGCCAGCACAAGGCTTGTTCGTATGACCAACTTCTCGTTCGTATTTGTGACCCGTTCTCACAAACGAGGGCCTAAGTCGCAGCGAGCCGTTCCGAGCTATCGGCTGAGAAAGGCAGCGAGGGCCTACTTGGGTGATTTTCATTTTTTTGCATTTATGACCTCTTTATACCCTAATCTTTCATATTCCGAAATATTTTGTTGAGTTTTATTATTTAAATGTGTTAATTATGTCTTCAAAGACACAAATTCGCTCACAACACTATAATTAGGGAAGGAAAAAATCGCGATTTTCTCAAAATGGCGTCCTTGAACATGGTCCGGTTGTAACTTACTTAACTTCCGCAATTTTTTTCACACAAACTTCTTTTTGGTATCAAATTAAAGCTTATTAAATGCAGTTTCCAGTGATATGCATAACTCCAAATATCCAAATTCCGACTTAGGCCCCCTTTTGTGAGAACGGGTCACATTTGCATACGAGAATAACGGTATTTTTAACGGCTCTTGAGCCAAAGCGAGGCACACTTTCTTCCGTTATCTCGTCGTGTCGTCTGCGCTGCATTTGAGTCGGTTTCGTCAAAGTTTTCTGCTTTTGTTTTTGCATTGATAAAGTACTTTAGCGCTTCGACAAGCAAGATGAAGGATGATGAGTTTGAAACTTTCTTTCGAGTTGTTTCTTGACAACAAAAAGTATGCGGAATTGGAACGAATTACCGAGGAAGATCTTCGCAATGAACTGTGTATCGCGGTGAAAAAAATGACAGTTCGTCAAGTCACAGTGACGGTTACGAAACGGAATTTACGAAAGTGCAGATGGATACAAACAGTGGCAGGTCCAGTTTAATGAAATACCAGCAAACATTACCGATAATATGATTGCGTAGCAAATGCTTGACTTGCTTGTCGAAGAGACACTGCGTAGAAACTGACTCAAATTCAGTGCAAAGCAAGCCAGGGTCAAAACTGGTAGTGACAAGACGTAAAAAGTTTGCGTGTTCGGAAATGGCGACCTGTGGATCTAGTCATGGAAAATGTTATTGAGGCTCATGGAAAGTCATGGAAAAGTCATGGAATTTTGTTTCTAAAAACCAGTGGGGACCCTGTATATAATAAGAATAAATTTGTCAAAGTGATACAGCATTAATTTTGTTTGTATATTATGGGACGTTTGGACAAGAGAGGACGTACTTTTTAAAGAACGAAATGTCAAACGGATCATTTTTTTCCAGAGAAAATACTGTTCTTTTGTGTCTTTGCAGGCCAACTATACTCAGATCGCGGAGGTGTGCAACATTTGGCGCAACTCTCGGGACATTGAGGACTCGTGGGCCATCGTGCAGGATATTATGTCATTCTTTGGCAAAAACGCCGTCAACCTGAGTGCCATTGCACATCCAGGGGCATTCAACGATCCTGATCAGGTTTGCACTTGCTTTATAAGCTACAAGGATTCTGTTTCCCTGATAATTTTGTCCCCTTCTTGTCTGTATTTCTGTCTGTCTCTCTCTCTTCCTCTTTTATTCCCGTTTAACCCCTCCCTCCCTCTCTCCCTCTATTTTTTCATCCTTTCTCTTTCCGAAGTTCTTCTCTTTCTCTGTTTAGCATGTGTTTGCTCATCCTAATTAGGTGGTAAACATTGACTCAAAACAAGTTTTTGCATGTGTCTGAACTGATCTTAAAAAGTTGGTTTAACATCCTGCTGACCATTGAATAAAACCTTTTTGATTTGAGCCATATAGTCAGGCATATCACTGTATTCCATTCCATGCACGGTCAGCTGGAGTTAAAAATAGCTCGCCAAAGCAACCTCCATCCCTCCTATTAGCTCTCTCCCTTCCCCCTTCCCTGTCTTTCCCACACACTGCCACTGGCGCTTGAACTGAGAAATGCTGAATATGCCGCGGGCAGCCAGCAAACACAGCGGTAAGCTGATGCCGACAAGGCTGGCTCGCTGGCTGTGTACTGGTAATCAGTCTGTGAGCTGCTGATAATAAACACCTGCTTGCGCTTAACACCCGGAACTCCCGCGAAGCGCCATAATATTTAGCAAAAGACAACACAGTGGATACTACTTGTCAGTTATATAAAATAAAACATGCCACAATTTACAAGACAGAAAAAAGGATAAATGAGAAAATTAAAAAAGGTGTTTGCTCTTCAAGTAAATAATTATACCACACCTTACAGATCTGAAAAACACATGCATGCTACAGTTAAATCAACAGGAAACCCAACATCTCAAAGCACGGCACAATCTATAAGAGGACAGAAGACAACACAGTAAACAAAACATCATAATCAATGTGCCACAATAAAAGAACACAAAATATTGGAAAAAAAGACAAAGGTAATCCCTAAGTACACTGATATATACATGTACAACACTTTGCAAAATATATATACAAACAACAGAGTATATACAGTCGTATTTACAAAACATATTATAGGCATGCGTATGGTGCGCATGTGAAATTTGTTTTGCGTTTATATAATTCAAAATAGTGCAATTAATGCCTGTAATATAAAAGAAAGAAAAAACGGTCTTTCAATACATGTTCATGCAAATTGTTAGCTGCATGTGACGAAAACAAAAAGCCTACCTGACGGCCACTCCTCTACACGACTTTTGACTAGTATCATTGCAGCGCCATACATCAGTAATCCAATAGCAGCACACAAGTCGATTTGAACGTTTTTCAACACAGGCTGTGTTTTCACTATTGTTCTCACAAACTTGTATATATGTTCTGCGCGTTCTTAGAATCCGGTTTCATTCTAGAATGGACCGGGTCCAGGTTGGAATTCTAACCCTGCGCAAGTACAGGGGTGCCATTCTAGAATGAAACCCTTGTTGCTGGTCCATTCTAGAATCGGCCCTGCGCAAGGTTGGAATTTGGGTCCAAGTTGGAATAGTCATTTCAGTTAGACTATCACACAGCCAAAGCCACAAATGTGGATTTTCTGTTTGTTTTTGTTTTTTGTGTGTTTAGTTGGGGTTTTTTTCCGGGTTTTTTACACTTTACTCAAAGACATCGTGAATTGGGATTGTGATGTTCTGAAAGTGATTACGATTTTGAGAGACACTCAGCACTGATCGCTACGAACGGAAATTTCCGGACTGACAGTGTTTTGACGATCTCGCTTGTAACTGGATTTTCTGTTTGTTTTTGTTTTTTGTGTGTTTGGTTGGGTTTTTTTTCGGGTTTTTTACACTTTACTCAAAGACATCGTGAATTGGGATTGTGATGTGATGTTCTGAAAGTGATTACGATTTTGAGAGACACTCAGCACTGATCGCTACGAACGGAAATTTCCGGACTGACTTAATCTTATTCATATACATGAAGAGTTTGAAACGTGGGCATATCACAGTTTGGAAGGTAGGGATTCTGATAGATTAAATAAAAACTGTCAAACTTTTAGGCATGGAATTCCCCTTTGAGAGTATTTGTTGTGGTAGTACTACTACTATGAATTGCTTTCAATGTTTTTCCCATAATATTATAAAACCAGACAAAAGTTGTTGTTGATTTCTGTTTTTGTTAATGTCAACTTTTTTTTAAACCTGTGACAACAGCTCTATAACTCACTCTGTCCTTCTGTTGGTCTGTCTGTCGGTTAGTCGGTCTGACCGTCTGTCTGTCTGTCTGTCTGTCTGTGAAAAAAATTGTCAAAAAACCAGACATTTCCGAGAGGGAGACAGCGCTGACATTGCAAGCGGCCGCAACCGGCTCTCATCACAAAAACAACTGCCCTGCAAACAATACCGCCCTGGTAGTCCCCCTTGCTATGGTCTGCCTTTGTTTATTGCGTACTCAGGAGTGTCAACTTTCTTGACATGACATGACATCGCAAGATCGCCAAAGGATTTTTTTCAGGGGTAGACAAATCAGCCCCATCTTATCAAAGGGAAGGTGCAGGTGGAGATAATTCAAGGGAAGACAACTCTGTCTTACCTACAAACATTACGGCCCCCTTTATTCAAGGGTTTCATTCTAGAATGGCACCCCTGTACTTGCGCAGGGTTAGAATTCCAACCTGGACCCGGTCCATTCTAGAATGAAACCGGATTCTAAGTTCGCGCAGAACATATATACCACAGGAAACAAAACTCGTCGATCCGACGACAATTTAACGTTTCTTTCATTATCGCAAACAAAACAGAACAGACAAAACGAAACAAAGCAACACAGCACAACAGTTGGGGTTGTTATTTCTCTGAGATGCTTAAGAAAAGAAAAGATGACGTGCATTGTAATGGAATAGAGTGGGTGTAATTTCAAGCCTAAATATGTGGAGATCTTCCGTATGTTGCACTGCCGCCATTCTTAACTGAGACACCTTAAATCAATAAATAGAGCGACTACAAATCGAAAGAAATTGACACCAATAAACAAGCAAAACCATGTACACACATACAGACAGGCAAGAATATAAGCACAATTACAATCACAATTAAGTCAGGAATAAATACGTCATATGCTGAAGAACAAAAAAGAAGGGGGGAAACGCAAAACAAAACAAGCAATAAAAAAACAGAAAAGATGAAATGCACTAGAGTCTACAGCCACAGTGATTGTCGTACTGCATAAAACAAGTGTCTTGTATCGAGTGCCTGTTCCGAGCACCGTGCAGCGCGTGAGTTAACAAAAATTACGGCACAAAACTGCTCCAGAAATCAAACACAAACACCCTGCACGCAACCTTATTCTCACTCTATCACACAGTTTACACTAAGTACTTACTGACGGCAACATAAAAAACACAGTTGGTGGCTGCTATCAACATTGAGTGTGGTTAGAAAATGGTACACAACGCGCACATTCTGGTTTTTTCAAGAGGAACAAAGAAGCACGTGTTAGTATGAGTGATTTCAGTATTGCTACAAAATCAAACAAAACGAGTCAGAAGAAAACCTCTACTTTGCACAAACACAAAGCCTGTATATCAGAGTAACCAAATAGACAAGATGAACGTAATCCACGGCTCAAGTCACGGAAACGATCCCATTTTCACACAAAGAATCACGTATTTTCAGCAGACCGCCATTTTCCCTGACAGATTCCAGACTGACTAACTGAGAGGCAAGCCGCTTCGCGGCTCGGCTCGCGGCGCGGAAGAAAGAGTCCGACTATAATTAGCCCGCCAGCAGCAAGGCCACCTCGCTGAACTGACAAAAATCCCAGTACGATAGAATACAGTGATATGTACAGATGGCCATGACATGAGCTACCTAAACCACTACATGTTTTCTTTTTAAGCTGTTTTCGACAACATTTTTGTCATGTAATTGATCCTTTTCAGATAATTGTGGGCAACTATGGTCTGAGCTATGACCAAGAGCGAGTACAGATGGCCATATGGGCGATCCTGGCCGGTCCCCTTCTCATGTCCAACGACCTGCGCAACATCAGAGAGGAGTCGAGGGAACTGCTGCTCAACAAAAACATCATTGCAATCAACCAGGACCCACTGGGCATTCCTGGCACTCAGCTCTTGGTAAGTGCAAGTTTGTGTGTGTGTGTGTGTGCATGCATGCATGTGTGAGAGAGAGAGAAAGAGAGTGAGTGTGTGTGAAGACCTTAAGAAATAAGGGTAAGCAGAAAGAACGTGTTTGAAGGGAATTAGCCATCCAGCCTGTCAGATTTTTTTTCTCCTGTTCTTTCTTTCTGTCTTTCTATCAGCTCCCTTTAAACAAAATTAAACTTTACCCTTTTTGTGAATATTCTTGAGAATGTGTCTTGAATACCTTTTCATGTCAATGCACAAACGAAGCTCCTGGGTGCCGTTTATATTTTACTTCTTCCTATATCTTTCTTTCTTTAATACAGGTTTTAGCATTATATTTGTTCACACATAAGCTCTATACACTCTTCTGTTGCAGGCAGGAGACATGCAAGTATGGATGAGGCCTATCTCACCCAAAGGCAGCTTTGCCCTGGCTTTCCTCAACTTTCTCATCAACGGCGGAGGACCCAAACAAGTTGAAACAAAACTCACGGAGCTTGGACTGACCGGTGCCGGTTCTTACAACATCACAGAGGGTTTTACAGGAAAGTTCATAGGCCTGTTCAAACCCTCGTCAACTCTCACTGTGAGGGTCAACCCATCCGGTGTGTTCCTTGTTGTGGCACGACCAGTGTAGAACTGATTTCAGGCTGAATTCAGATTTTTGTGTGTTTTGTTGTTGCTGTCCTTACACCTGTTTCTTGTCCCGGTGTGCTCTCACACCACATCTGAATTTTGTTCGGCTGCTGAATTCAGATTTTTGATGTACAAGAAAAAGACCCCCCAAATAATACCGCACTCACGTATGAACGAAGCATATGGAAACAAATAACAGCAACGTTTTAACTTTGTCTATGATTGTGCCTGAAGAAGACCTTAGGGTTTGAAACGTTGCTGTTGTTTGTTTCGTATTCTTCATTCCCACGTGAGTAAAGTATATTTTTATGTATGGCTCTCATGCGCAGTCACCATTGTTCTTCTTCTTTGATGTACACTTGATAATGACCACCCAGGGGCGCGCGGATCCAGGGGGGGTTTCCGGAAACCTCCCCTAGCCTAAAAAAAAATTGAAAATAAAGAAAAACGTGCTCAAATTGCACCAGATTGCTCCATTTTCCTTGATTTTCATACACATTTTCCCTAAAAGAAGTTTGGAAACCCCCCCTTGAAAAGGCTGTGATCCGCCCCTACCACCTGACCGTCAGAAGAATTCCATGACAATCATTTTCTATATAATTCACCGTTCCATGGCAATCACCTGTCTATAACAACCACTTTTAGTGGGTCCCTGGGGTGGTCGTTATAAACAGGTTTGACTTCTTCTTCTTCTTCATGCATGGGCTGAAAACTCCCACATTCACTCATGTTTTTGCACCAGTTGATTTTTAGGTGTATGACCGTTTTAACCCGGCCATACAGGCATCATATGCCGAGTTCGGGGTAAAATAACAGGTTTGACTATACTTGTTTACTGCTGATGCCAAAACATTGCACTTTTAGTGGTTTTGTTTTGTTTGTGTTGAAATGTGTTTTAAAACTGCTGTAAGCTTTGGACATATTTTACAACTGTGGTAAGCTTTTGATGTGTAGCTGTATGATAGGCATGAGCATTCAGGTGCTCAGTCTTTTACAGTTTGGGTGCTTTTGATTCTTTTGTATTGGCGAATGTTCCAACACTGCGGATAGGAGTTTCATGTTTTGCTGTGTAACACGAATGGCCATGGGTTCATGAGCATAAAGGCAGTCCTTAATTGAGCCCGAAGAAACCCCCCGCGGGTTAGGGGGAAGAATTTACCCGATGCTCCCCAGCATGTCTTAAGAGGCGACTAACGGATTCTGTTTCTCCTTTTACCCTTGTTAAGTGTTTCTTGTATAGAATATAGTCAATGTTTGTAAAGATTTTAGTCAAGCAGTATGTAAGAAATGTTAAGTTCTTTGTACTGGAAACTTGCATTCTCCCAGTAAGGTAATATATTGTACTACGTTGCAAGCCCCTGGAGCAATTTTTTGATTAGTGCTTTTGTGAACAAGAAACAATTAACAAGTGGCTCTATCCCATCTCCCCCCCTTTCCCCGTCGCGATATAACCTTCGTGGTTGAAAACGACGTTAAACACCAAATAAAGAAAGAAAGAAAGAAAGTTTTGCTGTGTAACACGAATGGCCATGGGTTCATGAGCATAAAGGCAGTCCTTGATTGAGCCCGAAGTTGACTTCGCAAAGTCTTTTTTCCGAAAACTCAGTGCTAAAGCTCCGTGCGGCCAGCTTGGCAAAGCATATACTTCGCGTAGTCGACTTTGCGCAATTTTTTGTTTGTTTGTTTGTTTGCTTAACGCCCAGCCGACCACGAAGGGCCATATCAGGGCGGTGCTGCTTTGACATTTAACGTGTGCCACACACAAGACAGAAGTCGCAGCACAGGCTTCATGTCTCACCCAGTCACATTATTCTGACACCGGACCAACCAGTCCTAGCACTAACCCCATAATGCCAGACGCCAGGCGGAGCAGCCACTAGATTGCTAATTTTAAAGTCTTGGGTATGACCCGGCCGGGGTTCGAACCCACGACCTCCCGATCACAGGGCGGACGCCTTACCACTAGGCCACCGTGCCGGTCTTTCGCTCAATTAAGGACAGGCTTTACCTTACTTGTTGTGCGGAGCAATGTTTTGCTGTAATATAAGGTATGAGGCTATTGCTACTTCTTGTACATCATGTACATCCCTGCAACAGGGTTTTTTAAAGTATTTTTAAACTTTTTGGATATTGATTTTTTTTTAAGTATTAACAAGCCTTTTGCCATTTTAACTTACTGGCCAGAGCAAGAGAAAAATGGAGCAGGGAAAAAGGTACAATGCCCTAATTAATTTTGCTCATCATAAACAAAATGCTGGCGCTGCTTAATTCACTGCTTTTTGGTTATTATTACATTCTTACTATTGAAGAGGCACTTTACAGCTGAGACGAGTGGGTTGCATAATTATTTTCCTGTTCAAAATTGTGGTTGTCAAGTGGTTATGAACCAAAAATGGTTGCATTTTCATTTGAGGAGGCTACTGTGGTTATTGCACTTTTTGTATAGTCCAGGGGAAATAACTCACCTCCCAGGTGTTGATATGGATAGACACATTATTCCTAGTTACGCAAGTCGTTTCTTGAACCTCATGAAGCAGAATTCCAGTTCATGATACAGTAAACCCTATCACCCCCCCCCCCCCCCCCCAACCCAACCCAAGTCTCAGTATTGCATATACAGTTAGGTTTTTGTACACCGTTGTAACTGGCAATTTTGTTATCTTCAAGTCAAATATGACAGTATTTCTCATTCACGGATTTTGTACCACAACTTGCAATTGGCAATCATATTTTAACACCAAGCATAATACAGATGCACACTTCACAAATTGATCTTACCATATTTACTATTTTAACCAGGAACTCTCATGTGAAATTTCACGAAGATCAGTCTAGCAGTTTTTTTCATTTTTTTTTTCATTTTCATTACTTTATTGTCCCATCGCTGGGAAATTCGGGTCGCTTCCTCCCAGTGGAAAGCTAGCAGCAACGGAGTCGCGCTACCCAGGTGTCTGCGTGTTTAGGTGTATTCAGCCACCTGCACTTATGGCAGAATGACCAAGGTCTTTTACGTGCCATTGTGATGACACGGGGGTGGGACATGGCTTCCGTCTCTGGGTCTGCACATAAAGTTGACCCGTGTCCGTCCCGGCCCGAATTCGAACCTGCGACCTTTCGATCACAAGTCCAGTGCTCTACCAACTGAGCTACCGGGCCCCGGAGTTTTCTCGGAATCGATGTATACACACACACACACGTTGAAGAAAACAAGGCCAGGTTTGTTCCAGAAGAAACTTACTTACTGCCTTTCATGCCTGGTGGCGTGTAGGGCAGCGATCCAGAAGAAACACATTCCTGTAAATGTTATCCCAGCTTTTACCAAAGTTTTTGCATAATCGAATTATTGATTTTTGTATAATCAACAGCTCAATCAAAATGCAATAATTATGCGCAAATATGAGTGTTTACACATATGTAAATTGTAATGAGATTTAAAAAAAAATTGCTTATCCTGTTGGTACTTAATTGTGGTGATGTGGCTGTAACTTATATGAATTGTTAAGCATGTCACCAGACATACATTTTTGTTGATCAATCACTACTTAATTGCTGTGCTTTGGTCAGGACTTGCTTGCTCTGGTCTCTATACTCACGATACCTTTGTGATGCTAATGTGATACAAGACTTATTAACCTTCGCCGTAGGTCGCTAAAAACATTCTTTGCAGCACGTCGTGAGTACTTATGTAACCATACTTCTCAAAGAAGGAAAAACATGCATGGGTAAACAAAAAAAGGAAAAAATACAGAAATCAGGCTTTTCATTGAATTAGATTATCAAACTAAATATATTTCCGATTTTGTACTTACATTTATCTTTTACGTGTGTAATTACGCACCAAGTTAATTCTTACCTGAAATAAACAGGAACCATAACTCAGCTTTTATTTTGACATCGAACCCACAATTATCTCCCTTACACTGTTAGAAGTATGGTTACATAAGTACTCACGACGTGCTGCGAAGATAGTCGATGTTTGACCTTTGTTTATTTAATTACCTGTCAATCAATTTTAATGCGGGTTTAGGAGATAATAGATTTTTAGGTGTTTGAGGCATTTCCAAAAGCTCATTACAGAATTCCACCTAGTTTTCGAGATATTCGCAATTAAAGTCCGGACTGTTACTAAAGTACTCACGACCTACGGCGAAGGTTAAAGCTGTTGACAATCACCAGCTAGTGCTTTATAATAAATGATGTTCGGAATTAACTCTATTGGGTTTGTATTGGTTGTAAGAGTTGATTCTCTTCAAAACAGTGAGGCACGATTTCCTACATAACATAGGCCCCTGACTATCGAGCAGTTAGTCTCCTCGCGTGTGTGCTGACCATGTGGGGAGACAAGCTGCTTGCTATTGACTGTTTTTAAGAGAAGCATCCCATTGCAAACCTGACAACAAAATTATTTTCCAACATTGTCTATTAAATATGCACCCCGTGGCACACTTCAAACATTTGCAATTGTGAACTGTGTAATAATTCTCCTTCGCCTGTGATGAATTTTGCAATCACACATAAGATAGAGTACGCTGTGAAGGTTGCGTTTGTTCAACAAAAAGAAATCAAGCTCATCTGGTATTTCAAATTCTTAATAAATGGAGGGAAACAATGATCTGTTGTGTTCATGCTGTAATGTTTGGAACTATGTGTATCCAGCCTAGCTCAAAGTCAAAGCTGAGAAGTCAAGTGTTGGGTTTCGAAGGTAACCATGTTATTCTGAAAACCAGTTTTCCAAAACCGTTAAGTAGCCAGAAATAAACAAGCGATCAATATTTTCATAGCAAAAAGGCCTGTCAACTTTTCATTGCATTTGATTTATCATGAGTGACACAACACTAAAGAAGAAAGAAGATTTATCATAATGCACAGATGTTATCAGTATATCAACAGTGTTTCTGCAATCATGTTTTGTTTGAAGCTGTCTACAGTATTTTTCACACAAAGACACACACACACACACACACACATCCACATCCACTAAGGCATACAAGAAACATTAGATAGTTCTTCAGCTTTTATTGCACAATCTGTCAGATCTTTTGCATGATTGTCATAAATGATCCAACGCTCACAAAAAAAAACATGTCAGGGAAGACAAAACAGAGATTCATACAAATTAGCTAACGTATATGCCTGTGGTCAAACAACAACCAGCACAGAACATGAACCACCAATGCATACACAACCAGAATGTGTGAATAGAGTTGCGTTTTAGGCGAATTAGTGTCTTAGAGGGTTGGTATGTGTACAGAAACACTGCATCTTAGTGTTCACTGACTGGTTACAGCTGATTCATGCCTGCAGACTGATTGCTGAAAGCTTCCACATCTTAGTACTCCGGAATGATCGAGTGTCTTAGAGGGGCTGATGGGGTCTATGTCGACCAAAAGAGTGGGATTTTTCTGTAGGTGGAGTTCCTGTAGAGTTAGAGTTTTTCAATAAAACTTGCAAACCATACTCGAATTTCTAAGAATTATCACAAAAGATCGAAAAACATCAAATTCTACCCATGTTGCTAAGCATCACGTGACTTTCAGCGATATCAGCAAAACACTACTGGAACTAGACCCTGTGTGATTCCCTGTATACAGGAACTCCACCTACAGGGAATCCCACTCTTTTGGTCGACATAGACCCCATCAGCCTTAGAGGGTTGGTATGTGTACAGAAACACTGCATAATGTTCACTGGTTACAGCTGATTCATACCTGCAGACTTATTGCTGAAAGTTTTCACTGATCTAAGTACTCCTCTCCTTCTTCATCACCCTCGGCCTCAGCAGAGTCGACACCGGTCGACCTCCTCGTAGTCCTTCTCCAGGGCCGCCAGATCCTCACGGGCCTCGAAGAACTCACCCTCCTCCATGCCCTCCCCCACGTACCAGTGGACGCCGGCGCTTGGCGTACATGAGGTCGAACTTGTGGTCGAGACGGGCCTCGGCGATGGCGGTGGTGTTGCTCAACATGCACACGGCAAGCTGCAACTTGGCCAGGTCACCGCCGTCACTGAGGAACCACGGTGGGGGGCTGGTAGTTGATCCTGGGCACACAGTGACGGTAAAAGAATTATTTTGTGTTGTAACAATGTTTGTCTTACAAGCTGTCCATAAGTTTTATTCTCTAGATTTAAAAAAAAAAAAAAAAAAAAAAGAGTTAATTAATTCTAACTTGATAACAAGGCTTCCAATCTATACCTGTACGTCCATGCGAAATATATTGTTTGACAAATTATGCTCGCTCTCTGTGGAGAGCACTTGGGATGTTCCCATGCGGTAAGCGTATATATACATAAAGAAGCTATAGGTATAAGAAATCGAGTTTTGTGCGGCCAACAAATACAACCCTCAACAAAAAAAGTAAATATAACGAAGACAGAGCGAAAGGAATATAACGTTTGCCAACAGATTCTACCTTGAACCACCCCGTATATAAGGCTATATACCGAGCGTACGTACGCTGCCGTACCGCCAAGCGTTTGTTGGCTAGGATGTGTTGATGCATGCTATAAGGTTTTCAACGCGCGAAGTCAATTTTTTTCCGATTTAGACGTTGCGGCGGTGCGTTACCACACAATTTTGACTGCTTCATCTCTTTTTGAATGTTTGCACAATACAGACCGCTTTGAATGTTGATATTTCACATATCAACGCAGGACACATCAATGAACATAATAGTTTGGCTTGTCAGGCTATTTATTGACAAAGAGGCGTGTAAGATGGAATGAAACTGGGCGAACATGCTTGAGTGAGGACAGATCTACAGCGGCAAATCGGTTTGTATATGTTCGTTAACGTGTATATTTCTCGAAAAACAAACATTACTAAATACAAACCTTACTCATTCCCACAATTATGAATTTAAGCTGTACGTCAGTGGTTTCAAAGAGACACATTTTGTTTTGAATGGGGGACACTTTCCGTGAAGTTGGTGACAACGCTTTGTTTACACCTGGCGTCAGCGCGCTATCAGTAGCCTATAGCCGAATATACGGCGTTGAAACTAGCCTACTCACAGTCAAAAGGTTTAAACCTGCAAACGATATTAAGATGCTCTTTTTAATTTGCTTTACTTATTCTTTTAAATTTAACATGTGTATGTTTCATTTCTTGGAACTGTTCAAATGTTTTACACTGAAAACCAAAGCCGATTACTTGCCCCATGATGATTTTTCAGTTAAGCCTACTGAATTACGTCAAAACTTGTCCTGTCTCATGTCTCCCACACTCTGACATACAGGTAAGTGTCACCCAATGAACAGACGTTTTTCATTTCTTTAATTCGTCTATTCGTTACAACCGTTAGTACCCAACATTGGTACTTGATCGTTATGGTGAAATTCTGAAAAAACAAACAAAAACCATACTCAGAACATTTGTAAAACAAAATACTTTTCCAACTCAAGGGAAGTAATCAAAATCACACTCACTAAACCACCTTGAAGTGGAGTACATCAAAAATGAAATGAACAAATATCCAAAAAATAGAACAGTGTACGATTTCCAACAATTGAGAGGTTTTAGGCAGTAACTTTTCTGCAAACTCTTGTTAGAGCGTCTTTGCTATTAAATAAACTTTTCTCAACGAAAAAGAGATCTACAAACAGTACAATAATGTCAAACTGTCCTCAGTCAGTCGCTGACGTAACCACAACCAAACTGGCACTTCGAGTCACGAAATCTAAATACAAATGAAAGGCATCAAAACCAACCTAAATCAAAGTCTTGGTCATATAAAACCTAGAATATAATAATACTGAGTTGTTATCCTCATATATAAAGAATAAGATTGCTTACTTGTTGTGTTTTACGGGTTTTGCCGACAGAGCTAGGAGCTAGCTGCTGCCCGGTTTGGCAGACGACACTTGCGAAAGCGAGGTCAGAACATTACAATTTGCGGATCGTAGCACAATAGGAACGAAACGAAAGTAAAGATAAATTCTGGTTACAGTACACTCCCCGTCTGATATTCAAATAATATCACTATAAAACAAGTGAAAGAAAAAGCTTTTCAAACAGACATAAAAAATACCATCGTGTATGTTGATTTAACACACTTCATCTCTAAACACTAACCAGTTTCTAATTTCTTTTCGCAAACAGGATATAAAGAGATTACCAACTTTCTGAAAGTAAATCAGCACAATGTCACACATGGAACTGTCACGGTTGCAGTTTTACAAACGAACCAATTGAGTTATTGGTCGAACATATGTGACAGGTTGGTTATCTTTTATGATTCGAACTTCTGCTGAACGCACCAAGGAGTCTGAGTTACTACGGAATGCACGAACAATCAACCCAACAGGCCAATTATTTCGATGGGATCCAGAATCACATAGTAGCACAATGTCTCCTTCTTTAAAGTTTGTTTCAACATGTTGCCACTTTTGTCTCTCTTGCAATGACTGAAGATATTCAGCTTTCCAGCGATTCCAGAAAATGTTGGAGAGAACCTGTACATGCTTCCACTGGGACTTGTACATTTCCTTCAAGTTCAAGTTACTCATCTCAAGTGGTATCTGTTCTTCTTCACCTTTCATTGTGAGCAGTATGGATGGAGTGAGAACAGACGGTGAATCTGGATCATGAGAAATTGCGGTGATAGGTCTTGAATTCACAATCGCACAAACTTCCGCCATCAAAGTACACAACACCTCATGAGTCAGCGGCCTACGACGTAAGTCAAGGAGCATCGAGTCCAAGATTTTTCTCACTACCCCTATCATTCTTTCCCAGGCACCACCCATGTGTGAAGCATGTGGAGGGTTAAACCTCCATCTGACGCCAACCTTGGCAAGATGTCTGCTCACAGGGCCATCTTCTTTGAGAAGCGCATGCAGTCCTAACTCCCTTGCAGCTCCAATGAAGTTGGTTCCTCGGTCTGAACGTATTTCTTTGACCGGTCCTCTCAAAGAGACAAACCTCCTAAGAGCGTTAATGAAAGAAGAGCTGCTCATGTCCTCTACAACTTCTATGTGTACTGCACGAATTGCCAAACAAGTGAAGACAACCGCCCATCGTTTAGAATTTGCGACTCCTCCTCTTGTTCTTCTTGTCTCCACCGACCAAGGACCAAACACATCTACACCCACATGAGAGAAGGGGGCAGTAGGGGTCACTCTGTCAGCTGGTAGGTTTGACATGAACTGCTGTCCTAGCTTTCCTCGTAGTCTTCGGCACAGAAAACAGCATTGTATTACAGAAGCTACAAGTCTTTTCGCACCCACAATCCAAAGACCATGGGATCGAAGGGCACCCTCTGTAAAGTGTCGACCTTGATGTTTCACCTCTTCATGGTAATGCCGCACCAGTAAGGTTGACACATGATGACCTTTAGGAAGGATGACAGGATGAACATTGGGAAAGCCTGCCGTTTCTTTCGCCTCATGAATTCTTCCCCCAACTCTGAGTAGACCATCTTCATCCAAATAGGGGGAAAGGGAAATGATGGGACTCTTCTTTGATAGGGAAGAACCTTTCCGAAGACACTGTATTTCAGCAGCGAATGCGTCATTTTGTACCGTTTGTAGAATGAATGTTTCAGTGTTCTTTTTGTTATCAACATCAAGAGCGTGTGAACACTGATGCCACCCTTGGCAGACATCTGTAGGGACGCGAAAGCTTTGACAGATGTGTCTGAGTCGACTGAAGGTGTTCAGCAAAGCGTTCCAAGTCGAGAACTTCTCGAAACGAACGTGAACGGGCGAGAGATTGTCGTCGATCTCCGTTTTGCGAACGTTGGGCCTGATTTCTCTGTCTTCTTCAGGAGATATCAATGAGAAGGAGAGAAGTGGTTCTGGATGACGATGATCTGTCAACAACTCTTTCGGACCTTGTAACCAGACGTTTTGTTTTAGACTCAGGTCCGCGTCAGAACCTCTTGTCGCGACATCTGCAGGATTCATTTCTGAAGTAACATACTTCCACTGAGTGGGATCTGATACGTGTCTGATGCGTTCTACTCTGTTACTGACGTATGTGTGGAATCTGCGTTTCTCGTTGTTGATGTACCCGAGTACTACTTTACTGTCAGAGTAAAAAGTCACATTCTTCGGGTTCACACCAAGCTGCTCAGAGATAGTTTGCCACACTTCGGTAGCGAGAACGGCACTGCACAACTCTAGACGCGGTATAGTATGTCCGCTCGACGGCGCTACTTTGGCTTTTCCCATCACAAAACCAATGTCAGTGTTGCACTTGTCTCTCGTAGTGACCGTCACATAGGCTACGGCGGCGATAGCTTTTTCAGAGGCATCACAGAATATGTGAAAGTTTGCGTCTCCAGTCTGACTGAGAGAGAACGGCACATACATGCGTGGGACTTGCTGCCCGTCGACGGATTTCAAAGAGCGTTTCCATGACTCCCACTGCTTCAAGTGAACTTCTGAGAGCGGTTCATCCCAAGATTTCCCGTTTGGAGAGATTTCACGCAGAAGGATCTTTCCTGCTATCGTTGCTGGCGCTAAAAACCCTAGAGGATCGTAAATGCTGTTCAGAGCAGACAAAATGCCTCTACGGGTGAAAGGACCACTGCCACTGGCTACAGCGGGGTTGAGCACAAAGGAATCAGAGTTTAAATCCCACATCAAACCTAAGCAACTGTGTACCGGAAGAGGCACTGAAGTATCGGAGAGATCGATTGACTGAAGTTCCTCGCTGAGGTCTCCAGTGTCGAACGCTTTTAGAAACTCTCTATCAGAAGAAGCTATTTTGTGAAGCTTCAGTCCTCCCTTCTCCAGCAAGTCAGTTTTTGTGCGTTGCATGAGGTTGACGGCCGTTTCGCTGTCAGGTACAGAGGTTACGCCGTCGTCGATGTAAAAATCATCTGAAACGTACTTTTTCACATCCTTTGCGCTTGACTCTACAGTTTTTCTCAGACCGTACGCGGCGACAGCTGGCGAGGGGCTATTGCCGAAAACGTGAACGCACATGCGGTATTCTATCAATGGCTTGTCAAAGTCATTATCTTTATGCCAGAAAAACCTCAAGTAGTCTCTGTGCGATTCATCGACGAAAAACTGGTAGAACATTTGCTCAATATCCGCTGTCATGGGGCAAGCGTTTTGGCGGAATCGCAGTAGAATTCCAATCAAGCTGTTTGTCAGGTCCGGTCCTGAGTACATCATGTCATTCAGGCAGACGCCTTCAAAGGTTGCTGATGAGTCAAAAACTCCCCTGATTTTATCAGGTTTCTTTGGGTGGTACACACCAAATAGTGGCAAATACCAGGCTTTGGTTTCATCCTCGACAGAAGGGGCCACCTCTGTAGCACCAGTGTCCAAGATTTTGGCCATGAATTTGAAGAAGTGTTCTCTTTTTGTCGGGTCTTTTTGCAGAGACTTCTTCAAGGCGTGAGCGCGTCTAACAGCTTGCTCTCTGTTGTTTATGACAGCATTGTTCTCAGAACGTAGCGGAAGAGGAGCTGACCAGCGTCCATCGGCGTTTTTCTGAAATCGTTTGTCCATCATGGCCACGAACTTGTTGTCTTCAACAGACAGGCCGATTTTCTCGTCATCTTTGGTTCTTCTGAACACTGTAGAACCTAGTTCATCTTCTTCACTCACTTTCAAATTATGAGTGCAAGGCTCGAAAATTGTCTCTCTTGAACTGTGTGTGACGTATAGGTCTTGTTGACACGGACGTGCGAAGGTTTGTGAACTTTCCCAAAACAAACATCTCCAACTACTGTCCAACCAAGAGGAAGACGTTGAGCAAACGGTGCTGATGGTGCTCCAAGAATCTGGTCCAACACATGATGCGCCATAAGGAGATCTCGACCTATGAGCAAGCCAATTTTGATCTCAGGGTGGAGAGGAGGGATACTCGCCGCGATTGGCTGTAGATGAGCATGACTGTGTGCTACATCTGGGGTGGGGATCTCCGACATGTCTTGCGGGATGCTTTCACATTCTATCACAACAGGAAGGGCTAGCGTCATCTGCTTGTCATGGGACTGGACACACAAACCTGACGCTTTGCGACCACTCATAGACTGCGTTCCGGAACAGGAAGACAATGTGTATGTGTGCTGTTCGGTGTCAACTCCAAGTTGATCTAGCAAATCTGGTGAAGCCAGTGTTCTGTTGCTCTGATCGTCTATCACAGCATACACTTCTACACTCTTCTGAGAACAGTTTTCGGAGAAGACTCGCGTTAAGACGACTTTGCCGCAAGATCTACTGCCGAATGCACCACAGATAGATGTACACTTAGCTCCCACTCCGCTTGAGATTCCGGTTCCTGCACTATCTCTCTCCCCGCCATGACCTTTAGTATCTGAAGGGCCACGGTGCATCACTGCAAGGTGTGGCTTTCCACATTTTTCGCATTTGATAGTTGCTGTACACTTGTTGGCTCTGTGCTCAGACGAAACCAAACACCGAAAGCACAAACTTTTCTCCCTGAGGAACTGTTGTTTTTCTTCAAACGACTTTGATTGAAAGGCTTTGCATGCGGTCAAGGAATGACTGGCATTGTGAATAGGGCATTTATCTGTGTGATTACTGCCGGCTTCATCGTTAGACACTTCAACCCTACGATTCACAACCGTTGATCTTCCTAAGTCAGTTTTTGACTTGCCAACATTGTCGTTGTCAAAATAGAAAGCGGGATCATTTTGCACTTTCGCCATGTTCTGCAGGAATTCCACGAAAAATGTAAATGGAGGGAACACGACCCCGTGTCTCTGTTTGTAACTGGAGGCTCGTTCTGTCCATTTGTGTTTCAAGTTGGGAGGCAGTTTTGCAACGATTTTGTTCGTGCCGATGGATGTGTCGTACACTTTTAGGAGGGGCCCTAAATTTTCATCATCTTTTGCAGAGTTGATTTCATCACACAAGTCGCAAAGATCATAGAGTTTTCTCGAGTCTTTTTTGGTGATCTGAGGGAAACTCTCTATCCTCTCTCTGAGTCGAGCTTCTACCAGTTCTGGAGATCCGAAACGTTCATCTAGACGTCTCCAGAGGAGCCTCAATCCCCTGGCGGGATCAGCGGCGTTGGATGCTCTTATGCTCTGAGCGTACTTCGAAGATTCGAAACCAAGATGTTTGACGAGTAAGTCCAGCTCTTCTTGTGGTGATACACTCAACTCTGTCATGACCGAGATGAAACTACTTTTCCACACTGCGAAACACTCTGCTTGTTCGTTGAACACAGCTAGTCTTGACAGATGAAGATCCTTTTTCAGCAAGAATTTTGCTAAATCACCCTCTGCAGACTGTACAAATCTGTTTTGCCGAGGCGTGAATTGGCATGCCGAGTGAATGTCGTGTTCACGTTCTGACGGGGGAGTTGAGTTTGCTTCCTTTTCACGTACGTGTGTGAACTCTCCAAGACCCGCCACATACTTATCGGTTCTGTCCCTCGGGTGCTCACTCTTCACACTGAGCAATGAACCATCATGTTCTACAAAAGCGTCAGCCTCTGCCTCCGCCGATGCAGCATCTTTTTGCTGTGCAACCAAGCAAAGCTCCGCTTCATATTCCGACCTCAGGCGCTCCGCCTTCGCAGCAGCCACCTTCACTTCTTCCTCGACTTTCGCAAGTGATGCTTTCAAGTCATACTCCTTATGAGCGAAGTCAGCCCGTGCTCTGGCTGCAAGTGCTTTGGCCCGAGCCATTGAAGATGCGTTGCTTCCTGAACTACTATGAGTACGACCACTGCGTCCTCGGCTACTAGTCGATTTGGTTTCATCCAACAGGAATTGCAAGCTTTGCTGAGCGTCGCGCGATTTTATTAATCTTTGCGCGAACGTATCTTTGAACGTGTTTGACTCGCTGACACTTTCCTTCGTTTTCTGCCTGAACAAAAAGTCTGTGTAAATGTTTGCTTGCATTTCGGAACTATCACGAGCCTCTTGTAGATCGCGTAGTAGAGATGAAGCAGCATTTTTGTCGTTTGCAGCGTTGCATTTAGAAGTAACGTTGTCTAATTGATCAAGAGAACGTTGCACTTTGCTTACCAGAAAGTTTCTGGTATCCTCATACTGAAGTTGCCCTTTTTCTGTTAGAGTACGAAGTCGTGTGGTATCCTCAGTTGTGTCTTGAACTGAGGAAGCCATGATGAAGGTTGATGCGATGGAAATTCACTCTGCACCGAAGATCAGAGTGCTTGGTCCATGTGTGCACCGTAGATCCGACAGCTACATGGATGTGTGGATCTGGATTTCACTCTGCACCGAAGATCAGAGCGCTGCACCCATGCGTTTAACAAAATTTCACTGTCCTGTCTCATGTCTCCCACACTCTTACATACAGGTAAGTGTCACCCAATGAACAGACGTTTTTCATTTCTTTAATTCGTCTATTCGTTACAACCGTTAGTACCCAACATTGGTACTTGATCGTTATGGTGAAATTCTGAAAGAACAAACAAAAACCATACTCAGAACATTTGTAAAACAAAATACTTTTCCAACTCAAGGGAAGTAATCAAAATCACACTCACTAAACCACCTTGAAGTGGAGTACATCAAAAATGAAATGAACAAATATCCAAAAAATAGAACAGTGGACGATTTCCAACAATTGAGAGGTTTTAGGCAGTAACTTTTCTGCAAACTCTTGTTAGAGCGTCTTTGCTATTAAATAAACTTTTCTCAACGAAAAAGAGATCTACAAACAGTACAATAATGTCAAACTGTCCACAGTCAGTCGCTGACGTAACCACAACCAAACTGGCACTTCGAATCACGAAATCTAAATACAAATGAAAGGCATCAAAACCAACCTAAATCAAAGTCTTGGTCATATAAAACCTAGAATATAATAATACTGAGTTGTTATCCTCATATATAGCTATTCTGATGGACACGTGGGGGGATTCGGGGGCTGTGATTGGATGGTCTCACACATCCCTTTTCCGATCATCAAAGCATAACGCTACGAAAGTTGGCCATTTTTGCCGATATCCAAACGATATCGGCAATAACAAAGACGCATGGTTCCGGTTTCTTCCACGTGTATAAAGTACACGCATACCTCGCCAGGCTTGTGTCTGTGGCTAGTCGACAGACGATGCAATTTGCTTTGTGTGTGTTTTTGTTGTTGCTTACTGTACATGACATACATTACGTGTAAAATCCAGTTCTTTAACTGGCAGCAAACCTTGCAAATTTCCAGAAGCTGCAATCTGAAGCGACCTATCTCTGATTTTTGCAGACGATCTCTCCAATCACCAATGTTTAACACTAAATCAGCAAACTCTCCTGTCACATAGAACGTCCATTGTGTAGTGCAATGTTGAAATGAAGTTACCGGTCTGAAACATTTCGTCGTTTCTTCTGAGACAATCCTTGTTCTCTTATCATCTACAGATTTACCGCAGTCTTCACCACGCGAATTCCCAACAGAAGTCAGACTTTCGAACATACAATCTACGTAGGCAAGCATGATACGTCATAACGTCATATGATTCCTAAGATATTGACGTAATGCTAAGCATCCGGTTATCTTGAGTTTTCTCCGTAATACATGTCCGTGGGTTTTTCAATGTTCGGTTATTTCCGTGGCTTCATGCAGAAAGGGAACCGTCGTCTGCAATCAATGACATGGACCATTCTGGTCCTTGTTGCTGACAAAAACATGATTTTAACACAGAATTTAATGTCAGAATAGCTATATAAACGCTATTGTGTTTTCATCGTAGCAATAGGGTCCGATATTTAGACTCGAACAAGTATAATGCGACTCGTCTTCGACTCGTCGGCATTATACTTGTCTCGTCTAAATATCGGGCCCTATTGCTACGCTGAAAACACAATAGCTGTTAATATAAAGAATAAGATTGCTTACTTGTTGTGTTTTACGGGTTTTGCCGACAGAGCTAGGAACTAGCTGCTGCCCGGTTTGGCAGACGACACTTGCGAAAGCGAGGTCAGAACATTACAATTTGCGGATCGTAGCACAATAGGAACGAAACGAAAGTAAAGATAAATTCTGGTTACAGTACAAAACTACAGGCACAAACAGATAATGACGTCATTTTAAGTGGCACAAACATGTACATGAATGCCTTCCCTTTCGAATGATTTACAGTTATAGAATTTCTGTCAAGCGGTTTAAGTTTTATGTCCGTTTTATTAACCCAACCCGGCCTCTAAACGAGAATAGTAACGCCAAAGAAGGAAAACATACACACAAACCAACGTTTTTCTCACCGGTGGTTTGGAATATTGCCCCACGACTTCAGATTTAGTGGTGTGGTGTTAAAATCTATCAGAAAAATGTGTTTGCTAACGTGACGCCAAAAAGTAACCAAAACGGTCCTCAGCGGCCGACTGACTATAGTAATTAACGCGTGAAAATGACTAATTCTTAGTTTGACATTTAACCTTCACAATAGCATATATACAAAGATTTGTTGCTCTAAGACAAAATGTTAGAAAGTTATCCCAAAAGAATGCAAACTGGTCATAGATGTAACATGGAAACATCACTTTTGTAACAAAGAAACGGTCATGCTTTTTCCCACAAACTTTACTAAATGAAGCTGATTTTGCAACCAGATTCTTCTTAGGTAAAATGCCAAACACTAAAACAGGAACAGAAAGAAAAAAAGCTGGACAAAATCAAGCAAACTTTGCCCCAAAAAAGAGAAACATTAATGAAAAGTTCATCACCGACGTAACTCGGAAACGAACAACCAGACATGTATTATAAGGTTTGACATGAAGAATGCAAATGTTCAAAAGTGGTTCATTCAATTGTTAAGACAATAAACCAAAGGCATTGGTTACATATAGAACAGTTGCCACTTGCAGTTAATTAATTTATTTCAAAAGAAATAATGCCCCCTGGCATTGAAGGTGGGGTCACGAATCATGGTTGCATCAGATGTAGGGACTAAGGAAATATCATCGATCCCTGGAAAGCAATAGTAGTTCCCCTCCGGTTTCCTTCGAAGGAACTTTACCACCAGTTCATCAGGTCGAATCTCTTGCACCTGAAACATGCAAGTACCTGCGATTTCAACCAAAGATTGATGCAATATGTGTACTAGTTTCACTAACATGAATTTGTTTAATGTCTATCAAGATTTTGATGCATCCACATTCACTGGCTAAAAACAAAATAAAGTAATTATTTTGTTCAGACTTACCATTCCATTGAACATACAACTTTTACAATTAAAGAAAACATTGACACTTACCGTTCCTTTAAATCGATTTCGGAAATTTAATTTTGATCATAATTTTTAATTTTTTTTAATTTTCAGAGCTTGTTTTTAATCCAAATATAACATATATATATGTTTTTGGAATCAGGAAATGATGTAAAATAAGATGAACGTAAATTTGGATCGTTTTATATATAAAAAAAAAATTATTACAATTTTCAGATTTGTAATGGCCAAAGTCATTAATTAATTTTTAAGCCACCAAGCTGAAATGCAATACCGAAGTCCGGCCTTCGTCGAAGATTGCTTTACAAAAATTTCAATCAATTTAATTGAAAAATGAGGGTGTGACAGTGCCGCCTCAACTTTTACAAAAAGCCGGATATGACGTCATCAAAAGTATTTGTCGAAAAAAAGAAAAAAACGTCCGGGGATATCATACCCAGGAACTCTCATGTCAAATTTCATAAAGATCGGTCAAGTAGTTTAGTCTGAATCGCTCTACACACACACACGCACAGACAGACAGACACACACACACACACACACATACACCACGACCCTCGTTTCGATTCCCCCTCTATGTTAAAACATTTAGTCAAGTTTTGACTAGGTGAAATCGAAAGAAAAACTATTATTAACAAATGTTTAGCCTAATTTTTCACTTCATAGAATATCATAGCAGCAAAAACTCACCTTTTCTCAAGAACCTTGGGTGTTGATCACTGTCGTAACAAAATCACAGACTTCGGAAACATTCTCGAAATCTTTCCTCGCTGCTGGAAGCTGAACTATTTCTCTCTGTAACTGCGCAGTCACCCGCACCTCTAAGTCACTACGCGCAAAATAGTTCTAATCTTTCTTCAAAACTCTGAACATTATTTGCAAAACCGTTCACCATCGTAACTGAATTTTGAAGAAGCATGTCATATTGCGCAACTTTCAACTTAGTTTGCAGATGCAATTTTGAGAAAATAATACTTAAATAACATTTAGCTTAGCGATTTTCTATGCCCTTTCATGTCAAGATCGTGTTGAAGATGAATATGCAAATTCTAAAGTTCAAATTTAGGACTTGTTGCTGTTGCACGCGTGTGGAAACCTATGTTACGACAGTGATGGGCAAACTTTCAAGCGATTAATTTCGTTTAAAAAACAATTCTGTGGACAAAATAACATTTCAACTGTCAAGTACACTTACACCAAACACACATAACAAGACTGAATAGCAGTCCTTGGACATTCTAAACGATTCTTGTAGTGAGGTGCAAAACTAGTTGATGGTTCATGTCACAGATCAGACCTCCCTTTTTCACGCATCCAATCATTTCTTTCGCAAAACAACCTTCATAATAATCATGCAAAATACTCAGTTTTGTTTGTACTATTTCTTTATTCATTTTACTTCTCAAAAATACCAATATCATGATTTAAAATTCAGTATGTTTCAATTGTGGGCTAATTTGATTATGGCACACACAAAAGGTTCAGTTTCTGAGACGCACCCAGACACACTGACACACGCACACCGGCACACACACTGACACACACACCTGCACACACACACACACACACACACACACTGACACACACACCGTGCACACACACACACACCTGCACACACACACACACACACACACACACATACTGACACACACACCGTGCACACACACACACACACACACACGCACGCACACAAACACAAACACACACACACACACTTCATCAGTCACGAGTCAGTTTCCATCAAGTGCGAATATTCCACAACTCTGTGCTACTCGGTGTAAAGCCTGAACACGTACACGTGCACTCCTCAGGTGAGAGCGATAGCCCATTTCCCATGTCTGCCGTGCCAGCCAATCAGAAGGTAGGGATGGGAATGGTGCCAGAGGAGCGCCTGAAAAAGTTCCAGAGTTTCTGCAAACAAAGCGCTGGGGCTGCAGCTGCTTTCTCCGCCCTGTGCCGGGTGCCACTGGTTGCCAAATGGATAAGGACCGAGGGCTGATGATCCTACCCCAGACATCCCAACTACTGTTCAGTACACGCGGGCACAAGATTTAATCAGCAACCGCTCGTTCAGCATTGCTTTTGGTTTAAACAGAACTTTATTCAAAATAACAGGAACCAATTAATAACAAGAAATAAGGACACGTGACCCAAGCAAAACAAAATTACACAAATGTTCACGATGGCGGACACTGTGACAGCATGATAACCCAAGAAGACTGATCAAGTCGAGGAGGAGCATTGTTTTTGACTACTTCAAGCGAACATAAAACAGAAAAGTTAATTCCTGTCCCATGTCCAATGCTATAGATTTCAAGAATTTCACCTACAGTTTCATTCCCTTCAAAATCTGGAAAGAAAAAGAAAAGATGTGAACTTTGTTTGAGAATCCTTTGCCTGTGTCTTTTTCAGTCTTGATCGTCTACCTGTATACGAAAGTCAAAGCAAAAACTAACTGCACGAAAGTAAAAGTTTTTGAAGTCAGTCTGCAGCCCGGCAGAATAAAGTTGGGCTCTGGAAGCATCTGGCACTTCCTCACCCTGACTCCTTGTTGTCGGTGGCGAGTTGTCTACGATTCCAGACAAAAAAAGTCTGAAAGTTCACAAAGTTTGAAAGGTTGTAGCTGCAAAAGCCCTCGTTACAGCTTGAATTTCTCCTGCATTCTTCTGTGGACAAACGTTCTTACCATCAAGCAAAATGGTAAGTGACTGTTGTTGGTTGTTGTTCAGTGTTGCCGGTGGCGAGTTGTCTACGATTCCAGACAAAAAGTCTGAAAGCTCACAAAGTTTGAAAGGTTGTAGCCGCAAAAGCCCTCGTTACACTTGAATTTCTCCTGCATTCTTCTGTGGACAAACCCTAGCATCAAGCAAAATGGTACGGTGACTGTTGTTGTTGTTGTTGAAATCTCAGTGTATGATGCGAAGCTTTGGGGGTTCTTTGGGACTGTCTTCGTAGTAGAGAGAAGTTGATGGACCGGTGTCACGAAATTTTCTTTCGCCGAAATATTTTTTCTCCCCCACCAACACGTTTCACTCATTTTTGTACAAAAAACAATTCTTATGCAAAACCATCCTCTGACTACGGGTTAGGGGTAAGTTTGGGAATGGGTTAGGTATGTAAACAGTTTTAAAATGCGTCAATTTCTGGCGATGTTTGTGAACGAAGATTTCGGGTATGTCTTAATACCGAATTCCCGCGGACGGCGTCGATTGAATTCTTAGTTCACAAACATTGCCAGAAATTGACGCATTTTAAAACTGTTTACATACCTAACCCATTCCCAAACTTACCCCTAACCCGAAGTCAGAGGATGGTTTTGCAGAAGAATTGTTTTTGGTACAAAAATGAGTGAAACGTGTTGGTGGGGGAGAAAAAATACTTCGGCGAAAGAAAATTTCGTGACACCGGTTCCAGTGAAAAATGCAGGAAGCGCTACGGCATCTTCTGTGTTGCTGGAAAAGACATCAACTGCTTCTTTTTAGACAAGAAAGCTCGGTTTTCTACTATGGGTTGTAAAAGTGAAGTTGATATTGCGTAAGCCTATTTCAAAGCTCTCTCCGTGTACTTTTGAAAAGTTCTCAAAATCAGTTGCGTGTTTTTCTTTGATTATACACAATGTGTGTTAGTTGACTGCAGAACTGCGCCGTTTCCTACAGGATGATTTATTTTTGTATGCAAAATGTAGACCTATTCAATCCTGATTTTGCTGTTTCAGTCATTGACTTTAAGAAGGAGACTAGTGTTCCGAAGATTAAAACCTTCGCACTCAGGTTAAATCTATATATTAGATATAATATTTCCATCAGCATGATGCTACTACATTTTACTTCATGAATCATCGCTCAAGGCTGATGGTTTATCGGCAGACGCCAAAGATCGCAAAAGCAAAACTGACGCAGTCACAGACAGTGTTACAATTCCTAGCCTGACATGGTCAATCCGTAATTATCCGGCAATTGAAAGCGTGAATGTCTATCTACATCAAGGCTTACATTTTCTTTCGATTGGAATCCGGTAACAGCTAACTCTTCGTTATCAAGCAAGTTAACAGACTCAGTCAGTTTTCACATTTTAAAAATAGTAAAATTTTGTTAAAATTTTTTTATGATGAAGCAAAAGGTCACTTGCACTGCGAATCTTCATCATTACTCACGTGAATATAACGGGTTATTTTGGAACATTAAAACTTGTACTTGTTAATTAAAGAAAATCGGCAAAGATTATCTACAACCTAACACACGTACTTGTCATCGTGTGACTGGCAGTGTTACATGATGACAACACCTGAATTCCATTAAGTCAAAGGGGAAGAAAACTTTCTTTCTTTACTTGGTGTTTAACGTCGTTTTCAACCACGAAGGTTATATCGCGACGGGGAAAGGGGGGAGATGGGATAGAGCCACTTGTCAATTGTTTCTTGTTCACAAAAGCACTAATCAAAAAATTGCTCCAGGGGCTTGCAACGTAGTACAATATATTACCTTACTGGGAGAATGCAAGTTTCCAGTACAAAGGACATAACATTTCTTACATACTGCTTAACTAAAATCTTTACAAAAATTGACTATATTCTATACAAGAAACACTTAACAAGGGCAGGGATCTACTAATATAGGTCTATAACAAGGGTAAAAGGAGAAACAGAATCTGTTAGTCGCCTCTTACGACATGCTGGGGAGCATCGGGTAAATTCTTCCCTCTAACCCGCGGGGGGTCAAGGGGAAGAAAAGCAGTGCTTCCGAATCTTCCATCACTGAGTTGACACGCGCCGATAAGACTGCTGATAACAACACAAAGAAAGTAGAAACAGACTTGCAGGATAATAAATAAGCGGTGAAGGAGAGAGATGCCAATAGTGTGCCGTGTAATGGTGGAGAGGAGGAGGGAGATCGGGGGGGTGGGGGGGGGGGGGAGCACTGAACGTCTTTTGTCCAGCTAGTTTTAGTATTCACCGTGCATTATGTTTGCACTCGATCAATACAAACAAACACACAAACGAACAAATAAAGAAAAAAATCAAGAAATGTTAAATTATTGGAACGTTTAATTCATTAGCAAAATATTCATAAAAGCAGACAACAAACCCTGGTTCTCGTGCACGATTTGAGGTTATATAGGTTAGCGTGCAAGTCAATTTCTTGTCTCGTTCAACGTGATTTCAAAAACCTAGTCAACTTTCTTTTATGACTAGAGCCCCCCCCCCCCCCCCCCTCCTTCCTCCTATATAATCTCCACTGAGGGGATGCGTCTACCTTTGTATACTGACAAGGAACCTCAATCAGACACATAGGTGAACGACCACTAAATGGCAAAATTGCCTGCACCTGATCCTGCAACAGAGATGCAGTGGAACTCCCTTTTAAGACCTCCAAAATGTTGAGTAAATTAGGTCTTCCGGATTATTAAATGGAGTTAAATTTATAGAGGTCATGAACAGAAAATCTATCAAAAAAAATAATAATGTCCTAAAACAAACAACGAAGGGAGGTGTCTGAAATCGGGGGTCTTCAAGGGAGGGTGGGGAGGGGGGGGGTTCCACTCAATCAATCAATCAATCAATCAATAAATCAATATGAGGCTTATATCGCGCGTACTATTCCGTGGGTACAGTTCTAAGCGCAGGGATTTTTATTTTGTTAAATTTTTTTGTTAAATTTTTTATGCAATTTATATCGCGCACATATTCAAGGCGTAGGGATTTATTTATGCCGTGTGAGATGGAATTTCTTTTACACAATACATCACGCATTCACATCGGCCAGCAGATCGCAGCCATTTCGGCGCATATCCTCTGCCTAGCTACTTGCAAACAAGACACTTAGTCATTCTTTCCAACGTTTACTGTTCTCTGTTCACGCTGGGTCAGTGAGAGAAGGAACAGTATGACTCACTGCGCAAGTTCTGTGTTTCTGCCGGTGCTACCCAGACAGACAGAGAAGCAACACTCATTGCCATGAGAGAGAGAGAGAGAGAGAGAGAGAGAGAGAGAGAGAGAGAGAGAGAGAGTTTGTCAGTATAACTCAGAAATGCCAAGCATTCAGTCCGGCAACAGGCGAGAAGTGATGCACGATGTGCATAAAGCTGTCAAGTGATGCAGAAAATCCACAACTCTACCCCCCCGCCCCCCCTATTACTCTTGGCTCATAAAAATAAACTGTATAGGCATCTGTTTTACACGGGAAATTGTCTAGTAAGCAAGTCAAGCAGGATTACCAATGCACAGACACATGGCACTAGGACTGATGTGTTTGTGAATGTGGGGGGTTAGGGGGTGTTATTAGGCAAGAGCTAGAGACCACGCCCACCCCCCAGCTGTCCTCCAACAACTCAGTTGAATTGTGTCCAATCTAATACATTTTGCCTTTCATCCTAGACTTACAAAGTCTTGTTCCTGCGCGCTTGTGTACATTCTGTCGTGAAAGTCAGTTTCCATTGAGCGGCTTTGTATTTGCAGTTATACTCCAGGGACCGCTTATTATTTCAAGTGAGCATAATATAAATCAGTGCATCAGATTAAGTGCGGACATCTTTGTGCGTGATTAGACTGCCCAAATCAGAAATAATTAGTACCCCCTCCTCGAAACTAATAATCTTAAAAAGAACAACACTCAAACTGTATTATAACATTCTGTCATTGCTACATAAAATCAAGTTAACACAATTGTGTATATAAAATAACAACCTTATTATATTGGTAAAAAAAAACCCACCACTGCAGGTAGTACTGCTACAGTTAATCTAGCTTGAACTTTGTTCTATCAGTTCATCGTGAGTGTATCTCAGTGCCCGTGGTTCTGCTTTACTCTACCTAACATTAACCATCACTTCTTGAAGTAAACTTGCCCCGATTTGTCCGACCATTTCAACGTGAATGCATCTCCGAGCACTGGAGCTTTACTCTCTACTCAGTACTGTTGGCATCATCTCATACTGTGTCCAATTTTCTGTGCCATTTCAGCGTGCATTATTCGCTGCATTTTACATGAGGCTCATCATTTTTGAGTAATTTTAGCTTGCATTATTCGCTGCTTTAATTAGTTATCACGTCTTATTACATGAGGTCACCATTTTATGTCATTTCAGCATGCATTTTTCGCTGCTTTAGTTCCGAAAATCCTCATCATTTTCTGTGTCATTTCAGCGTGTATTTACGCTGCTTTAGTTATCAACTCTCATAAAATCCTCAACAATTTCTGTCATTTCATCTTGGCCATCATCTCATCAAATGTTTCCATCGTTCTCTGTTTCTTTTATTAGTTTATTTCGATGTGTACAATTATTTGACTTGGCTGAATGTGAGTTAAAACTTTGTCAAGTGTATAAGTATACTTCGATGTGTATTTCTATTGATTTGTAATTGTGTACATGGGCCCTAATCAATTATTTATGGATGTTTTTGTGAGGCACTCAGAACAATTTTAGGATTTGCGCCATATACATATCCTCATTATTATTATTATTGTTTTCAGCGTGAATGTATCTCGGTGCACGTGGGCCAGGCTGGCGTCCAGATGGGCAATGCATGCTGGGAGCTGTACTGCCTGGAGCACGGCATCTACCCTGACGGCAAGATGCCCTCGGACAAGACCATGGGTGGAAGCGACGACTCCTTCAACACTTTCTTCAAGGAGACGGGGTCCGGGAAGCACGTACCCAGGGCCATCTTCGTCGACCTCGAGCCCACAGTCGTAGGTGAGTCAAGTCAGAGATACAGAATGGTGTATCTAGGCTGCTGGGCGATCTGGATCTGTAACTGGGTGAAAAAAGTTGCAGGAGTTGATGGTCAACTTTGTTCTCAATCGGGTTTAATAGAACTGTGAATTGTTGACGGCTTGCAACTGCTGGACCCTTTCAGTGTTGCACATTGAACGGTCACTGTTGTGTACCAGCGAGGTTGCGCGCGTGCATATGACTTTCGGTTCCTTTTCTCAGCCAAGATCAGTGACCCATTTGACACCAATATACACAGAGAACTTCACACTGCGTGCTTCCTCCTAGTTTTTAGAACTCTGAACTGTCTTTTTTACTAACCTCAGCTTCGAACCTGTTTTCAGTCAGTCTGTTGACTCTCCTGTCATTTCTTGTGCAGACGAGGTACGGACAGGGCAGTACAGACAGCTGTTCCACCCAGAGCAACTCATCACAGGCAAAGAGGACGCGGCCAACAACTATGCCCGCGGACATTACACTATCGGCAAGGAAATCGTGGATCTGGTTCTGGACCGCATCAGGAAGCTGGCTGACCAGTGCACAGGACTGCAGGGTTTCCTCATCTTCCACTCATTTGGCGGCGGCACGGGCTCTGGCTTCACCTCCCTGCTGATGGAGCGTCTGTCTGTGGACTACGGCAAGAAGTCCAAGCTGGAGTTCGCCGTCTACCCTGCTCCTCAGGTACGTCGAAAGCGTTTTGTTTCACATATTCTGAATTGTTTCCTTTAGACGGTTATTTCTCCGTCTACCCTGCTCCTCAGGTATGTCGAAAGCGTTTTGTTTCACATATTCTGAATTGTTTCCTTTAGACGGTTATTTCTCCGTCTACCCTGCTCCTCAGGCCAATGGACAATGACCATTTCGTTTCCAATATTCTGAGTGACTCCCTTTAATTATTTCTTTTTAATTTACACAATTGGAACCCTAGGTTTACTTGGTGAAATGATATCTGTTTAAGCCTCACATTAATTGGACGATGTTGACTTTGCGAAGTTGGCTGCATGAAGCTTTGGCAATGAATGTTCCAATAAAAAGACTTCACGAAGTCGACTTCTGGCTCAAAAAGGACAGCCTTTATACACAGTCTTCAGTGTTCTGTCCTGTAATTGCTAGTGTTCACAGCAGTGGTAGAGCCGTACAACACTTATTTCAGCATGATTTAATGGTTACATTTCTATACGTTGGAAGGGGATATTTTCAGTCACAGAAGGCATTTGGAAACTGAGATGAGTGCTTCAAAGGCATTCTGTTTTGTCAAACATTGTCCCAGTCAAGGAACGAGATGTTTTTTTTTGCCAAGTTGGCCGGTTTTTCTTCTTCTTCTTCTGCGTTCGACGGTTGTGTCTGGGGTCGTAGTTCCGCTGCTGTCGTGAACTGGAACGTCGCTTTCAGGTCTTCTGACGTTCCCCAGAGCTTGGTCTCCAGTGTAGCTCCTTCTGGCCAGATGGCCAGTTTTTAAATTGTTGTATGTTTGGTTTGGTTTTCATAACTGTTGTGCTCGATTGCAGGTGTCGACAGCAGTGGTGGAGCCGTACAACTCCATCCTGACCACGCACACCACCCTGGAGCACTCGGACTGTGCCTTTATGGTGGACAACGAGGCCATCTACGACATCTGCCGCCGTAACCTGGACATCGAGCGTCCCTCCTACACCAACCTCAACCGTCTGATCGGCCAGATCGTGTCCTCCATCACGGCCTCTCTCAGGTTTGACGGCGCCCTCAACGTGGATCTGACCGAGTTCCAGACCAACCTGGTGCCCTACCCCCGTATCCACTTCCCCCTCGCCACATACGCTCCTGTCATCTCTGGTGAGTGGTGAATGAGTCAGACTTTGGGTTTTTTTTCAACCTATTTTTTCCACTACTTTGTCACTGGTGTGACTTACTAAGGCAACCTACCAATTTCAAAAATTGCATATCGGGTAAGCTGCCGTGAATGATTGAAAACTTTGAGGTTTTTGACATGTTTGCACAAGCTATACTTTATTGTAAGAAACATGAAAATAAAAGACTTAGAGGCTAGATTGTTGATGATGCCCAAGAACAAGAAAAACCTTCATTGTTACATGACATTAGAAAGTTTATCTTATGAAGTGTTACAATGTCTTTGTCTTGCTCAAACCAATTCTCATCATTGTTTGAACAGCGGAGAAAGCCTACCACGAGCAGCTGTCAGTGGCTGAGATCACCAACGCCTGCTTCGACCCTGCCAACCAGCTGGTGAAATGCGACCCCCGGCACGGCAAGTACATGGCCTGCTGCATGCTGTACCGTGGTGACGTCGTGCCCAAGGACGTCAACGCCGCTATTGCTAGCATCAAGACCAAGCGCACCATCCAGTTTGTGGACTGGTGTCCTACTGGTTTCAAGGTTAGTACTGGTGGTCTTTCTGTCACATGACCCCCAAATCTAAAGAAGTGAGATCTTGTCTGAAAATGGAGGTCAAGTTCCAGGATTGCTAAATTTAAAATAAAAAAATCTGAGAAACGTTGCCTTCATCGGTGATTTAGGGGTAAATTCGCAGGCTTACAGAAGATAATAAAACAATACAAGAAAGGTTAGTTATTGGAATGGTTAATGTTTTTACAAAACGAAGCATTCACAAGTACGTCTATCTATCTTTATAGCGGACAGACATACTAATACTTATGAGACAAATAAATAAGGTCCTATAAAAAGAGGCGGGGTTTCTTAAACCAGATTTGTTACAAAACTGTTTGGTCCTATTGTGTGATTAATGTGCTTGTCTGCTGCTCTTTTCAAGAGTCTTTAATTGTAGTAAAGATAAACATGTAATAAAGAGACTGAGATAAAATTAATGTTATTTCAGTGCTCTCTAAATGAGGTGCAACCTTGATCAGAGACATAGATAGAAGAGATGCGAAGCGCTGTCTTCCCGCTCGCGTTATCTTCGCCTACGGCAGGGGCAAGTAATCCTCCCACTGGCGCCAAGCTCGCGGTATCTTCGCCTACGGCAGGGGCAAGTAATCCTCCCACCGTGGCGCCAAGCTGGCAATTGTTGTGTTTTTAAAGAGTTATAACTGTTTCATAGAAAATCATAGATAATAAAACATGCAATTTGTTAATTATTTGCACTCAAGAGAAACAGAAAATCACAAGAAGAAGATTATTGCATCATTTGGTGATTAGAAGATGAATCCTAAAGTAAGCAATTTCGCTCATTTCTCCTTAAAAACTTTTTATCCACACGCCAGTGTAAGTGCGAGAACCACTTGAGTGAGACTTGAAAGCATCACAATTTAATTACAGCGCGTCAAAAATTATACAAACAGATTAATGTCTACACCAGTAATGCATTTGCCAGTTAAGGGAAAGCAAAGTTGCGCACAAAAGAAAATATTAGCTCCCAAACATTGCCTCCACGCACAATGGACTTAGAAACAATGGCCGCAAGAACCGAAGGAACCGTTTTTGACTCACATCGGGAACCCAATCCTCTCAAATGCGTTCGTGTGCACACTATTGAAGCTACAGAATATGAATCAAGTTTACTTACCACTGATATCTCTTGTCTGAAGCTGGATATATCCAAAGAAATATGACAGAAAAGCACTTCAAATCGGTGTCAGAGAGCAAGCGAACAACAACGTAGTACGGGATGATGGCTAACAATCGCGCGAGGTCACGTTGACCGAGCGCTGTACCCCAAGAGTTCACGCGAGCGGCCCTCGCTTCGCATCTCTGTATGTATGTCTCTGCCTTGATATAAATCACACCCAGGATATGTGTTCCTTTGCCCAAATATCCTGGGTTTGATTCAAGTCAAGGATATTTGTTCCTTTGCCCTCCTCCAAAATCGGCGTATGCTGCCTGAATGGCATGGAAAAAACCGCTCATACACGTGAAAGTCCACTCGTGCAAAAACATGAGTGAACGTGGGAGTTTCAGCCCATGAACAAAGAAGAAGAAGGAGAGTTCCTTTGCCCATGTAGTTTAGCTTGTTCCAATGCATGAAAGTTGTAAACGTTCTTTACTATTTCAGGTGGGCATCAACTACCAGCCCCCCACCGTGGTGCCTGGCGGTGACTTGGCCAAGGTGCAGCGTGCCGTGTGCATGTTGAGCAACACCACCGCCATCGCCGAGGCCTGGGCCCGTCTCGACCACAAGTTCGACCTCATGTACGCCAAGCGCGCCTTCGTGCACTGGTACGTGGGGGAGGGCATGGAAGAGGGCGAGTTCTCAGAGGCCCGTGAGGATCTGGCCGCCCTGGAGAAGGACTACGAGGAGGTGGGAGAGGACGCTGTGGAGGCTGAAGACGAGGAAGGAGAAGAATATTAAAGAGACATTAATAAAGCGCCTTCTTCATTCCCCAGATCAGACACTTTTTTCATGAAATGGTTTTCACAAAAATGTCAGACTTCATGGGATATTTAACAAGACACTGTTATGATAAAATGGCTCACACACAGATTTGATTGGATATTTAGCAAGACACTGTTATGATAAAATGGTTCTCACAAAAATGTCAGACTTGATGGGATATTTAGGCCAACAAAAAAAAGTCTGTTTACGGTAACATAGGCCAAAAAAATAGGGTCGGTAGGTCGGGATTTTTTTTCTTCCCAAAAAACCCTATTTTTAAGTTATTTTGCCAAAAAACAGACTTTTTTTTTACATTTTTATTCTTTTTTTTCCCAAATGCCAAAAAAAAGTCTAGGGTCGTGCGAAAAAATAGGGTCCGTCGGGATACCGTAAACAGACTATTTTTTTTTCCTTAACATGAGGAAACAGAATATTAGAAACACTAACCTTGGCAGAAACCAAAGATATCTTTATCCCTGTTTTTCCGTTTCTAACGATGAAGAGGTTCATATTAGCTTGATAAAAAAGTAAGTGGTAGACAAAAAAGGAGCACTAGAAAGAACTGATTCTAAATTCTTGAATTCAAAATTACCGGTACCTCCCTGAAACTAACAACCGTCTCATAAAAGCAGAGTGAAGAAAACATTTTCTTTTAGAAACCCTTTTGCAATACATTTCAAGACTGTAGTGTTTATCAGGGACATAAGTTCCTATTGAGCATTTTCACATATTTAAAAAAAAAATTGAAATCCTACTGCAATAAAACAAGAAGAAAAAGTACATGTACATCTGAATAATTTACAATCTGCTGATGACTTTCCATTTAACAATGTTTTTTTTCTTGTGTGCGGTTTTGTACAAGATAAGGCCATTGTTAAATCTCTGTCAAGCGGTGCAATACTTTCAGTAAGCTCAGAACAGCATTGTCTAATGTGCCTTTGAACACTTTACATTTTTGGCTAATTAGCCGGACAACGCCCACAGAACTTTTTTAAGTATTAAAGATGGGGAAATCCGTCTGATGTTTGTTGTTTTCATGTGAAAGCATGGTGTGTGTGTGTGTGTGTGTGTGTGTGTGTGTGTGTGTGTGTGTGTGTGTGTGCATGTGTGTGTGTTTAATCAGATAGAAAGAAAGAGCTGATAAAGAAAATCAGAAGTGTATCAAATGACATCACACACACACACAAATGACATCACACACACACACACAAAGACACATTCAATTTAAAATCATTTTTATCCACACACAAACATCAACCACTCATGTTACAAACAAGCACAATTAATTGCAGTACACGTTCTTACAAAAGCAGTTATCACATTTCTCCAAAGTTATTATTATATTCGATAAAGTGCTCACTGTATCCCAAAATTTTGTCTATGCATGAGGCAATTGCCCAATAACTTATTGTGCAATTTGTCACTAGTTGAACTACATGCACACCTAAACAGTGTTACTTTCTACAAACCTTTGAATCTGAAAGCCCATACTAAAGATGAAAAAAGTACATGTACTCAAAAAGAAGAAGACAGGGTAAAAGAGTTTCAAAATTGTACACAATCTCCAAATTTCATTGATCTTCTCATGCATCCCTGGTTGAAAAGAAGAAAATGATTCACACATGACCAAGTTGTGATTTACTGATTCACAACCAACAAAATGTGTCCAACGTTTAATATTAGAGAGGAGTACCTTGAGGAATTAAAGAGGAGGAAGTCCTCCAAAAAGAGGAAGAATCTCACCTCTGCCGTTTATATTTTTAGGAATTATGGATATGAATAATATAGTATAGGGCCATGGCAATGGTGGATCTGAGTCATTACTGGTCAATCGTCCTGCTAGATCCTTCAAGGAGATTACAACAAGACCAAAAGGGCCATGTCAGAGGAAAAAAATCAATGCACAAGCATATAAACCCATATTTCATAACCCTGCGCACACATGTGAGCTGAGAATGCTAAGTCTAGCACTGGATCTTCAATACACAGACAAGACACCTCGATCATGGCATCCATATGGTTTGGGATCAGAAATCACAGAGCATCATTCATTCAAAGTTTATCATAGGTAAGTACTTTCTGATTTCTCTGTACACATACCAATGATTCTGATACAACACCGCACAAATACAAAATCAAAGTCATATACAGAAATCCACTGGGAACTCTATTTGATAGTGTTTTCCAAAGCTAATGTTACGCCCAAACTTTCTATATCTCCTTTAAATGACTTTCAATAACGTAAGCAGTAAACAATTCGGCCTCCATTACCAGCTGAATGTTCTCAGACGAAAGTTGATGTTTAGGCCAAACTTTTTCAATAGTTCAAATGTCTTTCTGCAGCGTAAGCAGTACGCACATCGGTCACTTTTCACCAGCTGAAAGTTATAAGTCAAAAGTTGATGTTTTGGCCTTCAAAATGTCTTCCCTTAACATAAACAGGAAGCGCATATTAAGTCTCTTTTTACAAGCAAAAAGTTCTCAGTGACGGGAGATGTCACAGAACTAGTCCTCTAAAGACAGAGTACGATTACCCACATGACAGGGTGATAAAAAACTTTCTTTCTTTCTTTATTTGGTGTTTAACGTCGTTTTCAACCACGAAGGTTATATCGCGACGGGGAAAGGGGGGGAGATGGGATAGAGCCACCTGTTAATTGTTTCTTGTTCACAAAAGCACTAATCAAAAAATTGCTCCAGGGGCTTGCAACGTAGTACAATATATGACCTTACTGGGAGAATGCAAGTTTCCAGTACAAAGGGTGATAAAAAACGTGAACGCAATTTTCCTCTTGGGATGACAGAATCACCTTATATGCACAATGTATCAAGTGTTCCCGCAAGTGATAATTAAGGTACGCTCAACAACGACAACAACAGCTAGTCCAGACCGGGGAACCCCTGTTTTGCACTAAGAGTATTCTCAAACAAATTTGGCGTATTTTTAGAAAAATAGGTGTACTCCACACAACATTTCAACATCGATGATTCAAACGTCTGTTGCATCGTTAATTACACATTAACATGCTTCCATTTGAAACTTCGAGGTCTTCATCGGGGATTGACGCCCGACAAAAGCTAATTGAAGCCCGACGGAGCGAAGCGACGGAGGGCTTCAAATAGACTTTGGGAGGGCGTCAATCCACGATGAAGACCTCGAAGTTTTAAATGGAAGCATGTTAATGTTATTGTAATTCAATCTGACGACGATCTCTTTCCTGCTTTCATGCGGTTGTAAACAGACAGAATTGGTTCTGTTCTGTTCACACACTACTTTCAGTCCACCTACATACCTGCAAGGGTCAAGTCCCAAGAAATATGTCTCTGTATTCCTATCGTATCACTCTGCTCCTGTTTTGTTTTCTTTCACACACATTTTCCCTTCTTTTTTGACGGGTTTCTGGACAGCAAACTCTAAAACAAATTCTTTTCATTACAAAAGCTATCTTTGGAATTGACTGACGTAGTCCGGAAGAATTCATGCATCAACTTACGTCACGTATTCGTGGTCATCACTTCGCATACCTTATGGTCTCAGTATTTCGTTGGCCTTCATATTTCCTACTTGTAAAATGACCCTCAAAGCTAACCGAGACAAGTTGAGGATGTATCAATGCGCCTCGCCAGCAGGTCGTTAATGGATTTTTTAGCGAGTGGTTATCGACAATTAATGACCGGTAAATTTTAATGAGTTGGGGCATTCTGACCAATCACAGGATCTGTTTCATTAAAACGCAAACTTGATTGAATTACAATTAAGTTTACCAAAACATTTAAAACAAATACTCCTTTCAATGTGTAATGACAAAAGCTGTTATTGATCAAATGCAGAGTTATTTGTTTGTTTATTTGTTGCTTAACGTCCAGCCGACTACGCAGAGCCATATCAGGACGAGGAAGGGGGGGATGAAGGGGGCCACTTGTCAAGCGATTCCTGTTTACAAATGCACTAACCCATTACTTGTGTCCCAGCAGGCTTTAGTAAAACTAAATTAATACCTACTGGAAGATTACCAGTTTCCAGTATGTTAAAATAGGCTTAACCTATCTACTGCTGGACTTACATCAGAACACTAACAGATTAAACTATACATGAATCGCGAGACAAGCGGCAAGAGAAGAGATTTTTGGAAAAAATACAGGTGAATGAGCAAGAAGGCAGAAAAAAGAAAAGAATTCATGAAGAAAAAGAGAGCATGACAGGAAAGAGGAACCAAAAATCTACCTAACAGCAAACTAGAAAGCTCCTGCGGTTCCAAAAACAGGAGGGGCTTTTAATTTCATAACCGCAGTGCCCCACTGCGGGAAAATGCAGAGTTATAAAGTTATTTTAATCATTAAAAGAAACAGAAGAAAAACAGTCTTAAGAATTTTTCTCGTCATATCTTTTTTTCCACTGACCGTACTGATAGTATTTTAAACAATCAAGCGTACAAAATATGGCAAAATTGTATGGGTTCCCAGGTCTGCTAGTCCATCATTTAGACGACTCTCTCCAGCATAAACTGCACTGCCTCTTTCTTCTTCAGCACTCTGGGAACTTTGTACTGGTTGGAAGACGCTGAACTGTTCTTGATCATGAATTCCCTCAGCTGCTGGAAAGTTCCGGGCTGCACGAGATGAACCTGCATCTCCCCGATGCTGGCTTTCTTCCGGAACGAAGAGTATGGGTAGGACTTGGCGCTCAAAGCTTCATCAATCTTGAACAAAACAAAGGGAGAAAACCATGAAGCATATCTAGAAATATCTACGAGAGCAAGACGTTCAATTTCGCGTGCGCAGTTGCCCCTTTTTTGAGGATGTAAAAATAAAAATAAATAAATGCATATATATATCTTGAGATCAAAGAAATGACACATAACTGAGCTGTGTCCATTTTCCGTTCACTGTCTTATTCTTATTTGCTTGTCCATCCACTGCAAAGAACCGCCCTGATATGGCCCTTCGTGGTCGGCTGGGCGTTAAGCAATTTGTTTGTTTGTTTGCTTAACGCCCAGCCGACCACGAAGGGCCATATCAGGGCGGTGCTGCTTTGACATTTAACGTGCGCCACACACAAGACAGAAGTCGCAGCACAGGCTTCATGTCTCACCCAGTCACATTATTCTGACACCGGACCAACCAGTCCTAGCACTAACCCCATAATGCCAGACGCCAGGCGGAGGGCGTTAAGCAAAACAAAACACACACAAAAAAACACTACAAAGACCACTAGGTCAACTGCCTAATGTTTCATGCTGTCTATACTAACTGTTCCAATAACTAACCTTTCTTGCTTGTTTTTTTAATTCTTGATTTTGGAACATAAGCAGTCTATCTGTTTTGGATTTGTCAAAAATATCTTGCAAAATGAGGTCTTGAAAGAGAGAAGTTCCCAAAATAAAGGTAATTTTACAGGATTCATGAAAAGAAAAAACACTTTCAAGGCGGAGATTTCGCTTTATGTATAAAGGGAGGCAATAATGCAGGTGCCTGAAGGTCTAAGGATCATAAGAAAATCTATGCTCTGTTCAATACTGACTGCTTACTTTTTCATTCCCAAATATTCATATATTCAGTGCTACAGTGGAACCCCCCTTTAAAACACCCAAATTTAAGGATTCCTCTTTTAGAAGACCTTGCTTTTTCAGTTTTTCTGTTCAAAACCTCTGATAATTTACCTCTATTTTAAGACTTCCCCCCTTTAAAAGACCTGATTTCTTCAGATTTGTGGAGGTCTTAAAAGGGGGTTTCACTGTTCTGGTGTTGCGGGTAAAGAAGCAGGGATGGCCAAATCGTCTGCCCGGACACCAGGGGCGAGTAAAAAATCCGCCGGGTAGAAACCGCTTGGCAACTCGCCCGGCTGGCCATTGGAAATTCTGGTCAAATGCGACCCTTTTGGTTGTATTATCCCGTTTTAAAGCCATATAAACACTGCAGATCAACTGTGGTATGTACCCGGCCAGCAAAATTTCTGCCGGGCTAGTGACTTTCTTGAAGTTACTCGCCCAACTGGCGAGTTCCAATTTTGAGATTTGGCCATCCCTGAGAAGGAAAGGAGGGTTGATGTTTTTGCTACTCACGAGCTTTGTCTGTGCGCTGGAGACGGTTGGCGTTCCCTTGTCACCCTCCACCTCCAGAAACACATGGTAGCAGGGGAGCTTACTCCTGTACTCTAAAATGATAAAATCAATAGACATATTATAACATGTACATGGACAATGTTTTCCCGGCATTTATTCTATTTTGATTGTAAAAAATCCTTAAATTTCTCACTAACACATACATTTCTGCATGAAAATCAAAGCCAACCTAAAGGTATATATACATGTTGTGCTCATAAATTCACTCAGTGGCACCATCACTGTCCATGAATGTGCTAGAAATAATGCTCCTGGAACAACCTGACATAGTAGCCATTGAAACAATGGTCAAGACTAAGAAGTGACCAATTCTACCCGTAATGGGCCCTCCTGCAGCTGTTCTAGTGCATAGATAATTGCTGAATATTCCTGAATCAACTTGAACCTTCATCTTGTGTTTCGCACAACACTCTCCTCAACCAATTCATTACAGTCTACTGGGCTATCCTAAAAAAAACATACACTGCCATTCAAGGATATATGCACGCCAAGTACACTGCTGGTAGCAGTGAACAAATCAGACTCCAACAGCGCAACTTAAAATGGCAACCAGAAAAGTTAACAGGTTCAAATGATTTAAACCTACTCACAGATAAGACTTTCACACACACACACACACTTTATTACTTTTTATGTCTGTGTCCTCCACCACAATACTCTCGGCACAGCAGTAGTCAGCCAGCTTGATTCCTTCCCACTGTGCCACTGTTGACGTAAGTGTCTCATAGAACAAAGACTCTGGTGTTTTTTCTCCTCTCACATTCAAGAGCTGGCCCTGCCTATACAAGAAAAGAAGAAAAACAAGAACACTTTCAACAAGAGGTGAAGCCTTCAAGGCTCACGTAAGAAATCGACAAACAGTAACACAAACTCAATCACTCCGTCACACATACACACACACACACACACACACACACACAGTAAGCATAGGTGAAACTGTGCAAGAAAGCGAGACACTGGATCTGCCAACTAGTCTCGGCCCGCTCACAATAACAATGACCGAGACTTTCAGTAATTCCTTCGCGTGACGTCTAACCCTCTTACGTCATAATGTGACGTCTTCAAATGTTAAAGTTTCTATCACACACGTCAAACACTTTTGACCGAGACGTAATCTTCTTATGCGAGCTTTATCCATAGACTCGGAAATGTTAAAGTTTCTATCACACACACACACACACGCACGCACGCACAGACAGACAAAAGTTAGCATCGCATAGGCTACACTTACGTGAGCCAAAAACAGCAATATATCCTCATTACTTATATTTCATTGTTTCACTGACAAGAAAAATAACAAGACCTACTGCATGATTACATTTGTGTATAACAATCCACAGAATTCAAAATTAGCACATAAACTGAAGTTTATTGTGGCAGCACAAGTGGTATTTACTTAAGCTCTTCTGCTGCTTCTTCTTCTTAATTGTTTTAACCCTTGCAGCTCCAATGTTGCAAGTTACTGATAGCATGCATATCTCAGACCTGACATCACTAACATTTTCTTGTCAAGCGAAAGAATTACTTTTTAGCTATAATTTTACACACAAAAAGGAAAGTCAATTGGGTAGCAGTAAAAGACCAAACATTTTATCCCCGAGTACGCAGTACTAGGGTCCAACAGACTTTAATTGTGTGTGTGTCTGTCTGTCTATCTGTCTGTCTGGACTTAACAGCTTATTGCTGGGAAACTACTGGGCGCAGTTCGTTCAAAAGTTGATACACTAACTTGATAATAGGTCCGATTGATCGTATTAAAACTTCATAATGTTACCTGGGACCTAAATGCCCCAAAAAACACAAAAGTTCTTGACGGTTGGACGAATTCAATCGGAGCGACAGCCAGCCATTGAGCTGATAGAACAGCCGAACGCGTGCGTCATGAAAAGCATGCGTATCGCTCAAGGGCTCATAGAACCGCCCAGTCAGCCAGCGACAACCAGGCTTTGCGTGCGTGCGTGCTTTGCGTGCGTGTGCCACTGTGCGACCTAATTTTATGAAGCAGCAACGTTAGCAGTCTAGTCATTTGAGTTCACTGCCAATGGCTTGATGGAAAGCGCGTCCGACTATGGCCAAAGTGATCCGGGTTCGATTCCCGGCATGAGCGGTCTAATTTTTTTAATTTTTTTAATTCTTGTTTACTATTGTTTATTATGAACGTTTTAATGTTTTATTTTACTCTAATAATTTTTTTAATTGTGTAAAATAAATTAAAAAAAATTATTTTTTTTTTTTTTAAATCCACGTGCACAAGACAACAACTTTCATACTGGGTGACGAGCCATTCTGAAGAGTACTCGGGTCCAGCGCCAGCGTTTTTTATGAGGCTGGTAGTACACTAGTTCCTGCAATGAAAGGAAACCCATGGGACCAACCAAAAGTGTCCCTAAATTGCAAGTGCATGGCCTGTCATGACCGGAATATTTTAAGTCAAGATAATAGACAACAGGACAACAGAAAGTGTCCTTTTACAGGAGGTGTCCTGTCATCGGAGAGGCCCCACATTGTAGGTACCACTGTAGTACAAATGTGTTGTAGAAATCTAGAAGCAGAATGAATGGGGCTGACATAGTTTACACAAATAACATACCTGTACATGAACTCGATGATGGGACACTCATGGTGGAAGCCTACGACTTTCACCACATCCCCAAAGCGATAGCGATACACACAGGACGGGTTGGTGATCACAACTTCATACAGCTCACCAATTTCAGCCTGCAAAGGAAAAAGATTACGGTAAGTTGGGTACAAACAATGTCAGGATTAGCGGCCTTTGGTTTTGTACATGTAGCTCTCCTTTCAAAACATTTTCATCGCAGATCTTTCCCTGTCTAGGTGAAAATGAAGTCTGTCACTGTTTCAGCCATACCTACATATAATATTGAACAGCAAGTAATTCTAACAACAGCAAAGAAATATTCTCCTGAAGATAGTTCTTGGAAAAAAAAAAGAAACAGACATAAATCTAACAGGGATATATATATATATTACAAATAACTGATGACAGATTTTTACAAGACAGGGAGCAAAAGCTGCACTTTTAGTGAAGAAATCAAAGACCTGCAGATCTTCTAATCGGCAAGCAAAAAATCTATCTCAATTTCAACATGTAAGTTCTACACACCTAGACACTACTTATTTTTTCAAAGAAAGTCTGCACAGTTCCAAACACTGTCTGTCTGTCTTGTCTGTCTGTCGAGAGATCTACCTCATTCAGCATGAGTGTCGTGGGCTGGTCCTCCTCACAGCGATTGACAGGGATCAGCTCAAAGAACTGTGCGCAGGGGTGAAGCAGGTATTTGGACGGCAGGTCGTCAGGCCAGATGTTCACACCAATCAGACCCTCTGTGGCCCCGTAGATTGGCGAGTACAGGGGCACCCCTCTCAGGTACGTTTCCCTCAGCTTTTCTCCGTACAGAGTGAAGGTCCCTGTGTCCGTGCAGAGCACAACATGGAGGTCTGGCCACACTCGCCTTCCCACGCCGTCTATTCCTTCTTCAAAGGCTTTCTGAATTTCTGCAGCACGTTTAGCGTCAGGCGTCAGCAAGGCCTCCAGCTTTTGTCTTACGTCAGCTTCAATTTTCAGCTCAGGGTTTAAAGTTCCATTGGCTATATCTCTTACTAGGTTAGGCAGTTCATGTTCCAATGCTTTGAAGGCGTTGAACACGAGGGAAGCAAAGTTTGCCTCTATCATTCCCATGTGTTTGTCTCTTAACGCAAAGAGCAGGTGAACATACAGCAGTTCTGGTTCACTGAGAATCTCAAAAGCAGGCTCTGGAGTAGAGTAGATGTGAAGGAGGCTTTTGGTTTCTGAAGGGGTGGAAGAATTGGGACCAACTTTGATGCCAGCTTCGGACATTCTCCAAGCTGGGTTGAAAAAAATCTTGAAGTCCTTGTTGAGATAGGTCGAGTCAGGGAAAGCGTCCACCATACACCTGTACAGCACAGAAATCCCTTCTAGGAAGAATAGCCCTCTCTGCTTGTTGACCATGGGGATAATGCTTCCTGTCCCAGAGGTACCCGATGTGACAGCAAAGACCACAGGTTTGTCTTTCGTGAGAATGTTCTCTTCTCCAGCCATCATTCTGTCCACATAGGGCTTGTAGTGGTCATACCTTGTCAGAGGGTGGGCGCGGATGAAATCTTGTGCATTCTTGATGGCAGCAAAGTTGTAGAGCCGTCCGTACTCTGTGTCTGCATTGTCCCTGAGCTGCTTCAGCAGAAACTCTTCCTGTGCTTTGGGAACATTCTTTGTTGCCATCTCCAATTTTCCCTGCAAGCAGAAAACAATTTTAAAGTCAATCACAGAGTCAAACAATAAACTTATCAAGGAAGCAAGCCAGCAAGTCACCAACAAGCCACCCAACCATTCAGCAAGCAAGCAAGTAACCAACCAGCCACCGAACCATTCAGTGAAATGTTACAAAAACAGGTAAGAAGCAAAGAAACACTTACAAATAATAAGAAAATTAGGACTTACAGTTATACAGCAGCCTGTCCAATTCAGGCAAAATATTACAAATTTACCCATACAAAAAAGTGTAATAAACTTTCTGTAGATATATCTTTAATTGCTGTTTTTGTTAAGTGTGTGTGTGTGTGATTGGGTGTGTTTGCATGTATATGTGGATTTCTGTGTGTGTATGTGTCTGTCTTTCTGTTCAGATGTGTGTGTGTGTGTGTTTGAGTATGTGTGTGTGTGTATGTGTGTGTGCATGCTTGTGTGTTTGCACATGTAGGTACTGAAGTTTAGCAGCAATTCACCATTGTATTTAAAACAATACACATGCATACCTTCAAAATGTACCCCAACCAAGCCAAACTGTTGACAGTCATATAATGCCTGCAAGCATCAGAGAATTTCTGGTCCTTGTAAACCCGCTTGCGTTGCACATCATACAGCACCAGTCCTGTTCCTACAGCTGTCACAGCTCCTGTGCCTGTTAACAATAGAAATAGAAAAATAATTTTGGGGAACAACGAGAATATGAAGTACAAGCATTACTTTCATACCGTCTTCTTCTTCTTTTGCGTTCGACTGACTGCACGATCAATGTCTCTCTCCGAGGGATGCCGCAAAGCTGGCTGTGTGGCGAAGTTCATCTGCCGTTCCCCAGAGTTTGGTCCGAAGGTCCGTTCGGTCTGGCCACTGCTCTTGGCGCCTTGCTTCGTGGGAGGGACAGTGCTTTCATACCCTTACCAAACATTTTGGAGTCGAGCATGTTTCATGCAATATGGTGCTCCTCTTTTAAGCCCCCCTCCCTCCCCCATCCCTTCTCAATGATAGATTTTAAGGTTGTCTTTCTTTTGAGGCCTAATTTTCTGATTTTTGGCAAGCTTAAAATGGGGGCTCCACTTTTTATCAACCCTATCAGACGCCAACATGTGAAACACACAACTGTGCTAGGGAAGTGCCCGCTTCTCTGAAACCCAAATTCAACCCCTGCTCAAATATATATGCAGTGTTGTTGCCAGCCTAAGGCCTAAAAAAAAAAATAGGTGTGGTTACGGTAACCCGACCTACCCTATTTTTAGGGGCCGACCCTATAACTTTTTATTACATTTGTCCACACACACAAAAACCCCAAGAAAACGAGTGCAGAAAACGCAATGAAAGCGAAAGCACTCGAGTCGCACACTTATTTCCCTGTCAAGTAGGTTTAATTTGTACACATTCAGGGGTGTTGCCAGACATTTTCATGTTGGGACATTTGGCCGAAACTGTCAGAAAGCTTTAGGACATCTTGGAAAATGTTCGGCTATTATTTTGGCTCATACAAAGTCACCGCAACATTGTCATTGAAGCACAAGACTCAAGAGGGGAACACCAATACATACAATCATTGTCTTAGGAACACAGATTACAGGGGCGGAGTAGTTAAGCCAGAGGGGGGAGGGGGTACAACCTGGTGTCCAGGGTCTCGTTGGGGGGTCTGGGGGGGCAAAGCCCCCCTGAAGCTGAAGAATGTTAGCTATTCTATAAACAATTTGTGGCTTATCCTTGATTTTAAACATGATCAACTGGTGTCAGCAGCCACTCATTATTTCTTTTAACGTTACTATTAAATAATGGCAATTTATCTTCACTGATATCTGCTCTCGACATCATATAGTATGGTTAGAAGGAAGACGTGTCGCATACTGTGACAACTAAACAATTAACTCTTCCCCCGGCTTTACAGACAGAACAAAAAAATTCAGACAAAACTGATTTTTTTTTTATGGGGGGGGGGACCCCTGTAACACCCCCTGGATTATAGGTTGCTGATTTAATTACATCAGACACCTGAAACTTTTTCAAACCTTTAACTTTAATTTCTTGAAAGTAAACCTCTTCCAATCTTGTGCAAATCTTGACAAACCTTGGGAAACATGACAATAAAAGACCGTGTAGGGTGAGCCATTTTGCTTGAAAACCACGATTTGGAGGACGCTTTTCATTCTCTGGCTCAGCAGATTTTGATTCGCGGTGACTATCGTCTGCTATGTCGTCTGCTACACTACTACCACTCACACTGACACTGTCCACATTCGCGGTGATCCTGTCATTTTCTCCGGAATCACTTAACTTGGCGAAGAGTAGCAAACCTTGGCCAATTTAGTTTTTTTTCTTTTTTGGTTGCGACATGATGTTCAAATCCAAATCGAAAGCACTGACTGATCGCGAACCGGCGAACGCAAACGCTGAGAGTGTAGTTTCCCTTGTCCAAGGGAAACCACTCTGGCATCTATATTTTGTTGCAATGGTTTCCGTTCAAAACATTGATGTTTCGTTTTTGGTATTCGCGAAGGAAATAAACGCCAGTCAGTTGACTAAGTACATCGGCAGCAGTTTTAGCAATCAAAGCCTGACCAATACAAAAAACTGGACAAACTTTGGCCGATTTAGGCGAATACTCTTCGGACATTTGGCCGATAGGGACATGAAAGTTTCGGCCAAAGTAAAAACAAATCGGCGATTGGCCGAAGGGCCGACCCAAACGACACCCCTGCACACTAGAAAAAAAAGTTTAAAAAAAAAAGTGATTGCCTACCTTCCTACCCTATTTTTTTGTGGCTATGTTACTGTAACCACACCTTTTTTTGTTTTGCCTAAGAAGACAATAGGTCATTTGGACATCATAAAAAAAACAATAGGTCCAAATGTCCTGGCTTTAAAAAAACAATAGGTCCAAATTGTACCGCCATACCTTTGATACATGCAATGCAAAATAACTTACAGTCCGGAGTTAAATCTATCTTTTTACGCAAAAATGACAATAAAGCCATTGAACAATGATAACACTTTATTATCTGATGTCACTTCCTAGTTCTAATTGTTCATAAACTTTGCGAGGAGAAAGAGCCTGACATTCCTGGCCTACCCTTTCCAATACAGTGCCCGGTGAGCAAATGTAGGGATCCTGCCTGATCTTCGCATTACCATGCCGTAGTATTATATTGATGAACTTTCCGCTGTTTGCGCCGTTTTCGGTAAATAGGTACACCGGCTGGATTGGGTATTTCCGTAAGAGCAGCCTCGCGTGTCAATGACGACAAACACGGACTCGGCACCGAGTGCATTTTCACTCGTAGCGAACATGAGCATTTCGATTGGGATTTGTTTTCCGACTTTGCAACTCCCATTCCATTCATTGCAGACCTTGTCCGCCTTGTACGAATATGTATCGGTCAGTTGACCACCAAAACGTAAAAACTATCGGTCCATCGACCGGACAAGGCTAGGTCCAATGCGTCAAATCAGAAAGGAATGCGTCAGAGACCGAAGAACGAGGCCTGGCAACAACACTGATATGTGTGTGTGTGTGTGTGTGTTGTAGTGTTGTAAGTGGAACACGTAATTAAGAACAAAACACAGCTGGTGTGTTTTAACAAGGAGGTTTTAATGAGACGCTGTGGTAGGCATGTGTAACTCATCAGTTCCAATATGGCGTCTGCCCAGAGCGAGGCTGGGCTATGACGCGTACATGACGCGTACATGTATCAATGACGTAGTCGATCTGATGTTATCAGGACATCACATGTATATATAATGTGTGTGTGTGTGTGTGTGTGTGTGTGTGTGTGTGTGTGTGTGTGTTTTACATGCCATACTATACCTTTTAACAAAGTCTTGAAAATCCCCATCACTGAAGGATGTTGATGACAGCCCGACTGCAGTTTTCAGTGAGCTTGAAGACCCCTCCTTCTTCAAGGACTGGAGGATTAAGAACAGCTGACCACTCCACCTTTGGCACACATTCTGAAAATACAAATAATCAGAGAAGTTAGACAAGCCTGGAATCTTACTTTTAAGTTGGGTTTTTAAGGAAGTTATTGAAGCAAGACGGCAGCTCTTATTTAACAGTCAACAGCTTTCTTCTCTGCAATGCAATATCTGTAACTATCCAAAACCTTTCCTGTACCATGGAGGGGGGGGGGGCATAATACCAACAATTCTGTCTGCACTTTCTCTTTTGCAAACGTAGCCTGCCTCCAGGCTTTGGATGTACGGCCCATCTGTTTTCTGACAAACATTTTGTGCATAAAAACTGCAAAAGAAAATGTGTCTTAGACAAATTTTCATGCAGCCAGAAAGTGAAAAGACAATGCTAATGCCCTTTGCAAAGAGTTATAAAAACAATTTTTAAAAAAACCCGTGTACGGTGTAGACATCAGCAGAGCTGCTAGCAGACAATCACCATGATCACGTTTTGCTTGCAACCGACTCGGTTTTAACGAGGGAAGTAACCGAGGGCAAAAACCGCGTGAGGTAAAACACGCTGGATACATCTGCACTAATAAATCAAAATATTATGCCTATTTTCAAAGACACACCAAAGACATCTTGCATGTCGGGCATTACCTTACACTTTGTGCATCACCCAAACACCACCTGATTGCATAAAAGAGGTTATGTTGGAGTAATCTCCCTTCAACTATCTCTGTACAGCCACGGCACAGGCACATGACAACGCTTTTTTGTCACCCTATACAATTTTTTCAAGATGATATCCCGACACGTGTTTTTATCTTTTTTTGTCTCGATAAATGTCTTTGATCGTGTTATTTATTACTTTTTAAGGATTTTCTTGATAATTAGTTGATCAGTTGGAATGATGGTACCTCATGTGACATACTTCCGGTTGTTAATAACAATGGCGGTGTAGCAGCTGGACAGTGGCACGCACACATTTCTCTGTGATTTACATGCTGTGCATTCACTGCCTGCAAATACGATCTGGAAGAGCGACATCTTCATCAATGTCCAGTCTTGTCTCTTCATCTTTTGGCAGTTCTGGCGGAATGTTACGAGGTTTTTGTCAGTGTTGACTATTCAAGGGAATGGCAGGTCTTCTTTCCGGTAAGAATGCCCACGATCTTGAGGATGATCATTCTGGCATGAAAAGGGGGGTGTTTTAGAATCCATTTGCGTGCTCTGGTCATTGTCATTTTCATTGTCCGTAAAACATTGCCAAAAGTTCGTATCCGTAAGGGCCTAGTTTTGTCAGGAACTGTAACTTAATGTGCGGAGGCTCGGAACACAAAATGACAAAAGGTAGCAAGGTCAGGCCATTTTTAAAATAAAATCAAAATAAGCTTTTATATATACCATTGGAAAGATCTTTTAAAGACAAAAACAATTAATAGTATATGAACCAATTAAGGAAGGAGTTATAGTCAATTCAAAATGGTGAACGTTTAACATTCCTGATCTGATCACAGGCGGAAGGTATCGTCCATTGGACTACTACTATCACAGAAAGACTACAAGGTACGTCACTCACCTTCGAGTCTTCTGTGTGCTTGGAGTCGCTTCCTGGGGAAAAATATTGTTCAAGACGGTTTGCCTCTTCCTACAGTCTGTGTATCGGTCCCACATAACCATAGGTTGAAGGGACGTAAAGAAACAACCAACCAACCATTCCTCTGTGACTTGCATCGGTCCTACATAACCATTTAGGTTGAAGGGACGTTAAGAAACAACCAACCAACCATTCCTCTGTGACTGGTATCGGTCCCACATAACCATATAGGTTGAAGGGACGTTAAGAAACAACCAACCAACCATTCCTCTGTGACTGGTATCGGTCCCACATAACCATATAGGTTGAAGGGACGTTAAGAAACAACCAACCAACCATTCCTCTGTGACTTGCATCAGTCCCACATAACCATATAGGTTGAAGGGACGTTAAGAAACAACCAACCAACCATTCCTCTGTGACTTGCATCAGTCCCACATAACCATATCTGTTGAAGGGACGTTAAGAAATAACCAACCATTCCTCTGTGACTGGTATCGGTCCCACATAACCATATCTGTTGAAGGGACGTTAAGAAACAACCAACCATTCCTCTGTGACTGGTATCGGTCCCACATAACCATATCTGTTGAAGGGACGTTAAGAAACAACCAACCAACCATTCCTCTGTGACTGGCATCGGTCCCACATAACCATATAGGTTGAAGGGACGTTAAGAAACAACCAACCAACCATTCCTCTGTGACTGGCATCGGTCCCACATAACCATATCTGTTGAAGGGACGTTAAGAAACAACCAACCATTCCTCTGTGACTGGCATCGGTCCCACATAACCATTTCTGTTGAAGGGACGTTAAGAAACAACCAACCAACCATTCCTCTGTGACTTGCATCGGTCCCACATAACCATATCTGTTGAAGGGATGTTAAGAAACAACCAACCATTCCTCTGTGACTTGCATCGGTCCCACATAACCATATCTGTTGAAGGGACGTTAAGAAACAACCAACCAACCATTCCTCTGTGACTTGCATCGGTCCCACATAACCATATCTGTTGAAGGGACGTTAAGAAACAACCAACCAACCATTCCTCTGTGACTTGCATCGGTCCCACATAACCATATAGGTTGAAGGGATGTTAAGAAACAACCAACCAACCATTCCTCTGTGACTTGTATCGGTCCCACATAACCATATACACTAGTCACAAAAAGTCAAGGAACAAAAATTCAAAAAGTCATATCTCCGAAACGATTTCACCAATTTATTAATCGTTTACACCAAAGTACACCTTCTGGGCCACACATTGAATGTGGTAAATTTCATTGGTATCCAATAACGGAATGATGAGTTTAACTCAGTTCACTGCAAGCGTGTTGAATTTCAAAAGTCACAACTGTCTCATGTCAACAAAACAATGTCAGTAATGGGTATGGGCACCCCACCTGGCCAAGCATTCGTTGCAGCGTCGACGCATGGACTGCACATGTCTTCTGAGGAGCTGCTGGTCCAGGTTTTGCCATTCATGTTGGAGGTATGCCAGCAGGTCCTGAAGGGTGTTTGGGGGAGGGTGATTGTCTCGCAGCTGCCTGTCAAGATGATCCCAGACATTTTCGATTGGGTTTAAGTCTGGGCTGCAGGCTGGCCATTCCATTCTGTGAACTCCCTGCTGCTGCAGGAAGGCCCCAACCACCCTGGCGCGATGCGGTGTGGCGTTGTCGTCCTGCAAAGTGGCCTGGGGTCCCAGCTGTTGCAGGAAAGGGATGACAATCGGACCCAGGATCTCGTCCCTGTAGCGTGCCCCGGTCAGATTCCCCTGGATGTGGTACAGGGGGGTCTTATGGTTGGCAGAGAAGCCTCCCCATACCATCACGGAGCCTCCACCATACGCGAGGACCTCCTGGACACAGTCCTGGTTAAACCGTTCGCCTTCTCGTCGCCATACGGACAGCCGCTTGTCCGGATGCATCAGATTAAACCTGCTTTCGTCGCTGAAGAGAACAGTGGCCCATTGATGACGTGTCCATCTCGAATGACGAGCAGACCAGTCTCGGCGGGCTCGTTTGTGGACTGGAGTCAGCTTGGGCTTCTTGGCTGGTACTCTGGAACGGAGCCGCACGTTGTGGAGACGGTTCCTGATGGTCTGCGTGCTGACTTGAATGTTGGTAGCCACCCTTAGCTGCCCCCTGATGCGCTCTGCAGTGATGGTGCGTGACGCCAGAGCCTGGCGGACGATGTAACGATCAGCCCTTGCATCAGTCTTTTTTGGTCTCCCAGATCTTGGCCTGTCCTGGATCCGTCCAGTCGCTCTCCAGCATTCTTGTAGCCTCCAGACAACCGATGGAGACACCCCAAGTCGGTGGGCAACAGCTCGGTAGGTGGCGCCGCGCTGAAGCCAGGCAAGGGCTCGTCCTTTGTCGACATCTGGCAGCGATCGTCTCTGGACCATGGTGTTGGAATGGACCATAGCTGTGAAACGCTGGCTTATAAAGGCTTTCAGTGCGGTGAGTTTCACAGCCCAGACGTCCGCCTAGCACGTGCCATGATCAGTTCCGATGTTCAGTACCAATGTTCATTCTGCTGAGCCAGTGAATTTAGGCGCATTTTTGACGTGGAGGGCCTGCACTTTCCGCCTGCCTAGCACCGCGTCCGTGCATCACATGCGGCCAATGATGCTGTCTAGACAATTTGCGAGTTGTTGTCAGTGCATTAGCCAAGTTTGGTTGATTTCGTTTTTCGGGTTATGAAGATATTGCTGTTTGCTTTTTCCATGTGAATATGTCAGTTGTTCCTTGACTTTTTGTTCATAAGATCGTCCCCCAGCTGTCGGACAGCCTACCCCAATGTCGCCTCAACAGGAAAGAAGAGACAGTTCTCTGTCGCTTACACATTGGGCACAGTCACATTACACATTCGTATCTGCTGAAAGGTGAAGATCCACCATACTGTTTTGGATGTGACGAACCATGGACATTAGAACATGTTCTCACAAAATGTGTAGACGTTCAAGAATTTCGAGACAAACACTACAATGCGGAAACACTGAAGGTTTTATTCCGGGATGTTCCCCCGGACAAGATTTTTAACTTTTTAAAAGAGATCAAGATTTTTTACAAGATTTAAAGTACCAGAAGTGAAAATTATTAATTTTTAGAACCTTCTTTTACAGTGATAGATTTGAATGTAAATAGTCTGAAACGTAGAACTTGCCATATGAAGGGAAAAGAAAATAACTGCATCGGTCTCGAATAGCAGCTAGCATCTGCTGAAGAGACATTAAACCCCAAAAACCAACCAACCAACCTTGACTTTTTGTGACAAGTGTAGGTTGAAGGGACGTTAAGAAATAACCAACCATTCCTCTGTGATTTGAACCTCTCTAGCGGGTTGTGTCAACTGCTGTAGTCTCGGCTCGCTGCTAAGGTACATCTGCACCATTGTCAGTCAGGTATGCTAATGTTCCTAATTTTTTGGGAAATTTCTCCTTTTGAACCTCTCTAGCGGGTTGTATCAACTGCTGTAGTCTCGGCTCGCTGCTAAGGTATAGCTGTACTGTTGTCTGTTAGGTATGCTAATGTTCCTAATTTTGGGGGAAATTTCTCCTTTTGAACCTCTCTAGCGGGTTGTGTCAACTGCTGTAGTCTTGGCTGGCTGCTAAGGTATAGCTGTACTGTTGTCAGTCAGGTATGCTAATGTTCCTAATTTTTGGGGAAATTTCTCCTTTTGAACCTCTCTAGCGGGTTGTGTCAACTGCTGTAGTCTTGGCTCTCTGCTAAGGTATAGCTGTACTGTTGTCTGTTAGGTATGCTAATGTTCTGGGATTTCTCCCTTTGTGCCTCATCTGCTGAAGGGACATTAAACCCCAAAAACTAACTAACCCTTTGTGCCTCACTAGCTGTTTATGTCAACTGCTGTAGTCTCGGTTTGCTGCTAAGGTACATCTGCACTGTTGTCAGTCAGGTATGCTAATGTTCCTCATTTGAGGTAAATTTCTCCTTTTGAACCTCTCTAGCTGGTTGTGTCAACTGCTGTAGTCTCGGCTTGCTGCTAATGTACATGTGCACCGTTGTCAGTCAGGTATGCTAATGTTCCTCATTTGGGGGGAATTTCTCCTTTTGAACCTCTCTAGTGGGTTGTATCAACTGCTGTAGTCTCGGCTCGCTGCTAAGGTACATCTGCACCTTTGTCAGTCAGGTATGCTAATGTTCCTAATTTTGGGGGAAATTTCTCCTTTTGAACCTCTCTAGCGGGTTGTATCAACTGCTGTGGTCTCGGCTCGCTGCTAAGGTATAGCTGTCTGTTAGGTATGCTAATGTTCCTAATTTTGGGGGGAGTTTCTCCTTTTGAACCTCTCTAGCGGGTTGTGTCAACTGCTGTAGTCTTGGCTGGCTGCTAAGGTATAGCTGTACTGTTGTCAGTCAGGTATGCTAATGTTCCTAATTTTTGGGGAAATTTCTCCTTTTGAACCTCTCTAGCGGGTTGTGTCAACTGTTGTAGTCTTGGCTGGCTGCTAAGGTATAGCTGTACTGTTGTCTGTTAGGTATGCTAATGTTCCTAATTTTGGTGGGAATTTCTCCTTTTGAACCTCTCTAGCGGGTTGTGTCAACTGTTGTAGTCTTGGCTGGCTGCTAAGGTATAGCTGTACTGTTTTCTGTTAGGTATGCTAATGTTCTGGGATTTCTCCCTTTGTGCCTCACTAGCTGTTTATGTCAACTGCTGTAGTCTCGGCTGGCTGCTAAGGTACATCTGCACTGTTGTCAGTCAGGTATGCTAATGTTCCTCGTTTGGGGGGAATTTCTCCTTTTGAACCTCTCCAGCGGGTTGTGTCAACTGCTGTAGTCTTGGCTGGCTGCTAAGGTATAGCTGTACTGTTGTCTGTTAGGTATGCTAATGTTCTGGGATTTCTCCCTTTGTGCCTCACTAGCTGTTTATGTCAAATGATGTAGTCTCGTATAACCTTGAACGGTTGAAAACGACGTTAAACACCAAATAAAGAAAGAAAGATGTAGTCTCGGCTTGCTGCTAAGGTACATCTGCACCGTTGTCTGTCGGGTATGCTAATGTTCCTAATTTGAGGGGAATTTCTCCTTTTGAACCTCTCCAGCGGGTTGTTGTCAACTGCTGTAGTCTTGGCTCTCTGCTAAGGTATATCTGCACCGTTGTCAGTCAGGTATGCTAATGTTCCTAATTTTGGTGGGAATTTCTCCTTTTGAACCTCTCTAGCGGGTTGTATCAACTGTTGTAGTCTTGGCTGGCTGCTAAGGTATAGCTGTACTGTTGTCAGTCAGGTATGCTAATGTTCCTAATTTTGGGGGGAATTTCTCCTTTTGAACCTCTCTAGCGGGTTGTGTCAACTGTTGTAGTCTTGGCTGTCTGCTAAGGTATAGCTGTACTGTTGTCTGTTAGGTATGCTAATGTTCTGGGATTTCTCCCTTTGTGCCTCACTAGCTGTTAATGTCAACTGCTGTAGTCTCGGCTTGCTGCTAAGGTACATCTGTACCGTTGTCAGTCAGGTATGCTAATGTTCCTCATTTGGGGGGAATTTCTCCTTTTGAACCTCTCCAGCGGGTTGTGTCAACTGCTGTAGTCTTGGCTGACTGCTAAGGTATAGCTGTACTGTTGTCTGTTAGGTATGCTAATGTTCTGGGATTTCTCCCTTTGTGCCTCACTAGCTGTTTATGTCAAATGATGTAGTCTCGTATAACCTTGAACGGTTGAAAACGACGTTAAACACCAAATAAAGAAAGAAAGATGTAGTCTCGGCTTGCTGCTAAGGTACATCTGCACCGTTGTCTGTCGGGTATGCTAATGTTCCTAATTTGAGGGGAATTTCTCCTTTTGAACCTCTCCAGCGGGTTGTTGTCAACTGCTGTAGTCTTGGCTCTCTGCTAAGGTATATCTGCACCGTTGTCAGTCAGGTATGCTAATGTTCCTAATTTTGGTGGGAATTTCTCCTTTTGAACCTCTCTAGCGGGTTGTATCAACTGTTGTAGTCTTGGCTGGCTGCTAAGGTATAGCTGTACTGTTGTCAGTCAGGTATGCTAATGTTCCTAATTTTGGGGGGAATTTCTCCTTTTGAACCTCTCTAGCGGGTTGTGTCAACTGTTGTAGTCTTGGCTGGCTGCTAAGGTATAGCTGTACTGTTGTCTGTTAGGTATGCTAATGTTCTGGGATTTCTCCCTTTGTGCCTCACTACCTGTTAATGTCAACTGCTGCAGTCTCGGCTTGCGGCTACGGTACATCTGTACCGTTGTCAGTCAGGTATGCTAATGTTCCTCATTTGGGAGGAATTTCTCCTTTTGAACCTCTCCAGCGGGTTGTGTCAACTGCTGTAGTCTTGGCTCGCTGCTAAGGTATATCTGTACTATTGTCAGTCAGGTATGCTAATGTTCCTAATTTTGGGAGAATTTCTCCTTTTGAACCTCTCTAGCGGGTTGTGTCAACTGCTGTAGTCTTGGCTGGCTGCTCAGGTATAGCTGTACTGTTGTCTGTTAGGTATGCTAATGTTCTGGGATTTCTCCCTTTGTGCCTCACTACCTGTTTATGTCAACTGTTGTAGTCTCGGCTTGCTGCTAAGGTACATCTGCACTGTTGTCAGTCAGGTATGCTAATGTTCCTCGTTTGAGGGAAATTTCTCCTTTTGAACCTCTCTAGCAGGTTGTGTCAACTGCTGTAGTCTTGGCTGGCTGCTAAGGTATAGCTGTACTGTTGTCTGTTAGGTATGCTAATGTTCTGGGATTTCTCCCTTTGTGCCTCACTAGCTGTTTATGTCAACTGATGTAGTCTCGTATAACCTTGAACGGTTGAAAACGACGTTAAACACCAAATAAAGAAAGAAAGATGTAGTCTCAGCTTACTGCTAAGGTACATCTGCACCGTTGTCTGTCAGGTATGCTAATGTTCCTCATTTGAGGGGAATTTCTCCTTTTGAACCTCTCCAGCGGGTTGTATCAACTGCTGTAGTCTCGGCTCGCTGCTAAGGTACATCTGCACCGTTGTCAGTCAGGTATGCTAATGTTCCTAATTTTGGGGGAATTTCTCCTTTTGAACCTCTCTGGCGGGTTGTGTCAACTGCTGTAGTCTCGGTTTTTGAATTTTCTGATGGACTTTTCAACTTGTGCGTGCACAGAGTCCGCTGACATAAAGGTATGCCCCTTCTCCAGATACCGAAGTTCGATCTCCCGGAGGCGGAGGTTCGGGGCATTCATGATTTTGGCCAGTGTGCTGTACAGGGACCAGTTTATGTTTTGTGCGCCGCAGTTGTCACACCAAATACACAGAGTTTCTGCATTCTCCACGTAGTGGTGTATGGCAGCTTTGTACTCACTAGCGACGTCAGACGCCTGTCGTCCGGCAATGGCCTCGTGCCAAATGCATGCCAGCGCTTAGTGTTCTCCGTGTCTGGATGAGAATTTGCCAATGGGCGAAAATGTCTGATGAAACACGACAAGTCTTCTTGTGAACATGCAAATCTTGACACCAGGGATCGATGGCAAAAGCCGTCGCGATATAACCTTGAATGGTTGAAAACGACGTTAAACACCAAATAAATAAATAAAGAAACAAAAGATGGCAAAAGTAGAACTTTTTGCATGTCAGTTGACAGATATACCATCTGACCGTTGGTCAACGCTTCTTTCGCATCTTGGTAAGGCGTCCGCCCCGTGATCGGGAGGTCATGGGTTCGAACCCCGGCCGGGTCATACCTAAGACTTTAAAATTGGCAATCTAGTGGCTGCTCTGCCTGGCGTCTGGCATTATGGGGTTAGTGCTAGGACTGGTTGGTCCGGTGTCAGAATAATGTGACTGGGTGAGACATGAAGCCTGTGCTGTAACTTCTGTCTTGTGTGTGGCGCACGTTAAATGTCAAAGCAGCACCGCTCTGATATGGCCCTTCGTGGTCGGCTGGGCGTTAAGCAAACAAACAAACCAAACTTTCGCATCTTCATGATACTGTCTACGCGCCTGACTTGCATTTTCAATGTGTATCTTCCATTCTTTGCATTTTATGCATGATCCGCCCGATTGGTAGCTATGTTTGTGCATCGCGTACGTCATACAGGCTTCACATTCTTCCTCACCGATCTTCGCAAAACTGATGTTCTTCTGTCTGAGCTGTCTCCGGTATGATTATAAGCTGATAACAGCACCGTTCTTTTCTTTGAAATCCTTCCACATGTACGTAATTGTTAGTTCAGATGGCAAATACCGCCGGTTTGGTGCATGGGCTCGCCTGTAATGTGGTACACATGGGTGGAATGATTCAATGTGGCTTGAAATGTTGTCGATTAACTTCTTATCACCGGCACGGTTGGCCTAGTGGTAAGGCGCCCGCCCCGTGATCGGGAGGTCGTGGGTTCGAACCCCGGCCGGGTCATACCTAAGACTTTAAAATTGGCAATCTACTGGCTGCTCCGCTTGGCGTCTGGCATTATGGGGTTAGTGCTAGGACTGGTTGGTCTGGTGTCAGAATAATGTGACTGGGTGAGACATGAAGCCAGGTGTGCTGTGATTTCTGTCTTGTGTGTGGCGCACGTTATATGTCAAAGCAGCCGTCGCGATATAACCTTCGTGGTTGAAAACGACGTTAAACACCAAATAAAGAAAGAATGTCAAAGCAGCACCGCCCTGATATGGCCCTTCGTGGTCGGCTGGGCGTTAAGCAAACAAACAAACTAGTGGCAAGGTGTAAGACCTGTGCTGCTCCTGCCGAGTCCTTACCCACTCCGCTAGGCGATCCATGTGGAAGTGGGAGTCCACAGCGTACAGCACCTCCGGTCCTGACTTCCGTGGGCTGCGTCGGCACTGCACGGTAGGTGTTGTTTCGCCCAGCAACGCCCCTTCCTCCTCGGTCTCCGGTGAGGGACAGGGTTCCTCCGCGCCGCCCAACAAAGAGACATCCATGGGTACGGCTGTTGTCTCCTTTGGGGCCCCTGGCGTGAGGGACGCTGACGAAGCGTGGACCTCGGCGGTGATCACCATAGTCTGAGAGGTGACCGTAGCGCTGGCCCTACTGCTGCTGAAGGGCACGAGTCCTGAAGGATCTTTTCTCAAGGCCTCTTGAGTGGAGAGTGGGACGGCCATCGGGGGAACTGAGAGAGCACACGGGTCTTCCAGCTCCAGTCCTTGCAACAAGTGCGAAGGACTAGGTGGTTCTTATATGTTCTCCCGAAACTCATCGACTCCTGGCCGTCCCGAGACGTCTTGCGGAATATTGGTGGCGCCGCTCTCCACACGTGCGCCACAGTAGTTCAGCACGTTATGGGTTCGCCGCCACCTCCTCCGATCACCTAGTGTCATCCTTGCCCAGATCTCTGCTGGGACCCACCCAGGCTGAGGGGGAGCTGCAGATTCTTTTTGGGAAATCCCCGAGCCAGGATCAGAACCTATGGGGTTCCTGACTTCAGTTCTCCAAAAAGTTTCCACATGTCTGCGCTTCCGGCCTCTCCCTTTGTCCTCGCCTGTGTGCCTCTCTTTCATTCCTTGGCTCTTTGGAGACCGCTCCCGGCGTCGCAACCCTGCGTCCTGCCAGGAGCTCGTAAGACGTGGTGGCCCAGCGGAGTGCTGCGTCAGGGAGAGGTCATCCCTGCGGTCTTCCGTCCTGGGTGCTTGGTCCTGGCGTCGCAACCCTGCATCCTGCCAGGAGCTCGTAAGACGTGGTGGCCCAGCGGAGCGCTGCGTCAGGGAGAGGTCATCCCTGCGGTCTTCCGTCCTGGGTGCTTGGTCTTGGTTACTGTGATTGGAAGACCTCTCACGGTGTCGCGCTCCCGCGTCCTGCCTGGGGCTCCAACGTTCCTTGAATGCCTCCGCCCTGGTGGGGGACCAGTCTGAGGAATGTTTTCTCCTTTGCGGTTCCTCCCCTACATGTCGGGGCCTCTTCCTACATTGGCCGTCCTCCCAGCTGTGCCCATAGTGTATGAGAGACGAGGTGTTCGATCGACCTCCCGGCGACATCTCCCGGAACTCCCTCTGTACCCGCACTCCTGCCGTGTACAACACCCGGATAAGCACCGCCCAGTGTGCGAGCGCTACCAGGGTGTTCGGCGGGGCAAGCGTTAGATGACTCGGTAGACGTATCCCGAGATGATCGCCCAAACGCCAACAGAAATCCTCGTCCTCCTGCCGCAGCTCCTCCTGGATGAGTAGTCGTTCTGCACCTGAAGTTTCCCAGAGCGCTTCCAAGGTGGACTGTTGCGCCATGGCGGTTGCCACTAGCGTTAAGGCGATCGTCACATCCTGAGCGCTCCAAAGAAACCATCCCTCCGGAAAGTGTTCCCGTAGCACGTGGGCCCTTACATCACTCACCCGGGCATCGCAGGCAGGCAAGATGCAGGGCCTCATCGGCTCAAAACCAGGGGGCGGTCTCACCGTGGGCATAGTACCCCATCCCCTTACCGGGACCTCTCCTGATAAGGCCTCCTCTTTGGCTGCCCTGTACTCTCTTGATTTCTTTGGGGAGTCCTCCCGGTTCTGGGGGTCCCTTTGAGAATGATCTCGCATTCTTCCCTGATGACCGGCACCAGGGGGTCCATCCTCCTCCCTCCGGCTGACCCTACTTTCCCGTTGATGCTCTGGGGAGTCCTCCCGGTCCCGGGGGTCCCTTTGAGCATAGAGCCACCTTCTCCCTGGATAATGGGCACCAGGAGGTCCATCCCCCTCCCTCCGCTATCTTCTCCACGCTCTCGACGCCCTCGTCGACGTGACGTCTTGTCAGGGGGGCCTCTGTCCCGTCTGCCCTGATCCATACTGTCAAAACAAAAAAAAAACGAATAAGGGACCCCCTCTATTTTGCACAATCAGGGCAACGATACAATTCAATGGCTTCCGCTCTCTGTGGGGTGACCCCTACACACGAACCGTAAAACCATTCATTGCACTCTTCACACATAATCATGAAGGAACCGTCATCCGGCCGCCTGCAATGACAGAAAATAGGAACAGATGTCAGTGGTGTAACCAGCAGCTCGTCTTCAGTATCCAGGTCCTGGAACTCTCCGTCTATACCTAGATTGTGGCGTCGTTTTCTCAGCCACAATGGCAAAGGGGAGTCAAAACACCTCCGGAGTCTGTCGTGATGTACGACCCATTCCCTCCGTACACTGGCTACCTGAAAAAGGATAAGCGATAAAACCTTTGTCACAAGAAGTGGACCCACCCACAAGGGAGACAGCTTCCGGCTCTGGCCAATCGCTGTAGCAGAGTTAGTCAACAAAACTGCGTCTCCTACCTCATACTTCGTTGCCATCTGCCGAAGGTCATACGTTTCTTTCCGCCTTCTCTGTTCTTCCTTCAGGTTTTGTCGGGCGCTGGCGTGCGCCTCATGAGCATCTTCCTCCAGGTGTCTCACGAAACCATGGGTAGTGTCGGTTGTCACTTCAACACCCGTCATCAACTGCAAAGGCTGGCGCGTCTCCCGTCCCAGCATAAGTCGGTTTGGGGTAAACCCCGTGGACCGGTTCACTGTGCTCCTGACGGCAGACATGAGCAACTGTAGCTTCTCATCTCAACTACCCTGCCCCGAGCGAAGCGTACACCTGATCATCTGTAGAAGAGTGCGATTCAAGCGTTCTACCTGGCCATTGGCACTCGGGTGATAGGGCGTGGTTCAAGTCTTGGCCACCTCCAGAAGTTCACACAGTTGACAGACAAGCTTACTCATGAAATTCGCTCCCTGGTCAGTGCATACCTCCAAAGGGCACCCGAATCGTGTAAAGAACTGATCCACCGCAGCCGTGGCAACTGTTTCCGTTGCTTGGCAGCCTGGTTGGCATACCCTTGGCACTGCTTGGCAGCCTGGTTGGGGTTAAGGTGGCTTATGCTTGGGAGCCAAGTTAGCTCCAGCCTGGGAATTATATCAGATTCACTGTTACATATCAGTGCGGTCTTTTACAAGTGAGAACAGCATCTTTTCTTACATGCAGTCCTGGAATTCAAGTATGCTGTTTTGTTCAAAATGAATTAGAAATTGTAAGGCTGATTAAATCAGACTGGTAGATTTATAATGTGATGAAGTGAGATGCATAATAATTTTATTCACTTGTTAAAAACTATAGGCTGATATGTGACAGTAAAACAAAGATCTAGTGTGGCCAATTGGCCTTTTAAAATTAATCCTTTCGATCTCACACATACAGCAATGACGGTATTCTGAATCAAAAGGTAAAGACAGCTCAGTTTGGAAGGGTTTTGTGAAAAGTAGAAAAAAAGAAGAAAAAAGATCCAAGGAACAAATATACACTATTCAAATTCAGTCAACAAAGCACAAAATCCAAAAAGTACTCTCGCTCACTGTTTTATTTTGTTTTGATCTGTCTGCTATTTTCTTCTGTAAAACAAGCCAGGCATACATATGAATCAACCATACAAGACAGATCTAAAAAATTAACAAACGAACAAAGAAAAGCAAACTAGCAGAACAAGATTCTTTCACACACGCAAAAAGAACTGACCATTAATAACTTCTGTTGACCTAGAATAAATGGAAACTAAACATTACATTAGGTTTTCTACAAGAACCAAAAAAAGATTTAACAAAATGGTTATGAAGAATCTTTTTGCTGCCCCCCAACCCTGTTATTTTTTTTCCCCTGACAGCCTGTCCCTCCAGGTGCTCAGCCAGTCCCCAAGGTAGGAGTTAAATGTATCCTTTGGAGTCTGGTAGCGCTCATGAACTGCATCTGCAAAACAAATGAATTGAGTCTTTTTTACTTTCATACAGATTACCCCAATTAAATTTTGATTCAAGCGAACTTTTCGCCAAATATCGCAATATACCTATGTAAAGAGCTCCTCCTTCGCTTAGTTATGAGCAACTATTCGATTGAATGGAGGTTCTTTGGGGGTGGGTAAGAAAGATAGAAAATAAAATAATACACTCAAAACAAAAGTGAACGACTTTAATTGTTTGGTTGTAGCAGTGGCTGGTGAGGGTGAAGATGTTGCTGGAGGTACTAGTGTACAGGTAGTAGAAAGGCGTCGAATGGTGAGTTTCAGTTCTTTAATTTGTACATAGTCTTGGCTAGCCTTCTTCTTAATGCCGGACATTCGTTTGATGAGGTGTTGTACATTCTGAGTGTGTTGTTTTCTCTGTTGGGGGTTCGTCAATGGCCTGTCGAATATCGCCGTCTTGCAGGCATACCTGTGTGAACGCAAAGTCTTTTGCTGTTGTTTTCTGGAGTTGTTGCAGTTGTTCCATCACACTGTTGATCTCACAATGCGTTGGTGGCTGGGACACCATATCTGAAAATAAATAATAAGTTGTACGCTTTTGGCGCTTGTAGTCTTTGAGACCATAAAACGCCTCAAAAATGTCCCTCTGCTGCTCTGTACTAATTTGAGGTTTCAACATTCTTCATTGCCTTTGCTGCTCCCATGGGGTCGCCTTCTCGCGGCGGGAGTGTTTCCACTAAGCTACCCCACTCCTTTACTTCTCTTCTTTTGTCTTATTTCTGCCTTACCAGTCCTTTCACCTATATTTCCCTCCAAAAAACTCTCCCTACTATTCCCTGCAGTTTTCTGATTCCTTTCTTGTCTTATTTCTACCTGACTGGATCCGTCACCTTTATTTCACTTCCCAAAAGTCTTCTTTTCCACATCCTTATTTCTCTGTGGTCTTCTTAAGACCCAGCGTGTTTGCCGTGCGCTGCGACCTGTACCGGTTTGGGCTGGTGACCTGATGATTGAGGGGTTTACTTAGTTGCGACTTTGTAGCGCCAACACATCATTTTGGCCCAGTCTTTATCTAAGACAGGAGGTTGAAAAAGGCTTACCCGCTTCAATCAATCGGCTGGTCAAGTCTGGGTATATGTCTTGAGCATATTGCATCGGACCTTTGGCTAAAGGAGCAAGCGGCGGTAGGAGGGGGCGGCGGTAGTCGGGACAAACACTATGCCAAGTTGTTACCTAACCCGTTTCTGCTTGGAAAGAGTTGACGAACATTATGCCAAGTTGTTACCTAACCCGTTTCCGCTTGGAAAGAGTTAAATCTCCTATTACAGATTGATACCATATGTTTCCTCTTATCGCTGCGTATATCCATCTGTATCCTTGGCGCTCTGGAGTTGGATAACCGCTCCACCTAAGCGTCCCCTTGTTGGGCTCCGTGGTGGGTGGGGATCAGATGCGACGAAGATAAAGGCCTCAAACATGGCCACCTCTTCTTTTTCTTCTTTTTTTTCAAGCACCCGAAACGGAAACAAACGAAGATACTGCGTTGACTCTGACTCTGACGATGAAGTCCGAGTCAGAGCAACAAAGAACAACATCAGCGAGGCCTGGCCCCGTTTCATTGTTGTTGAGACAGCAGATGAGGCACAGCCCATCTCCAAACTTTCGCCTTTTGCGATACAGAAGGTTATTGCAGGAGTATCATCAACGATAGACAACATTAAGAGGCTTCGTAATGGTTCTCTACTGATTGAATGTCCTTCAAAAAAGGCATCAGATGGTCTTCTCCGTCTGAATGGTCAGAAATTTGTTGATAGACCGGTCAAGGTCAGTCCTCACAGAGGCCTGAACACCAGCAAAGGAGTCATCCGATGCCGAGAGCTGGAGGGCCTCAGTGAGGCTGAAATAAAAGAAGGTCTAAAGGATCAAGGTGTCATTGATGTGTACCGGGTGTTGATCAGGAAGGGCGATATCAGAGTACCCACCAACACCCTTTTCGTCACTTTTTGTACCCCAACCATCCCTGAGAAAATAAAAGTGGGATTTGTTCAAATAAGAGTGACTTTGTATATTCCATCACCAATGAGATGTTTCCAATGCCAAAGATTTGGACATTCAAAGGCTGGATGTAAACAGAAGGCAGTGTGCGAGAGGTGTGGCGGAGATCCTCACGAAGGTCCCTGCACATCACCACCCACCTGCACAAACTGTAAGGGAAACCATTCCCCGTCCTCCAGAGAATGTCCAAAATACAAGTTTGAACAGGCCATTCAAAAAACAAAAACGGAGAAAAAGATGTCTTTCTCAGACGCCAGGAAGGAGGTTGAAAAAACGAATGTTTTTTCCTTCCAGAAAAGTTTTGCGGCAGCAGTCAGTCAAAGACCTGCAACAAAGTCAACACCCACCCAGACCAGTATTTCATATAGGTCTGTGGGTGTCCAGGCAGGCCCGTCCATGTTGAAAAGGACAGAGCTCACAAGAAACAAAAGTATTTGTACACAGACAGATGAAAGCACAGGTGGGGCTATCCCCACTGGAGACTCTATGGGGTCTCCTGGTGAGGTTTGCTTCACCGCCCCAACTGGAGACCCTGTGGGGGCTCCTGGTGAGGTTCGCTTCACCACCCCAATTGAGGACCCTATGGGGTCTCCTGGTGAGGTTCGCTTCACCACCCCAACCCAGAAGCCCGTTCACAGGGCAACTCACAGGAAGGGGGCCGTCGAGGTAGTGGAGGTAGTGGACCTTACTCAATCCACACCACGAACACCTCCGGACAAGGGAAAAGTTACTCTGCCCCAAAGATCGCCTCGCACCCCAAAAATGGAGAAAAATCCCATCACACTATACAATCATTTTGGGAGTTTATCCGACGAAGAGGGTATGGAGGCAGAAACTTCTTAAAACTAAACAAACATAGCCAATTTTATTCAATGGAATTGTAGAGGGGCCCAAGCTAACTATGAAGAATTATGTCTACTTTTACACAAATTTCAACCTGTTGCTACAGCATTACAGGAAACAATGCTGAAACCAAACAAAGATTTTAATGTATCTGGATACAATGTTTTTAGAAACCATTCAGACAATAACACGTCTGGGGGAGTTGCTCTTTTGATTAAGAAAAGTGTACTTTGTAGTGAGATCAACCTATGTACAAACATTCAAGCCGTCGCAGCACGAGTGACATTAGATAAAACCATCACTCTCTGCAGTGTATATCTGTCACCATCAAAATGTTACACGAAGCACGATCTTGAAAATCTTATTGATCAGCTTCCAGCTCCCTTTGTTTTAATGGGAGATTTTAACGCTCATTCCCCTTTATGGGGCAGCAACTCTCTAAGTACGAGAGGACGAATTCTAGAAGATTTTTTAGACAATCGTAATCTATGCGTTTTAAACGATGGAGTACCAACATATCTCCATCCAGCAACAGGATGCAAGTCCATACTAGATCTAGTTATTTGCGACACCTCTCTTGTTCTAGACTTTGAATTTAAAGTCTATGATGACACATGTGGTAGCGATCATTTCCCTATCTTGATGTCTCAAATAGATGGATTGGAAGAAGCTTCCCCCCAGAGATGGAACCTGAACAAGGCAAACTGGCTGTCTTTTACTGCCGAATGTTCTGTCCAACTCACAGAAGACACTGTCTTTGATGGAAGTGACGACCCATCATCTATTTTTACAAACACTCTACAAGACATTGCCACTGAGTACATCCCAAAAACATCTTCAAACAACCGCATTAAAGTGCCATGGTTTAATAAAGAATGCCAAGAAGCCCGATCTGAGCGAAAGAGAAGTCTACACAGGTTCTACAGATGCCCGACCCTTAGCAAGAAGTTGACTTTCTTCAGATTTCGCGCTAAGAGTCGCACTGTCATAAAACATTCTAAAAGAACATCCTGGAGGTCTTTTTGCTCAAACTTAAACTCTAAGGTATCATCAAGTAAAGTTTGGAATGCTATTCGTAAAATCAAAGGGAAAAAAGGATCTGCATCAATTAACCACCTTGTGGTAAATGGATCCCTTATAACCCAAAAGAATGAAGTAGCAAACGTTCTGGCTTCAACAATGGAAAAAAACTCATCAACAGAAAATTACTGCACAGATTTTCAAAAAATCAAAGCCACCCAAGAACGTAAACCCATAAACTTCTCATCTCAGAATGAGGAGAACTACAACAAGTTGTTCAGTATAACTGAACTCAAACAAGCCTTACAAAAATGCAACAACTCAGCAACGGGGCTGGACGGAATACATTATCAGTTCCTCACACACCTACCAGAAAGTTGTCTTCTGGTCTTGCTGAAGGTTTTTAACCACATATGGGAGAGTGGATCCTTTCCACCTTCATGGCAAGAAGCGATGATTGTCCCCATTCCAAAACCAGGTAAAGATCATACAAACCCCAGCAACTACCGTCCGATAGCCTTGACCAGCTGTCTGTGTAAAACCATGGAGCGATTGGTCAACGCTAGGATGGTGTGGTACCTAGAAAAACAAAACCTCTTAAGTGATGTGCAATGTGGCTTCCGAAAGGGACACAGCACCACTGATCATTTGGTACGTTTTGAGACCTTCGTTCGAGAGGCCTTTGCGAGATCTGAACATGTACTAGCTATATTTTTTGATCTCGAGAAGGCTTACGACACGACCTGGAAACACGGTATTTTAGCTGATTTGCATGAAATGGGTTTTCGTGGACGTCTCCCTGTTTTTGTGGAAGGATTTCTAAGTAATCGATTTTTTACAGTACGGGTCGGTCCCAACCTATCAGAGTTCTGTCAACAAGAGATGGGTGTTCCTCAAGGAAGCATTCTATCACCCATGTTGTTCAACATCAAAATCAATAACATAGTAAAGGCAGTACTGAAAGGATCCGAGTCATCCTTGTTTGTTGATGACTTTGCACTTTGTGTGCGTGGCAAATCCCTACATAGAGTGGAAAGGCAGCTTCAATTATGTATAGACAAGGTGCAAAAATGGGTAACAGAGAACGGTTTCAAATTTTCCACCAGCAAAACTGTCTGTATGCATCTTTGCAAACAAAGGGGAGCCATGCCAGAACCCTCTCTGGTCCTGAATGGTAATCCTGTCAAGGTTGTTGAAGAATTTAAATTCCTAGGACTGACCTTTGACCGTCGACTAACATTCCTTAAACATATCCAGTATCTGAGAACATCATGTCTGAAAGCTCTGGATGTATTGAAAGTGGTTTCTCATACGGACTGGGGTGCTGACCGCACAGTCCTACTCAGACTTTACCGTGCTTTAATCCGATCCAAGTTGGACTATGGTTGTGTCGTCTATGGTGGAGCCGCAAAATCCAACCTAAGGCTATTAGACACAATACACCACCAGGGTATACGTCTTTGTCTGGGAGCTTTCAGGACGTCTCCAGTACAGTCCTTATATTTTGAGGCCAAAGAACCCTCTCTGAGGCTGCGACGCCTGAAACTCACCCTAAATTATGTGTTGAAACTGAAAGCTATGCCTACAAATCCAGCCTACCAATGCGTATTTCAACCACAATGCTCTGAATTTTTTGAAAGTCACCCAAATGATCGAGCACCTCTGTCTTCTCGGATTCAGTCACATCTGGCCGAATCAAAGATAAAACTCGATCATGTTAGTGAAAATCGATGGACAGAAACACCTCCATGGACATTGCCAGATCCAGTTGTTCGACTCGATCTGACAAGGTTAAAGAAGTCAGAGACAAATGATTTGATTTTTAAACAGTGTTTTAGCCAGTTCTGTACCGAGTTTCCTTCCCATCAACGAATATACACTGATGGGTCCAAAGCTGAAAGTAAAGTGGCATCAGCTTCTGTCACTGGTCCTAAACTCGATAGGGCCTTTTCGGCCCGTCTTCCGGATGACAGTTCTGTATTTTCTGCAGAGTTGAAAGCTTTACAGCTAGCTCTGAAACAGGTATATCAGTCAAAAAAGAAAGACTTCCTGATTCTGTCGGATTCCCTATCGGCTCTTACCGCCGTGAAGAGAACTCAGCTAGATCACCCACTGTTGGTCGAAATCCAAGAGCTACATGCATCTCTGATTGAAGAAGGCAAAAGGATTGTGTTTGCATGGGTGCCATCCCATGTTGGAATTAGAGGCAACTCTGCAGCTGATCAAGCTGCTAAAGAAGCCAGAGAAAGACTCATCACTGACAAACACACAAAGCATTCAGATTTCAGAACTCGCACCAACATGTACATAAAGTACCTATGGCAGAGTGAATGGGACGAATGTGAAGAAAATAAACTTCATAAGATCGTCCCCCAGCTGTCGGACAGCCTACCCCAATGTCGCCTCAACAGGAAAGAAGAGACAGTTCTCTGTCGCTTACACATTGGGCACAGTCACATTACACATTCGTATCTGCTGAAAGGTGAAGATCCACCATACTGTTTTGGATGTGACGAACCATGGACATTAGAACATGTTCTCACAAAATGTGTAGACGTTCAAGAATTTCGAGACAAACACTACAATGCGGAAACACTGAAGGTTTTATTCCGGGATGTTCCCCCGGACAAGATTTTTAACTTTTTAAAAGAGATCAAGATTTTTTACAAGATTTAAAGTACCAGAAGTGAAAACTAATAATTTTTAGAACCTTCTTTTACAGTGATAGATTTGAATGTAAATAGTCTGAAACGTAGAACTTGCCATATGAAGGGAAAAGAAAATAACTGCATCGGTCTCGAATAGCAGCTAGCATCTGCTGAAGAGACATTAAACCCCAAAAACCAACCAACTTGTACAATGTGGATGTTGAATATGGAGGAGGGGTTCCCTCACGGGATGTGGTGTTTGACTGGGAAGCGTTGTCATCAAGGGATGTGGTGTTTGACTGGGAAGCGTTGTCATCAAGGGATGTGGTGTTTGACTGGGAAGCGTTGTCATCAAGGGATGTGGTGTTTGACTGGGTAGTGTTGTCATCAAGGGATGTGGTGTTTGACTGGGAAGCGTTGTCATCAAGGGATGTGGTGTTTGACTGGGAAGCGTTGTCATCACGAGATGTGGCGTTTGACTGGGTAGTGTTGTCATCAAGGGATCTGGTGTTTGACTGGGAAGCGTTGTCATCAAGGGATGTGGTGTTTGACTGGGTAGTGTTGTCATCAAGGGATGTGGTGTTTGACTGGGAAGCGTTGTCATCAAGGGATGTGGTGTTTGACTGGGTAGTGTTGTCATCAAGGGATCTGGTGTTTGACTGGGAAGCGTTGTCATCAAGGGATGTGGTGTTTGACTGGGAAGCGTTGTCATCAAGGGATGTGGTGTTTGACTGGGAAGCGTTGTCATCAAGGGATGTGGTGTTTGACTGGGAAGCGTTGTCATCACGAGATGTGCTGGTCGATGGTGATGTTCTTTCATCGACTACAAATGGAGAATCCGAAGTGCTCTGAGAACGCTCAGTGCACTCGGAGGAACCAAACATGGAATAGATATGTGTTTTGGTTGCCAGACACCCATCATAATGTTCCGCCATGCCAGTGGCAGCCAGCAATGCCATGTAGATTGGCTGGAAGGCGCTGCAGGTCACGGAGGGCATTGATGGTGTTATGCACACAATAGGCTGCTGCTTTTTACTGGTGAAAATTTTCACCCGCCTTCCAGTAAAATGTGCAAGTGCCAATGGCACTACGTCATTTGCAATGGTATTCCAAACCTCAGGTGTTTTCATGGAAGATATTGCTTTTCTAGCCTGGTTTGCTGAATGGCAGTTGCTGAAAAATTCCAGGTAGAAAAGAACGGTTTTTTTCATGTGGCCACACAGTGCCTGCCTTAGAGTACAGTGATCGCGAGTGGCAAGGTATAAGCTTGCTGCCCTGAAAAAAGCAATTGCCATCCCCGTATACTTGTTGTCGTTCCATGCCATTGACTTCCAGCAATCTAGTCGTTTGTTATGGATATTCATGGCAACTTGATGCAAGCTTTCTTGTTGTCTGCTAGCATTGACAACCTCTGTCAAGTCTTGATCTCCACGTGCACACACACACCAATAAGTCATGGTTAGTGCACATGTTTGCTATTTTTCATTCATATGTGTCATGTTTTACCCCCTTTTATTTGATTATGCAATTCTCTACACATTACTTTCACTACTGTCATATGAAATCAACACTCTCTCTCTGTCTCTCTCTGTCTGTCTGTTTGTCTCTCCCTCTCTCTCTCTCTCTCTCTCTCTCTCTCTCTCTCTCTCTCTCTCTCTCTCTGTCTCACACACACACACACACACAAACAGTCCAAAACACACACACTAAAACACACACATACTAAAACACTCACACACACTCGCACAAACACCCACACGCACAAACACCCACACGCACACACACACACACACACACACCACACACACACATGCACACACACACACACACACACACGTGTGTAAGTTCATGATAGATTTGTACTCACAGCCCCGATCAAGACGTGGTTGTTCTCCTTCGCAATCCATCCAATCTATGTTTTCATCCATAACCAGTAGCAGGTCTTCATCACAACCCGACCATTCTGCGTTTTCATCCATGTTATTCTGAAAAACGAAATACACTTTAATTAATGTGTATGTTTTACTCTTAGAACCACTGTAGACTGAAACCATATCAGCCTTGCAATGCAGTCCCAGAGATGCGGAGCCCATTTCCCGCCTTGATCAGTGCATAGCCATATATCACATCGCCCATAACCATTGTTCTTGCAGACCCATTCTTTATCAGACTCCCCTATCTCTCTTTCTCTCTGATACCAACGGCATTTAACCCATCCCCACCCAACCCCCCTCAATGAGCATTCACTGTCTAAACGCAAGTTACCTTTCCAGATAACCTCTATTCTGTACTTTAATTATCTAAATTTACAACATATCTAATTATGTACGCACTGCTGTTTAATTTACTTGCTTTAAAAACTGCATTTCACTGTGACACTGAGTAAGAAGCAATGACAAAGGCCAAAACTGTATACCATTTCTGGGTAATTGTTCAATACACAGGTTTTATGATAAGTGTCGTGTAACTGCCCGACTTTAAAAAAATAATTTTATTTAATTTTTTTTACATGTGACCAATGTGGAATTTTGACGTTGAATATACTATGTAAAATGCCATATGACTACAAAGTACAACATAAGTGTGAACAGCGCTGTTAAAACAATTTGTGAGTACCAGTGCTATTTGTTTATGATAATAATTTATTAGCTGTAACAAACATTATTTTAATAATCATAAAACATATGGCCCTTCGTGGTCGGCTGGGCGTTAAGCAAACAAACAAACAAACAAACAAAATTGGCACCACATATTGCTGTAACCAAGGATAGTAATCCCACTACTTGCTGGGACCGGCACGGTTGGCCTAGTGGTAAGGCGTCGGCCCCGTGATCGGGAGGTCGTGGGTTCGAACCCCGGCCGGGTCATACCTAAGACTTTAAAATTGGCAATCTAGTGGCTGCTCCGCCTGGCGTCTGGCATTATGGGGTTAGTGCTAGGACTGGTTGGTCCGGTGTCAGAATAATGTGACTGGGTGAGACATGAAGCCTGTGCTGCGACTTCTGTCTTGTGTGTGGCGCACGTTATATGTCAAAGCAGCACCGCCCTGATATGGCCCTTCGTGGTCGGCTGGGCGTAAAGCAAATAAACAAACAAAAAACTACTTGCTGGTGTATCTGAGGGCCTATTGGCCCTCTCAACTAGGCAATTATCACATAATGGTGTATCTAAGGGCCTAGTGGCCCTCTCCTGTCGCGATATAACCTTGAACGGTTGAAAACGACGTTAAACACCAAATAAAGAAAGAAAGTGGCCCTCTCAACCGGCTCCCATGGGGTCGCCTTCACGCGGCGGGAGTGTTTCCACTAAGCTACCCCACCCCTTTACTTCTCTTCTTTTGTCTTATTTCTGCCTTACCAGTCCTTTCACCTATATTTCCTTCCAAAAAACTCTCCCTACTATTCCCTGCAGTTTTCTGATTCCTTTCTTGTCTTATTTCTACCTGACTGGATCCGTCACCTTTATTTCACTTCCCAAAAGTCTTCTTTTCCACATCCTTATTTCTCTGTGGTCTTCTTAAGACCCAGCGTGTTTGCCGTGCGCTGCGACCTGTACCGGTTTGGGCTGGTGACCTGATGATTGAGGGGTTTACTTAGTTGCGACTTTGTAGCGCCAACACATCATTTTGGCCCAGTCTTTATCTAAGACAGGAGGTTGAAAAAGGCTTACCCGCTTCAATCAATCGGCTGGTCAAGTCTGGGTATATGTCTTGAGCATATTGCATCGGACCTTTGGCTAAAGGAGCAAGCGGCGGTAGGAGGGGGCGGCGGTAGTCGGGACAAACACTATGCCAAGTTGTTACCTAATCCGTTTCCGCTTGGAAAGAGTTGACGAACATTATGCCAAGTTGTTACCTAACCCGTTTCCGCTTGGAAAGAGTTAAATCTCCTATTACAGATTGATACCATATGTTTCCTCTTATCGCTGCGTATATCCATCTGTATCCTTGGCGCTCTGGAGTTGGATAACCGCTCCACCTAAGCGTCCCCTTGTTGGGCTCCGTGGTGGGTGGGGATCAGATGCGACGAAGATAAAGGCCCCAAACATGGCCACCTCTTCTTTTTCTTCTTTTTTTTCAAGCACCCGAAACGGAAACAAACGAAGATACTGCGTTGACTCTGACTCTGACGATGAAGTCCGAGTCAGAGCAACAAAGAACATCAGCGAGGCCTGGCCCCGTTTCATTGTTGTTGAGACAGCAGATGAGGCACAGCCCATCTCCAAACTTTCGCCTTTTGCGATACAGAAGGTTATTGCAGGAGTATCATCAACGATAGACAACATTAAGAGACTTCGTAATGGTTCTCTACTGGTTGAATGTCCTTCAAAAAAGGCATCAGATGGTCTTCTCCGTCTGAATGGTCAGAAATTTGTTGATAGACCGGTCAAGGTCAGTCCTCACAGAGGCCTGAACACCAGCAAAGGAGTCATCCGATGCCGAGAGCTGGAGGGCCTCAGTGAGGCTGAAATAAAGGAAGGTCTAAAGGATCAAGGTGTCATTGATGTGTACCGGGTGTTGATCAGGAAGGGCGATATCAGAGTACCCACCAACACCCTTTTCGTCACTTTTTGTACCCCAACCATCCCTGAGAAAATCAAAGTGGGATTTGTTCAAATAAGAGTGACTCTGTATATTCCATCACCAATGAGATGTTTCCAATGCCAAAGATTTGGACATTCAAAGGCTGGATGTAAACAGAAGGCAGTGTGCGAGAGGTGTGGCGGAGATCCTCACGAAGGTCCCTGCACATCACCACCCACCTGCACAAACTGTAAGGGAAACCATTCCCCGTCCTCCAGAGAATGTCCAAAATACAAGTTTGAACAGGCCATTCAAAAAACAAAAACGGAGAAAAAGATGTCTTTCTCAGACGCCAGGAAGGAGGTTGAAAAAACGAATGTTTTTTCCTTCCAGAAAAGTTTTGCGGCAGCAGTCAGTCAAAGACCTGCAACAAAGTCAACACCCACCCAGACCAGTATTTCGTATAGGTCTGTGGGTGTCCAGGCAGGCCCGTCCATGTTGAAAAGGACAGAGCCCACAAGAAACAAAAGTATTTGTACACAGACAGATGAAAGCACAGGTGGGGCTATCCCCACTGGAGACTCTATGGGGTCTCCTGGTGAGGTTTGCTTCACCGCCCCAACTGGAGACCCTGTGGGGGCTCCTGGTGAGGTTCGCTTCACCACCCCAATTGAGGACCCTATGGGGTCTCCTGGTGAGGTTCGCTTCACCACCCCAACCCAGAAGCCCGTTCACAGGGCAACTCACAGGAAGGGGGCCGTCGAGGTTGTGGAGGTAGTGGACCTTACTAAATCCACACCACGAACACCTCCGGACAAGGGAAAAGTTACTCTGCCCCAAAGATCGCCTCGCACCCCAAAAATGGAGAGAAATCCCATCACATTATACAATCATTTTGGGAGTTTATCCGACGAAGAGGGTATGGAGGCAGAAACTTCTTAAAACTAAACAAACATAGCCAATTTTATTCAATGGAATTGTAGAGGGGTCCAAGCTAACTATGAAGAATTATGTCTACTTTTACACAAATTTCATCCTGTTGCTACAGCATTACAGGAAACAATGCTGAAACCAAACAAAGATTTTAATGTATCTGGATACAATGTTTTTAGAAACCATTCAGACAATAATACGTCTGGGGGAGTTGCTCTTTTGATTAAGAAAAGTGTACTTTGTAGTGAGATCAACCTATGTACAAACATTCAAGCTGTCGCAGCACGAGTGACATTAGATAAAACCATCACTCTCTGCAGTGTATATCTGTCACCATCAAAATGTTACACGAAGCACGATCTTGAAAATCTTATTGATCAGCTTCCAGCTCCCTTTGTTTTAATGGGAGATTTTAACGCTCATTCCCCTTTATGGGGCAGCAACTCTCTAAGTACGAGAGGACGAATTCTAGAAGATTTTTTAGACAATCGTAATCTATGCGTTTTAAACGATGGAGTACCAACCTATCTCCATCCAGCAACAGGATGCAAGTCCATACTAGATCTAGTTATTTGCGACACCTCTCTTGTTCTAGACTTTGAATTTAAAGTCTATGATGACACATGTGGTAGCGATCATTTCCCTATCTTGATGTCTCAAATAGATGGATTGGAAGAAGCTTCCCCCCAGAGATGGAACCTGAACAAGGCAAACTGGCTGTCTTTTACTGCCGAATGTTCTGTCCAACTCACAGAAGACACTGTCTTTGATGGAAGTGACGACCCATCATCTATTTTTACAAACACTCTACAAGACATTGCCACTGAGTACATCCCAAAAACATCTTCAAACAACCGCATTAAAGTGCCATGGTTTAATCAAGAATGCCAAGAAGCCCGATCTGAGCGAAAGAGAAGTCTACACAGGTTCTACAGATGCCCGACCCTTAGCAAGAAGTTGACTTTCTTCAGATTTCGCGCTAAGAGTCGCACTGTCATAAAACATTCTAAAAGAACATCCTGGAGGTCTTTTTGCTCAAACTTAAACTCTAAGGTATCATCAAGTAAAGTTTGGAATGCTATTCGTAAAATCAAAGGGAAAAAAGGATCTGCATCAATTAACCACCTTGTGGTAAATGGATCCCTTATAACCCAGAAGAATGAAGTAGCAAACGTTCTGGCTTCAACAATGGAAAAAAACTCATCAATAGAAAATTACTGCACAGATTTTCAAAAAATCAAAGCCACCCAAGAACGTAAACCCATAAACTTCTCATCTCAGAATGAGGAGAACTACAACAAGTTGTTCAGTATAACTGAACTCAAACAAGCCTTACAAAAATGCAACAACTCAGCAATGGGGCTGGACGGAATACATTATCAGTTCCTCACACACCTACCAGAAAGTTGTCTTCTGGTCTTGCTGAAGGTTTTTAACCACATATGGGAGAGTGGATCCTTTCCACCTTCATGGCAAGAAGCGATGATTGTCCCCATTCCAAAACCAGGTAAAGATCATACAAACCCCAGCAACTACCGTCCGATAGCCTTGACCAGCTGTCTGTGTAAAACCATGGAGAGATTGGTCAACGCTAGGATGGTGTGGTACCTAGAAAAACAAAACCTCTTAAGTGATGTGCAATGTGGCTTCCGAAAGGGACACAGCACCACTGATCATTTGGTACGTTTTGAGACCTTCGTTCGAGAGGCCTTTGCGAGATCTGAACATGTACTAGCTATATTTTTTGACCTCGAGAAGGCTTACGACACGACCTGGAAACACGGTATTTTAGCTGATTTGCATGAAATGGGTTTTCGTGGACGTCTCCCTGTTTTTGTGGAAGGATTTCTAAGTAATCGATTGTTTACAGTACGGGTTGGTCCCAACCTATCAGAGTTCTGTCAACAAGAGATGGGTGTTCCTCAAGGAAGCATTCTATCACCCATGTTGTTCAACATCAAAATCAATAACATAGTAAAGGCAGTACTGAAAGGATCCGAGTCATCCTTGTTTGTTGATGACTTTGCACTTTGTGTGCGTGGCAAATCCCTACATAGAGTGGAAAGGCAGCTTCAATTATGTATAGACAAGGTGCAAAAATGGGTAACGGAGAACGGTTTCAAATTTTCCACCAGCAAAACTGTCTGTATGCATCTTTGCAAACAAAGGGGAGCCATGCCAGAACCCTCTCTGGTCCTGAATGGTAATCCTGTCAAGGTTGTTGAAGAATTTAAATTCCTAGGACTGACCTTTGACCGTCGATTAACATTCCTTAAACATATCCAGTATCTAAGAACATCATGTCTGAAAGCTCTGGATGTATTGAAAGTGGTTTCTCATACGGACTGGGGTGCTGACCGCACAGTCCTACTCAGACTTTACCGTGCTTTAATCCGATCCAAGTTGGACTATGGTTGTGTCGTCTATGGTGGAGCCGCAAAATCCAACCTAAGGCTATTAGACACAATACACCACCAGGGTATACGTCTTTGTCTGGGAGCTTTCAGGACGTCTCCAGTACAGTCCTTATATTTTGAGGCCAAAGAACCCTCTCTGAGGCTGCGACGCCTGAAACTCACCCTAAATTATGTGTTGAAACTGAAAGCTATGCCTACAAATCCAGCCTACCAATGCGTATTTCAACCACAATGCTCTGAATTTTTTGAAAGTCACCCAAATGATCGAGCACCTCTGTCTTCTCGGATTCAGTCACATCTGGCCGAATCAAAGATAAAACTCGATCATGTTAGTGAAAATCGATGGACAGAAACACCACCATGGACATTGCCAGATCCAGTTGTTCGACTCGATCTGACAAGGTTAAAGAAGTCAGAGACAAATGATTTGATTTTTAAACAGTGTTTTAGCCAGTTCTGTACCGAGTTTCCTTCCCATCAACGAATATACACTGATGGGTCCAAAGCTGAAAGTAAAGTGGCATCAGCTTCTGTCACAGGTCCTAAACTCGATAGGGCCTTTTCGGCCCGTCTTCCGGATGACAGTTCTGTATTTTCTGCAGAGTTGAAAGCTTTACAGCTAGCTCTGAAACAGGTATATCAGTCAAAAAAGAAAGACTTCCTGATTCTGTCGGATTCCCTATCGGCTCTTACCGCCGTGAAGAGAACTCAGCTAGATCACCCACTGTTGGTCGAAATCCAAGAGCTACATGCATCTCTGATTGAAGAAGGCAAAAGGATTGTGTTTGCATGGGTGCCATCCCATGTTGGAATTAGAGGCAACTCTGCAGCTGATCAAGCTGCTAAAGAAGCCAGAGAAAGACTCATCACTGACAAACACACAAAGCATTCAGATTTCAGAACTCGCACCAACATGTACATAAAGTACCTATGGCAGAGTGAATGGGACGAATGTGAAGAAAATAAACTTCATAAGATCGTCCCCCAGCTGTCGGACAGCCTACCCCAATGTCGCCTCAACAGGAAAGAAGAGACAGTTCTCTGTCGCTTACACATTGGGCACAGTCACATTACACATTCGTATCTGCTGAAAGGTGAAGATCCACCATACTGTTTTGGATGTGACGAACCATGGACATTAGAACATGTTCTCACAAAATGTGTAGACGTTCAAGAATTTCGAGACAAACACTACAATGCGGAAACATTGAAGGTTTTATTCCGGGATGTTCCCCCGGACAAGATTTTTAACTTTTTAAAAGAGATCAAGATTTTTTACAAGATTTAAAGTACCAGAAGTGAAAATGATTAATTTTTAGAACCTTCTTTTACAGTGATAGATTTGAATGTAAATAGTCTGAAACGTAGAACTTGCCATATGAAGGGAAAAGAAAATAACTGCATCGGTCTCGAATAGCAGCTAGCATCTGCTGAAGAGACATTAAACCCCAAAAACCAAACCAAAAACCAACCCTCTCAACCCTGTTACACATATTGATATCATGACGTACTGGTGTATCTAACGGCCTAGAAGCCCTCTCAACCCTGTTAAGATGATATACTGGTGTATCTAAGGGCCTAGAAGCCCTCTCAACCCTGTTAAGATGATATACTGGTGTATCTAAGGGCATAGCACTCCGTCATAGCAGCCCTCTCAACTCTATTATAATATTGTACTGGTGTATCCAAGGGCAGATACGCGCTCTCAACCGTGTACCAATCACTGGTGTATCCGAGGGCTTAGTTACTGGCCCTCTCAACCAATTAACACAACTGTGTCTCATTCAGTCATTGTCTGTAACAGTCATCAATAAAACAAGGCATTTAAACACATATACCATGGCACATTCAGCGCTCTCTGCCATGTGTTAATCACTGGTGTATATAAGGGCTTAGTTACTGGCCCTCTCAACCAATTAACATAACTGTGTCTCATTCAGTCATTGTCTGTAACAGTCATCAATAAAACAAGGCATTTAACCATATACCAAGGCACGTTCAGCATCAACCTCCCACTACGACTGCCGTGCATTGCCAGTTCATCTGCACGTCCCTGAGGATTCGGTTTTCACATATAAATCATTCTGCACTCAGAGCTGCAACAGCTCGAATGACAACGGATCGGAAAACTTTGTATATTTTGTAGTAGCCCTCATCAGTCAAGTGCACGCCATCCCTGTAGTACTTGGACAGTGTAGCAAAACGCATTGGGTTTTCATGTTCAAAACGTGCAAAATCAAACTGTACAAAATGCATATAATCTATGTCTTTGATCAGGGTTTTCATCTCTGCATTGGCGAGAAAAGAATTCCTGTCATACAGTACGCATGATCGGTCGTTCGTACGTCTAGGTAACAGTTGTGTCGCACAAACTCGGGGTGCTCTTCTGTTTCATAAGCTAGCAGGGAGCAACACCGTGGCAGACAATTGCCATCTCCATAGATGGAAAATGGGGTGAAGTTATGGCCATCTGAAGGATACAAGTCTTTGGATAATGCATCTACCCTCAAGCTGTGACCATGCAGCTGTCGCATGGTAACTGGTCTCAACTTGTTATGAAGGCCTATGGCAGCATGTTCCAGGGTTTCAAAATCTCTGAATGACTGCAGCGTTGCCAAAAATTGCAGGTGAATCCATAGGCTCAGGTGCTGGGCCAGCAGTGGTGGTCTCAGGTGCTGGGCCAGCAGTGGTGGTCTCAGGTGCTGGGCCAGCAGTGGGGGGGGCTCGGGTGCTGGGTCAGCAGTGGGAGGCTCGGGTGCTGGGTCAGCAGTGGGAGGCTCGGGTGCTGGGTCAGCAGTGGGAGGCTCGGGTGCTGGGTCAGCAGTGGGCGGCTCGGGTGCTGGGCCATGTGGCAGATTGATCCTGACATTGAAGGTGTGTGTTTTCCATGCTCCTTGAGGAAGTTTGGACATAACCTCACAGCTTGAACCACTGAGGCAGGTGAAGCAGGAGCAGGACAGGCGTCTGTGGGCGATTGTGTTGCCTTCTCCTGTTGAGCGCACACAGTGGATCTGGCGTGTCCCATGGACAGGGTTGTTAATGTTAGGCCTCCGGTCTGATCGATTTCTTCACACGCTCTTTCTCTTGGTTGCGGAAGTCTGCGAAAGCAGTGCCGCCCTTTTCTCTCAGATTCTCCAGCTTCATCTCCCACTGACCCCTTTTCTTATTTAACACATCCTCCTCAAATGAGTAGTTGTAGGCCCTCTTTGCCCGTAGGACATATCCCAGAATATCTGCCACAACAGAATGGAATGCTGTCAATTACAGGTTTTTTTTTAGACATGTCATCAGACATGCTTTCTAAACATACATTTACCGGCACGGTTGGCCTAGTGGTAAGGCGTCCGCCCCGTGATCGGGAGGTCGTGGGTTCGAACCCCGGCCGGGTCATACTTAAGACTTTAAAATTGGCAATCTAGTGGCTGCTCCGCCTGGCGTCTGGCATTATGGGGTTAGTGCTAGGACTGGGTGGTCCGGTGTCAGAATAATGTGACTGGGTGAGACACGAAGCCTGTGCTGCGACTTCTGTCTTGTGTGTGGCGCACGATATATGTCAAAGCAGCACCGCCCTGATATGGCCCTTTGTGGTCGGCTGGGCGTTAAGCAAACAAACAAACAAAATCTAAACATACATTTAACTGTATACAGGGTTCGTACAGAATTTGTGTCTCAGAAATTAAAGACTTTTAAAAGCCCTCAAAATAAAAATGAAAGACCAAAATTTACGTGGACTAGTGTTGAACAGCAATATTATCATAGTAATACTTATGCGTTTTCATCTGGATTTGTCTGACTTTTCAGTTTCCGGAAAATAAAAATACACACACACACACACACACACACACAAAAACAGACATGCAGACACACATGTAATTTAGATGGAGGGATGGGAGGTTAAAGGAACATTAGTGGCATGCGATGACTTGAGGGCATCAATGGCTCTGTCCAGTTTCACCAAGGATGCAGCTTTCTCTTGGACTCCTTTTCTGATGGCATTAGACTCCGCTAAAAGTGGAAGACGACCAAGTTTCTCCGCGTCCAACGCCTTCTTGTCAGCCGATTTACTCATGGCGTCAATGTCAGTTTGCAGTCTGCGGCGTTTGGCCAGTAGATCGTCAACTTCTTTGTCCTGGGCTTTCCTCTTGGCTGCTGCCTTCGCCTTCTCTTCGTCACTTTTCTGCTGCTGAAGATGCTCCTCATACTTCTTCCTGGCACTTGACGCACACACCAAAAGCTCTTTCATGATGGGCACAGCTGTCGGCCCTCCACACAACCTCAGAACCTGGTGTATGAGTCGTTTGGCTATCAGGCTTTCACGTTTCAGGTTCTCCACTGTCAACTGTTTGTGAATGCTGAATCCCCGTTCAACCATTGCCTGGCTGTGTGACAGAATCAATATTTGTTGACACACCATCCACAACTCTTTAAAATCCTTGTTGTCGCTGAGCTGTGCATGAACTTACTTACTTTCTGCCTTTCACGCCTGGTGGCGTGTAGGGCAGCGGCTGTGCATGAAGGAGATGGTCAACTCTGTCCTCCTTGTAGTTGAACGATGTGAACGTGTCGTGGTGACTTTCCAGAACTTTGTCACTGAATTTGTTGAACTGTCTTTTGATGTCGTCACAAATCTCCTTCTTCACCCGCCCTGCATCGCACAGAATGTGAAGGGTCTGTTCCAGCTGTTTTGATGCTTTGGTCCGCACCTTTTTGTCTTCAGTATACAGTATATGATATGTTTTCCCTGGAATGTGTTGTGATGATGGATGTAGCATACATGTGTGCACATCCACAGTACTGGGTTACAACCTGGGGACATGGACACCAGGAAAAAAAGTAGGACTGAATTGAGTGAAATACTCTTTTTTAAGTGCAAAAGACATGCCTGTATCTTTTTCTGTCAAAGAGATGACCTTCCATATCGGGGTTTCTTTAGAAATGACAATTAGACACATGCAATACGCTCTATGGCGTGGGTTACATGGTTTCCACTTTAGGCTTCAATATCGACAGGAAAGAACTTTAGCTCAGTTATTGCATGTGGTATGTGGACAACATTGATAAATAAATATGCAAACATGAAAGTTTGAAATTACAAGTTTCCATAAGTTAACTAGATCGAAGTAGAAAGTGGAAACCGTAACCCACGCAATTTCCAGGCGCAAAAGTTTTTCTTGTAGGTCAAATGTAGCAACTAGCCTTTTGGGCACCCTTTTGGGTTTTAATACATGATAGAAACATTTAAGTGAGCAAAAAGTTTTTGATCTGTGCTCTCTGGGTGTATGTGTATAGAGACATGGGTGCAACCTGGAAAATTCCCAAAACCAGCATAGAAAAAATCACTAGGTACACCTCTAGAATATATGTAAAAAAAATAAGTTTAACATCATAACATGTATATTAGGAATACTTACATAGTTTTAACATCAAATAATCTATAGGACAGAAAGCAAAAAATATAAAATAAAATATACGAAAACACCAAGAAATTAAAAAAATCACATGGTAGAACAAAATAATTGTAATAATAAATTACTTTGAATCAGTTTGATTATGATTTTTTTTTAAAGTGTCACAGGCCAAGCAATACCTAAACTCTTCTTTTTAAAAAGCATTTACATATGACCAGTTTGCGAGGAAGACAACATAATAATAAATGTGACGGTAAATGAAACAATGATGTAGGCATGAGGGAGGAAAAAATACTATTTGATAGGATGGAATGGATATCTATGAAGGAACAAATGTTTCATTTCTTTCATAACCTATATAACAAAGAAAATCAATCAAACATACCCTGCTGTGGTCTCTGCACGAGTGCATTGATGTTGGTGACCTTGTTGCCACGCACAGCATATATAGGCTGCTGTCGAGCACGGGAACTCGCATTGGCAGTCGAGGAACTCGCGACAGGCGAGGAACTTGCGACAGGCGAGGAGACGGAAAACTGACGCAGCACACCTGCATCAATTGTTTCTAGCTGCCTAACATTCACCCTCACCGGCATCCTGCATGGCTTTTTGGATGGCGGTTGCGGCACTGAAGCCGAGGGGGTTGTCAGCGACACGTCACTGCCAGGCAAATCCTGTAATTCACTCTCATCGCTGGATGAAAAATGGGACCTAAAATTGGGAAACAAATAAAAAAAAATATTTACTCAAATTTGTTTAACTTTAATAATGTCTGAACGGCAAGCTAGTCAATGACATACTCATAACAAAACAGACTGCGCCAGCCTCCCTTTCGAATGGTATTAATTACTGTTTTCATGCTCTGAAATATTTATGAAAAATACCTCCAGTTAAATGAATAAATATTCATCAAAAACAAACCAATAATTATGATTCATAAAATTCTAAAAAATACCGCTTTTGGTTTTTTTGTCGCATTCCTCTGCCACAGGTGTGATCAGCTTCTGACGCAGACACCTTGACGTCGGTCTCAATGCTCATCGAGGCCTGCTTTACCTTTTTGTAGGAACCTGCACACATGTACAAGAGTTTTTGCATCCCTTTTGAACACGCACGCAATGGCATGACGGCATCAGAGAAGACTGATTAATGAATAGTCATATTATACTGACACCGGTCCAACGTGTCCCATCAGTAGCACGGTTTCCGATATGTCAGGCGCCCGATAGGCCAGGTGCCATTACCATTTTGTTAAGTCTTTGGTGTGACTCGGCCGCGATGCGAACCCACAACTTCCCACTCTCAAGGCCGACGCCTAACCACCTAGTGGTCACGCGTAAAGGATTAGTCCTCAAAACACTTCATTAGTCATGGACCATGATTGGACCAATTTAGCCGCAAATTTGGACAGTCAACCCACAGCTTGTGAAAAGTCTCATTTTAAAATTTAGTTTGTCTCCCATCACCTGGCAAATTAAATTACAAGCAGCTTTAGTGGAAATCAATTATTTTAAGGTGATAAATAAATAACATGCAACTACTTACTGCTGTGTGCCACAATTTTGGCTGAAAGCCTGGTCCACGTGGCTTTGTTGGGAGACATTGTCTTGATGATGAAGTCCTCTGGGACAATTTTCATTGTCGGCCACCAGACTCCTACAGTGACCCCTTTCAGGTCGGAAAAATTGCCTATTTCCAGTTGCCCCATTTCAACCCAGGCACTGGGAATAACCGCCAAAGATCGGATGGTTTGCTGATCGTCATTGGGATCAGCATCAGCAAACTCGCACAGGACATACCTCTTGAATACAAACGCCATCTTGAAAATCTTTTTTTGTGTGTAGAAACAAGCAATTGAACATTCAAATAAGCACTGCCACATCATGATACCAGCCTGCAAAAATAGTTTAGAAATCCAGCAATTCTAAACAAACCCGAATTAGGTCTGATCAAGCCAAGTTCAGCCGTGCTATTTATAAGTGTATCGCACAATTCGTTTTAAGCAGCCATCTTTGAAATGGGGTTAATTTGTTTGTGTTTGTGTGTTTTTTTTGCTCGGAGATGCTTTCATGCAGCTGGGTTTTTTTTATGAGAAAATTAATGTAAATTACCATGTGATAACCAAACAGTGTGTAATCCTAGCTGGAATATTAGTTTTATTACCAATATTAATATTATGCACAGAACATGATGTTAGCTGCCTTTGTGGTCTGGTATTGGATTTTCCATGCACAGGATGTACCCTTTCATGCACTCTCACATTTTCACACGCTATCGCACACACGCATGTGGGATGATGACAACACGCACTCAAAACAAGAAACACAACACAAACCAAATGAGCATTTCAAACATTTCACAATTGAATCAAATCAATCATTTCAAAACCACATCACATCACAGAAAACAAATATGTATAAGACAAAATCGTAAACCCACAAACAACCAAGATGTTCAATGTAATGGCAATTTGCGAGAGTACCAGCTTGGTTCACCTTGCAGACGAATACCAGTGGGTTTTCCCTCTTTTCTACACCAATGGCAAAGAGGGCAGTGAAGGAACATATTATTATTATTCTGTATGTTCAAATGGGCCTTCGAACTTGTTAATATCACATAGTGATAGTATACTGTCCGGATTGTCAACGTTCAGCTCTTGAAAAATACTCTTAATGAGCCAAGGGAATGAGTACAAATGTATCTTTGTACGGCAGCATAAAGCACTTGCAAGTTACATCAGACAGTCTGAATGTTTGAATCCGCCTTGATAGATCACGCAAAGAGACTTTGACAATTCCTAAATCAGAAGATTTCATGGGGTGATCAAAAAAATCTGACACATGATGGAAACGTTGGACTACTACCAAATGTTCATCAGCAACACCATCCTGTTTCAATATGTTTTGTAACAAAAAGTAAGCATCTTCTATCAAGACACAATTATCCCCTTTAGAATCGGCATAAAAGGAACCGTTAAAATGTATTTGACGAAACTGACGAACATTATGGTAGTTCCCTTCCAATGCCAATGGCCCACGAAAGTGCTCCCCTAGTGGAGTATTTTCCTTGTGGGTTTTCCCTCTTTTCTGGCTTAAACCGGCGTATTGACCCTCAAACAATCTTCGCACAATCTGCTCCAGTGGACGACTGCCTGAAGCAGATGATCGTTTTAAGCCACCCAGATAATTTTCAAACGGGAAAGCTGAAAAACTGTCAAGATTACCATATGCGAGTACATCGTCTGCAAGGTGAACCAAGTTGTGGACATTGTAAGAAAGAAACTCTCTGCCAGCTTGAGTTACAAATAAACGCAGCAAGTCTTTTGCATAATTAACCCACCGGACACTGCGTACAAAACTTGGAGTTGCAAGAATATACATGGCAACATACAACAAAAGAAAGTGCTTGTATAAAACATCTTTCAAACGTCCTTTCATGGCAACAACACCACTGTAAAGCATAAACTGACGGAATTCGGTTGCTTTCCATCTATCTAGTTCATCTAAAGAACGACACTTCCTGTTAAATTCTCTGGGCACATATTCCCTGATAGACTTTAAACACTGTGAAATCTCAACAATGACGGCTGATCCTAGTCTCAACCCTTTCTGAACAGGACTTTTTATCAAGTAGCTAAGAAGCCTTTTTACAACTCCCAAGCACACTAAATGCATGTAATCTAAAGGGAACTGGGATACCATTCCAAGAGATAAACGCAGAAGAGGTGACACGCCTATCTGATGATTAGTATCTCGAAGTTCTGCACGAACACGGAAATCTTCATTTTCCCGTTTTGGAGCATCTATACTAGTACATGTAAAAACAACTCTACCTTCCCACGACCCTTTTTGCTTACACTTTTCGCACCCATAATAGCCAGAATGTCCTTTAACCTGTTTTATAAATGCACGGGCAGGAGCGTCACAAATGAAACATGAAATATCCACATTTACTGGATCCCCCAAACCCACATCAATCGGTCCCCGTTGCAGTTGGCCCATTTCAGAGACAAAATCATCTAAATATTCGCCCAAAATTAGAAACATAAACGAGTACTTACCTGTAAGTCGAAGTTTGTGTAGAATTCCATGATGTAGTTTACAGGAACGGAGGGATATGTTCTATAGATGATCTATTTTGATGTAATCCTCAGTCTATTAATATACGGGATTACATATCAATAGCAAAACACCATAACAATGTTTACCAAGGGTGGGTAGAAACAGAGGGTGGGCACATATCCCTCCGTTCCTGTAAACTACATCATGGAATTCTACACAAACTTCGACTTACAGGTAAGTACTCGTTTATGTTTCTAATTCCATTTCTCGTAGTTTCCAGAAACTGCGAGATCTGTGAGATTTTAAAGTTGGCTGTTTTGCTATTGACTATACTCATTCGTACATATTTCTGACACTTCACACTGTGAATTTATGTTCGCCTTGCGTGATTTGATGTTTATTTAACATTTGCAAAGCATCAAACATCGGTCAAAAACTTTTGACCGTTAATAAAGAACAAAAAACACCAACATGATACTAATTGTACTGACTTTCTGTTGTCTTTGTACGTTTGTGTATTAATTTAAAAAACAACAAAATTCGCTCCTGCAAAGTTCCAATAATCATACATTTTCACACACAAAATTAACCACAACATGAATAATGAACTTGTCCAACTCCAGATGAGTCTGACTTGACTCTTAGACAATATATGCATGATGTACAAAGATTCATGTCTGATCACTCCCTGATTACTCTTCAGGCGTTTTCTTTTACATACTTTAGAATACTGGTTTGGTCCATTCTACTCGACTTGTCAGCATTTTGCTTCTGCTGCACAGGTCTGTTGTAGAATTTATTAAATGTGGTGGCATTGGACCATCCTGCCGTATTCATTATATCCGTTAATGTCATTCCTGTCTTCAGCATAGCCGAAGAGGCTGCCCCCCTGAAGCTGTGGGGTGCAAACTGTTCTATCCCAGCTTTTCTCAACACTGTTTTTAACCACCTTGCCACTGTGTCTTTTGAGGCAGGACCATAAGGACGAGAGTAACACAACAATAGTTTGTCAGCATTGTCATTGACTGACCGAAGTGAGGATGTTTTTTCAATGTAATCTTTCAGACAAGCAACAACACAAATTTGTTCATTTTCATTTTTTGGAAAATTCCAGCGGCTGTTGAAAATGTCCTGGCTTTGTGTGTCTTAATTTTTCTTCTATGAAGATGGTAATTCCTTTTTTATGAAAAGAAATTGCTCCCAACTTTATGAGATGAATAGTTTGCACTCTTTGAGCTGAAGCAATTAAAAGTAAAGCACACAACTTCATAGTCAAATCTTTCAGGGAAAGACTTTTGTTATTTTCCTGATTTCTAAAGTATGTCAGAAGAATATCTACATCCCAGGTCTGCTTGTAACGGGGAATATGAGTTCTTTCTTCAAATACACCTTTCATGAACCTAACAACTTTTGAATGACTTCCTACTGGTCTGTCATCATCAGTTATTATAATCGCAGAAACTGCACTTCTTGCCGTGTTCATAGCACTGTACCCAAGTCCAGACTTGTACAGTTGAGTTAAGAACTCCAGAACAGTTTTCACAGATGCTCGAAAAGGATCTTGCTTCCGTTCAACACAAAACAGTTTCCACCTGGTAAGGTATGAGGAATATTGTTTCTTCGTTGAATCTCTCCAGGAAGCACACAATATGTCGCAAGTGTCTGCAGAAAATCCCTGTGCTTCCAAGGCTTCCCTGAGCATTGGACCGCCAACAGCTGAAGCTTCCTGTGTAGAGGGTGTGGCTGACTGGTGTGGGGCTGCAACAGGACCTTCTTTCCTCGAGGCAGCAGAAGAGGAGGTTGACTCGTCAAACGTAGCATCTGTGGAAACCAAACTGCTGTTGGCCTGTGGGGAACCACCAGAATACCGTCTGCTTGATCTCTCTCGATCTTCGCCAGGACTCGTATCACACTGAAAGGCGGAAATGCGTAAATGAACCATTTGTTCCAGTTTATGGTAAACGCATCAATTGCAATTGCCTCTGGATCTGGTTGCCAAGCAACATACGGTTTCAACTGATAATTCAGCCTTGAAGCAAACAAATCAATCTCTGGTTTTCCACAATTTTCAACAATTTTCTAGAATATGTTTGCTTCTAGCTTCCACTCTGTTGAGTCGTTAAATGTTCTTGAATGTAAATCTGCTTTTACATTTAATTTTCCAGGTATATGGGCTGTGAGCCACACATTTTTGTCTCTGCACCACATCCAAATTCGATTTGCAACAGCATTGCACTCTTTAGACTGAGAGCCTCCCATACTTTTGATATATGCAACAGCACAAGTGTTATCAGTGAGGATTTTAATATGTTTGCCACTTACATCCTCTTTAAAACTCTTCAGTGCATACTCAATGGCTAACAATTCCAACACATTTATGCGCAACGCCTTCTCCTGTTCTGTCCATCTACCACCTGTTGGTTTTGACTTGCACACAGCACCCCAACCACCAGAGGTTGAAGCATCAGTTGTTATTTCCACTGAGGGCTCAGACTGCTCTAGGCTTTTTGATACTGTGCCTATGTTTTGAATCCACCAATTCAGTTCTTTTTGTCCTTCTTCTGAAACTACCATTAAAGCTTCAAATTTTCCTCCATTTTGTTTTAAAGCTGCAGCTTTATCACATTCCAATTTTCTGTAGAACAAAGGACCCCACTGAGCTGCAGGAAAGGCTGCAACTAGCTGTCCAATAACTTGTGCTAGTTCTCGAATTGTGCATCTTTTCTTACTTCTCAGCCCCACACAGGCTTTTTTGATTTTCAGCGCCCTTTCTTCTGGTAATGTGACTATCATTTTCTCAGAATTCAAACAAAATCCCAAGTACCTCAGCTTTGTTGTTGGTACTAAAACAGATTTTTCATCATGTACCACAAACCCCAGTGATTCAAACAAATGTACAGTATTGTCAATGTTATTTTGACAATCATCCACACTACACCCTTGTAGGTAACAATCATCAACAAATGCTGCAGACAGAAAACCTTGTGATCTCAGGCAAGCATATATAGGTTTCAGCAGTTTAGTGAAAAACCGAGGACAACATGCCATACCATTTGGCAAACAAGTATACTCGTAGAGCTGACCCTTCCATTCAAACTTGAGATATTTTCTGAATTCATGTGCCACTGATACTGAGTAATAGGCATGCCTCAAGTCTACTGATGCCATGTAGCACCCTTTTTTCATCATTTCCGTTGCAGAATTTAAATTTTCCATTTTAAAATGTTCGTAAGAAACGTTCTCATTGAACTTCTTCAAATTGAGAATAACTATGTGTACCGTCTGGTTTTGGAACAAGGAATATAGGTGAAAGAATCTGTTCTTTTTCATGATGCGACTTTTCAATTACTCCCATTTTTAGGAGTTTTTCTATTTCCTTGTCTGTTTCTTTCAATAAATTTCCCTGAACCTGGTTTTGTGGTTTAGAGTATTGTTTTGGAATTTCCTCTAAAGGAATCTGAACTCCTTGAATCATACTCAGAATGAATGTATCTGACGTCAGCTTTTTCCACTCACAAAGAAAATGTTTCAGTCTACCTGCTTGAAATTCTATTTCTTTTTCAATGCTTACCTGAGTGTTTTCTTCAAGGTGAGTATTTACACCTGATATGTTGATCTCTGTTGTCCTGGCCCCCGGCCCCTGTAGTGACCACGACCTCGCGTTGGCCTGTTCCGGGGCCAGCTTTGACCTCTTCCTCGGCTCTTCCAGTTTTCTCTGTACCCGTTTTTTGACGCCGGGAAGAATTTTCTACCTCTGACCGACTGTGTGAAATCATTGCCAAGTTTTGAAGATGAATCAATGGCTGCCAGAGTTGCCTTTAACTCATTGCCGAAGAGGAGATCTGTGATTGGAATGTCATTTGAGTTGAGTTTGCGGTATTTCTTGTTGACGTTTTGAGCATTGACAATTCTAGATCTCCGATCTACTGAAAGTTCATGTACCGTTTTCAAAATCAGTGCAACTGCGTCCATGACCGTTTTTAGCATTGCTTTGCTTTGAGTAGATGCACTTTGCACCAAGTCATCACTTATTTTTGTCAAGGCAAAAGTCAATTTTAGAAGCATTTTCTGCTCCTGTTGGACACGAAGATCTCTGGACCGTGCCTCATGCTCAATTTTGTCCCAAATTTCTGGGTTGACTCGTGGAACGGTGATGTCACAATTTCCTGGCTTTTTATACTTTTCAAACTTTTCCTGCAGTTTGTCTTCGGACAACAGTCCTTTTTTCATTCGCTCTACTATCTGTGCCAATTTTTCCGAAATGTTTGGCCCCACGTCTTCTGCTAAATCGAATTCCTGTTCGATCTCGTTTAGAGCATCATTTGAGCACGATTCCATTTCTTGAAAAAGATCTTCAATCTCATCATCTTCATCAGATATCTCATCTGTTCTCTTTCGTTTACGGGTAGATCGACATGTACTTTCATCATCGGATGTGTCATCCTTTTGCTTACCTCCCCTTGCCAGAGAAGATAAAATTCGTAAATTTTGCTTTTTGATCTTGTATGGGTATTTTTACACAGTCACTCTCGTGTCGAGAGGTTTTGGAATGGGCGGGGATATAGCTCAGTTGGTAGCGCGCTGGATTTGTATTCAGTTGGCCGCTGTCAGCGTGAGTTCGATCCCAGGTTCGGCGGAAATTTATTTCACAGTCAACTTTGTGTGCAGACTCTCTTCGGTGTCCGAACCTCCCCCCGTGTACACTACATTGGGTGTGCACGTTAAAGATCCCACGATTGACAAAAGGGTCTTTCCTGGCAAAATTGCTTAGGCACAGTTAATAATTGTCTACCTATACCCGTGTGACTTGGAATAATAGGCCGTGAAAGGTAAATATGCGCCAAAATGGCTGCAATCTACTGGCCGTATAAAATTTCATCTCACACGGCATCACTGCAGAGCGCCTAGAACTGTACCCACGGAATATGCGCGATATAAGACTCATTGATTGATTGATTGATTGATTGTGTCGAGAGGTTTTGGAATCACTCTCGTGTCGAGAGATTTTTGAATCGCATAAAATTTGTTTACCAGCAAAATAGATGGTTTCAGCAGCAAATAGGAAGGAGTGAGCAGCGAATGTGAAGCAGCAAATTGGATGAATTCAACAGCAGAATAGATTAATTGAACAGCCAAGCAGATTTCTTTAACAGTAAAAATGGGGCAGAAATAGGTCGTCCCCTCTTTCGCTTCTCTCCCAGGGGGACGGTCTTTGCCTGCGCTGGTGGTTCAGAAATGGACAGCCGGATTTCCATGCCAAGTGGGTGTTTACATATGTTGGACTTCATGTAGACAGGGCAATTGCAGTCAATTCTGTTGTCCTCCACGGTCAGACTCCAAACCGAGTTCCGGCTCTCCTTGTACTGGTCAAACGATTCCCAAGAGGCTCTCTGGAACTGGTCTTGCTGAATCCTGACAGCTGTCTTCAGGTCCATGTTCTGAAGCGACTCCGAGGCCACGAACACTTTCTGGTTCCTCTTGATGGACTTTGCGTTTGAAGATGCCCACTGATAGGCAGCCGTCCAGCCGGGCAAGGTTCTGTCTGGTTCTTGGGCCACTGGGATATGATCAGGCTGAGCGTTGTCTCTCTCTCTGGACCAGTTCAGGACAATGTCTCTTTCAACAAGGGTTAGGAATCTGGACAAGTCAAGTCTCTTACGAAATGTGTTCTGACGTTTGATGGTCTGGATTATTGCCTCCAGTCCATTGTTTGTGAAAGGAATTCCCGGGGCGTAGCCTTCGTACCAGGTGTCATTGCGGTCGATTCATGACCCCTTGAAGTACTCCACGAAAGACAACAATCCGTGATCGTCGGAATCTTCCCAAAATATATATCGCAGCTAATTTGCTGTTGAAACCCATCTTTTTTGCTGCTGGTCCATCTAATTTGCTGGTCCATTAAATCCCTGCCTTTTTGAATCATCACGAAGTAATTCTTCTTCGTCCATGTGCTCTTTGACCGGTTCGGTCTTCAAATTGGAAAACACAACCACAATTTATGAAATATAGTCCTTTCTTTTGTTTAATTTACATTAACTTAATTGCAGAATCAATATTCTCAAACTTAAAGACTAACACTCTCCCACCTGTTAGCACGGATGGTTTGGATAAAAATCTAAAGGAAGAGCGAGGAGAGAAACGTCTGCATGGCTGCCGGAACAAACACGATATGGTTGTTCCGGTCATGCGCATCTCACAGATCTCGCAGTTTCTGGAAACTACGAGAAATGGAATGGTAGGTTTTTGTTTCCCACAAAAAAGACCGATGACAAATGGTTCTGACTGAAATGGCTGACAAACCCGTCCCAAAATAGGCCATAACTGAATGCCAGATGACTTAAAAAGTGGAAGACCATCAATGTTTACTTGAATTAGGAGACGATCGAGTTCCTCTCAAAACAAGGTGAGAAAAGGCAGGGACAATGTTAGTCAGCATGGCAACAATTCCAAAATGAAAATAGGAACCCCCTCCAATTTCTTTTACATCAAGGCTGCGAGGAGTTTTCATGACAGTCCTTGAATCTTTAGGCAAACAGGGAAAGAACACATTGAGCAAAGTTAAGAGTGCAGTGAAGGCATTTGCTTTGACTTTCCACTTACTGAAGACCATGCTGCAAGCTCTCAGCGAAGTTTTTCTGTCTTATCCACAGGATCAAATACAGATTCAATATCACTGTCAGTGTCAGACTTGTAACGTTAGTGCATGTCTGTAACAAATCTCTCACATTGGACAATGCCAACAAAGACGGTATTGGAGTTTCTCTTGACTCTGGTTTATTCCACGACACAGCGTCGCCATGCTCCTCGCATGCGCCCCCTATGCATGACGGTCACACAACGTCTTATTAGCCAAAACCAAGCCAATATCGTATCATCTCCCTTTCCTTAAACAAACGAATTTGAATAAACAAAATGAAAGAACATTGGACACTGAATTGAAATAAGAAATGACTAAAACAGTAGGCATCCACCTCTTACTTAAGTATGAACAGTTACGAAATAAACATTTACTCCATTTGATTACATTCAGACTTTCGGTGCCGATTGTCCTTCATTGTCTCTTCACAGAGGCACAACCCCCTCCATCTCTTCAATTGTTCAAGTTTCAGAATGTAACAGGCAAAGTTCACCTCCCTGTGCTTAACTTAAATACTTCCTGTTTTAATTGTTCAACTAACACAATTCTCACACTCAATCCTTTTTCTGCTTCATACATCCTTCAATAAGTAAAATTCAAACATAAAAACTTAAACTTGATGATGGTTTGTCTGTTTTAAGTGGTGTACTCTTGCAGGTAGCTTGGTTTCTTGATCACCCTACCTCTGGATGTGCATGTTTGGGTGGCTGCACAGTCAGTCTGTGGTGTTTGTGTCTTTGTACATGTGGCTGCTTTGTTCTGTATATTAAGTTTGATACATGTGGACTTCTTCGGAGACTGAACATGAGTTTCTGTATTCCGAGTGTCTACTCTTGTGTTTATATCATGGGTTGGCACCTGAGTGTCTGTATTTTCTTCAGGAATGTTGAACTCATGTGTTTTTCCTGTTTGTTTTTCCTGCTCTCTGTACTGTCTATGTCTGTTGCACAGAGATTGTGATTGTCTGTCCATTTGGTCTCTGTCCATTGTGCTGTATTCAGCATCAGTGTGTACACATCTTGGTTGTACATGTACTGTGAACTTGTGTGATGCCTGTCTCAGATCTTTTCTGTTTCTCCTGTATTCTTTGCCATCAGCCGTCCTGATTTTGTATGATCTTACATCAACTTGACTGTCTACTGTTGCTTTTATCCACCGATTTGTTCTTGGAGCTTTGAACCTAACTTCCTGGCCTGGCTTTAGATCACTCAGCTCTGTGGAGCTTCTGTTGTAGTACTGTTGTTGTGTGAACTTTTTCTGTTCTAGTTTTTGTTTCACCCCTGTGCATGTTTTTGGCTTCAGCAGTGTTTTAGCTGTCGGCAACAGCGTTCTCGTTCTGCGGCCAAATAGTCTCTGTGATGGAGATGTTTGCACTTTCTCTGATGGTATGTTTCTAAGTTCCAGCAGTGCTAAGTATGCATCTGACTGATCTTCAGCACACTTTTTCATGAGATCTTTGACTGTTTTGACAGTGTTTTCAGCTTTACCGTTTGACTGTGGGTAACCTGGAGAACTCGTGACATGTTCAAATCCCCACTGATTAGCAAATGTCCTGAACTCTGAACCCTGGAAAGGCGGTCCATTGTCAGAAACAAGCCGCTCTGGTATGCCATGCCTGGCAAAGTGTGCTTTCGCCTTGTAAATCACCTCCTTGCCCGTCTTCTTGTCAAGACGATCAACTTCAAAGAAGTCAGAGTAGTAGTCTACTACCACAAGATAGTCATTCCCCCTGCATTCCATGAGATCAGTAGCCACATATTGCCATGGGCGTTCTGGAATGGGATGACTGATGCTTGGTTCCTTGGGCTGCGCCTTTTGGAACGTTTGACACGGTTCACACTGTGAGAGAAACCGTTCCATGTCCTTCGCCATGTTGACCCAATACACCACCTCTCGAGCTCTCCTCAAACAACCTTGTAGGCCTGTATGACTCTTATGAAGCAACTGCATGATTCTCTGCTTCATGCCCTCAGGAACAACAATCCTTTCAGCTTTGAATACGAGGCCGTTCTGAACTGACAACTCCTCTCGGAAGGGAAAATACACCTGTAGCCTCAATGGAACACTCCTTTTGTCCTCTGGCCATCCCCCTTGTATCACTCTCTTGAGATGACACAGATTTTCATCTTCTGTTGTCATCTTCTGAAGTTCCTGCAATGTTGACTCACACACTGAAATGTATGAAGCCATCTGAATGTCTTCCACCTCTTTTTCAAGGTCTGTCTGAAAAATTGCCTCCTTTTCCACCTTGCCTTTGCCCCCACTGGACTTGTGAACCGCCCTACTGAGAGCATCAGCTAACCACATCTCTGAGCCCTTCTTGTAGACTACCGTGTAGTCAAACCTTTGAGTTCTCATCAGCATGCGTTGTAGCCGCTTCGGCGCGCTCAGCAGACTTTTCTGGTGTATCGGAATCAATGGTTTGTGGTCTGACTCGCCCTCCACCTGTCGTCCAAAACAATTGCGTTCGAAACGCTCCAAACCAAACACTATCGCCAACATCTCCTTTTCAATCTGCGCATAGTGCCGTTCTGTTTCAGTCAACGCTCGTGACGCAAAATGTACCGGTTGACCATCGGTCATCAGGCAAGCACCAAGACCAAACTCTGAAGCATCACACTGAAGAGTCGTCTTCCCCTCAGAACTGAAATATCTGAGAACTGGTGGTTCAGACAGCATTGCTTTGATCTCGTCAAGTGCTTTGGTGTGGTCCTCATTCCATCTGAACAGGACGTTCTTTTTGACTAGTTCTCGCAATGGCGCGGCTTTCTCAGACAACTGCGGCGCAAACTTTTGCAGATAGCCAACCATACCCAACAGACGCTGAACATCAGCCTTGTCCTCGGGTTGTCGAAATGAGTTGATTGCATCAACTTTCTTCGGATCAACTTTCAACCCCTCTTTCGAGATCACGTGACCCAGGTACGATATCTCTGTCTTCTTCAATTCAACCTTCTGCTTGTTCAGCTTGACGTTCTTCTCACGACAACGCTGCAACAGACTTTGGACGTTTCGATCATGATCAACTGAGGCCTCTTCATCTGTATCACCCTTGCCCCAGACAATGATGTCATCATGTACGGCAAAAACTCCGGGCAAACCCTGAACTGCCTCGTCCATTCGACGTTGGAATTCTTCTGGCGCCACTGAAATTCCGAAAGGCATGCGCAGCCAACGAAATTTTCCTTCAGGTGTCTCAAACGTAGTGAGCAAACTGCTCTCTTCATCCAGGTGAACATGCCAAAACCCATTCCGTGCGTCAAAATGACTGAAATAACGCGCACCCTGAAGCTCACCAAGTACGTCGTCTATCGTTTTCATGGGGTAGTCATTGCGTTTGAGCGCTTTGTTCAATGGCTTTGGGTCAAGGCAGAGACGTACTGACCCATTGGGTTTCATGGTAACAACAACGCTACTAACCCAGTCTGTTGGACTGTGTACTGGTGTTATGACCCCTAGTGCTTGCAGCCTGTCAAGCTCTTTTTTGACTTCTTCTTCTTCTTCTTCCATATTGTGACCACGGTCATTTTGGCTGACCATTATGTCACATTGTGGAGGGTTGCAGATTCCAAAGAGTGAAGCTCCCATGGGGTCGCCTTCACGCGGCGGGAGTGTTTCCACCAAGCTACCCCACCCCTTTACTTCTCTTCTTTTGTCTTATTTCTGCCTTACCAGTCCTTTCACCTATATTTCCTTCCAAAAAACTCTCCCTACTATTCCCTGCAGTTTTCTGATTCCTTTCTTGTCTTATTTCTACCTGACTGGATCCGTCACCTTTATTTCACTTCCCAAAAGTCTTCTTTTCCACATCCTTATTTCTCTGTGGTCTTCTTAAGACCCAGCGTGTTTGCCGTGCGCTGCGACCTGTACCGGTTTGGGCTGGTGACCTGATGATTGAGGGGTTTACTTAGTTGCGACTTTGTAGCGCCAACACATCATTTTGGCCCAGTTTTTATCTAAGACAGGAGGTTGAAGAAGGCTTACCCGTTTCAATCAATCGGCTGGTCAAGTCTGGGTATATGTATTGAGCATATTGCATCGGACCTTTGGCTAAAGGAGCAAGCGGCGGTAGGAGGGGGCGGCGGTAGTCGGGACAAACACTATGCCAAGTTGTTACCTAATCCGTTTCCGCTTGGAAAGAGTTGACGAACATTATGCCAAGTTGTTACCTAACCCGTTTCCGCTTGGAAAGAGTTAAATCTCCTATTACAGATTGATACCATATGTTTCCTCTTATCGCTGCGTATATCCATCTGTATCCTTGGCGCTCTGGAGTTGGATAACCGCTCCACCTAAGCGTCCCCTTGTTGGGCTCCGTGGTGGGTGGGGATCAGATGCGACGAAGATAAAGGCCTCAAACATGGCCACCTCTTCTTTTTCTTCTTTTTTTTCAAACACCCAAAACCGAAACAAACGAAGATACTGCGTTGACTCTGACTCTGACGATGAAGTCCGAGTCAGAGCAACAAAGAACAACATCAGCGAGGCCTGGCCCCGTTTCATTGTTGTTGAGACAGCAGATGAGGCACAGCCCATCTCCAAACTTTCGCCTTTTGCGATACAGAAGGTTATTGCAGGAGTATCATCAACGATAGACAACATTAAGAGGCTTCGAAATGGTTCTCTACTGATTGAATGTCCTTCAAAAAAGGCATCAGATGGTCTTCTCCGTCTGAATGGTCAGAAATTTGTTGATAGACCGGTCAAGGTCAGTCCTCACAGAGGCCTGAACACCAGCAAAGGAGTCATCCGATGCCGAGAGCTGGAGGGCCTCAGTGAGGCTGAAATAAAAGAAGGCCTAAAGGATCAAGGTGTCATTGATGTGTACCGGGTGCTGATCAGGAAGGGCGATATCAGAGTACCCACCAACACCCTTTTCGTCACTTTTTGTACACCAACCATCCCTGAGAAAATAAAAGTGGGATTTGTTCAAATAAGAGTGACTTTGTATATTCCATCACCAATGAGATGTTTCCAATGCCAAAGATTTGGACATTCAAAGGCTGGATGTAAACAGAAGGCAGTGTGCGAGAGGTGTGGCGGAGATCCTCACGAAGGTCCCTGCACATCACCACCCACCTGCACAAACTGTAAGGGAAACCATTCCCCGTCCTCCAGAGAATGTCCAAAATACAAGTTTGAACAGGCCATTCAAAAAACAAAAACGGAGAAAAAGATGTCTTTCTCAGACGCCAGGAAGGAGGTTGAAAAAACTAATGTTTTTTCCTTCCAGAAAAGTTTTGCGGCAGCAGTCAGTCAAAGACCTGCAACAAAGTCAACACCCACCCAGACCAGTATTTCATATAGGTCTGTGGGTGTCCAGGCAGGCCCGTCCATGTTGAAAAGGACAGAGCCCACAAGAAACAAAAGTATTTGTACACAGACAGATGAAAGCACAGGTGGGGCTATCCCCACTGGAGACTCTATGGGGTCTCCTGGTGAGGTTTGCTTCACCGCCCCAACTGGAGACCCTGTGGGGGCTCCTGGTGAGGTTCGCTTCACCACCCCAATTGAGGACCCTATGGGGTCTCCTGGTGAGGTTCGCTTCACCACCCCAACCCAGAAGCCCGTTCACAGGGCAACTCACAGGAAGGGGGCCGTCGAGGTAGTGGACCTTACTCAATCCACACCACGAACACCTCCGGACAAGGGAAAAGTTACTCTGCCCCAAAGATCGCCTCGCACCCCAAAAATGGAGAAAAATCCCATCACACTATACAATCATTTTGGGAGTTTATCCGACGAAGAGGGTATGGAGGCAGAAACTTCTTAAAACTAAACAAACATAGCCAATTTTATTCAATGGAATTGTAGAGGGGTCCAAGCTAACTATGAAGAATTATGTCTACTTTTACACAAATTTCATCCTGTTGCTACAGCATTACAGGAAACAATGCTGAAACCAAACAAAGATTTTAATGTATCTGGATACAATGTTTTTAGAAACCATTCAGACAATAACACGTCTGGGGGAGTTGCTCTTTTGATTAAGAAAAGTGTACTTTGTAGTGAGATCAACCTATGTACAAACATTCAAGCCGTCGCAGCACGAGTGACATTAGATAAAACCATCACTCTCTGCAGTGTATATCTGTCACCATCCAAATGTTACACGAAGCACGATCTTGAAAATCTTATTGATCAGCTTCCAGCTCCCTTTGTTTTAATGGGAGATTTTAACGCTCATTCCCCTTTATGGGGCAGCAACTCTCTAAGTACGAGAGGACGAATTCTAGAAGATTTTTTAGACAATCGTAATCTATGCGTTTTAAACGATGGAGTACCAACATATCTCCATCCAGCAACAGGATGTAAGTCCATACTAGATCTAGTTATTTGCGACACCTCTCTTGTTCTAGACTTTGAATTTAAAGTCTATGATGACACATGTGGTAGCGATCATTTCCCTATCTTGATGTCTCAAATAGATGGATTGGAAGAAGCTTCCCCCCAGAGATGGAACCTGAACAAGGCAAACTGGCTGTCTTTTACTGCCGAATGTTCTGTCCAACTCACAGAAGACACTGTCTTTGATGGAAGTGACGACCCATCATCTATTTTTACAAACACTCTACAAGACATTGCCACTGAGTACATCCCAAAAACATCTTCAAACAACCGCTTTAAAGTGCCATGGTTTAATAAAGAATGCCAAGAAGCCCGATCTGAGCGAAAGAGAAGTCTACACAGGTTCTACAGATGCCCGACCCTTAGCAAGAAGTTGACTTTCTTCAGATTTCGCGCTAAGAGTCGCACTGTCATAAAACATTCTAAAAGAACATCCTGGAGGTCTTTTTGCTCAAACTTAAACTCTAAGGTATCATCAAGTAAAGTTTGGAATGCTATTCGTAAAATCAAAGGGAAAAAAGGATCTGCATCAATTAACCACCTTGTGATAAATGGATCCCTTATAACCCAAAAGAATGAAGTAGCAAACGTTCTGGCTTCAACAATGGAAAAAAACTCATCAACAGAAAATTACTGCACAGATTTTCAAAAAATCAAAGCCACCCAAGAACGTAAACCCATAAACTTCTCATCTCAGAATGAGGAGAACTACAACAAGTTGTTCAGTATAACTGAACTCAAACAAGCCTTACAAAAATGCAACAACTCAGCAACGGGGCTGGACGGAATACATTATCAGTTCCTCACACACCTACCAGAAAGTTGTCTTCTGGTCTTGCTGAAGGTTTTTAACCACATATGGGAGAGTGGATCCTTTCCACCTTCATGGCAAGAAGCGATGATTGTCCCCATTCCAAAACCAGGTAAAGATCATACAAACCCCAGCAACTACCGTCCGATAGCCTTGACCAGCTGTCTGTGTAAAACCATGGAGAGATTGGTCAACGCTAGGATGGTGTGGTACCTAGAAAAACAAAACCTCTTAAGTGATGTGCAATGTGGCTTCCGAAAGGGACACAGCACCACTGATCATTTGGTACGTTTTGAGACCTTCGTTCGAGAGGCCTTTGCGAGATCTGAACATGTACTAGCTATATTTTTTGACCTCGAGAAGGCTTACGACACGACCTGGAAACACGGTATTTTAGCTGATTTGCATGAAATGGGTTTTCGTGGACGTCTCCCTGTTTTTGTGGAAGGATTTCTAAGTAATCGATTTTTTACAGTACGGGTCGGTCCCAACCTATCAGAGTTCTGTCAACAAGAGATGGGTGTTCCTCAAGGAAGCATTCTATCACCCATGTTGTTCAACATCAAAATCAATAACATAGTAAAGGCAGTACTGAAAGGATCCGAGTCATCCTTGTTTGTTGATGACTTTGCACTTTGTGTGCGTGGCAAATCCCTACATAGAGTGGAAAGGCAGCTTCAATTATGTATAGACAAGGTGCAAAAATGGGTAACGGAGAACGGTTTCAAATTTTCCACCAGCAAAACTGTCTGTATGCATCTTTGCAAACAAAGGGGAGCCATGCCAGAACCCTCTCTGGTCCTGAATGGTAATCCTGTCAAGGTTGTTGAAGAATTTAAATTCCTAGGACTGACCTTTGACCGTCGACTAACATTCCTTAAACATATCCAGTATCTGAGAACATCATGTCTGAAAGCTCTGGATGTATTGAAAGTGGTTTCTCATACGGACTGGGGTGCTGACCGCACAGTCCTACTCAGACTTTACCGTGCTTTAATCCGATCCAAGTTGGACTATGGTTGTGTCGTCTATGGTGGAGCCGCAAAATCCAACCTAAGGCTATTAGACACAATACACCACCAGGGTATACGTCTTTGTCTGGGAGCTTTCAGGACGTCTCCAGTACAGTCCTTATATTTTGAGGCCAAAGAACCCTCTCTGAGGCTGCGACGCCTGAAACTCACCCTAAATTATGTGTTGAAACTGAAAGCTATGCCTACAAATCCAGCCTACCAATGCGTATTTCAACCACAATGCTCTGAATTTTTTGAAAGTCACCCAAATGATCGAGCACCTCTGTCTTCTCGGATTCAGTCACATCTGGCCGAATCAAAGATAAAACTCGATCATGTTAGTGAAAATCGATGGACAGAAACACCACCATGGACATTGCCAGATCCAGTTGTTCGACTCGATCTGACAAGGTTAAAGAAGTCAGAGACAAATGATTTGATTTTTAAACAGTGTTTTAGCCAGTTCTGTACCGAGTTTCCTTCCCATCAACGAATATACACTGATGGGTCCAAAGCTGAAAGTAAAGTGGCATCAGCTTCTGTCACAGGTCCTAAACTCGATAGGGCCTTTTCGGCCCGTCTTCCGGATGACAGTTCTGTATTTTCTGCAGAGTTGAAAGCTTTACAGCTAGCTCTGAAACAGGTATATCAGTCAAAAAAGAAAGACTTCCTGATTCTGTCGGATTCCCTATCGGCTCTTACCGCCGTGAAGAGAACTCAGCTAGATCACCCACTGTTGGTCGAAATCCAAGAGCTACATGCATCTCTGATTGAAGAAGGCAAAAGGATTGTGTTTGCATGGGTGCCATCCCATGTTGGAATTAGAGGCAACTCTGCAGCTGATCAAGCTGCTAAAGAAGCCAGAGAAAGACTCATCACTGACAAACACACAAAGCATTCAGATTTCAGAACTCGCACCAACATGTACATAAAGTACCTATGGCAGAGTGAATGGGACGAATGTGAAGAAAATAAACTTCATAAGATCGTCCCCCAGCTGTCGGACAGCCTACCCCAATGTCGCCTCAACAGGAAAGAAGAGACAGTTCTCTGTCGCTTACACATTGGGCACAGTCACATTACACATTCGTATCTGCTGAAAGGTGAAGATCCACCATACTGTTTTGGATGTGACGAACCATGGACATTAGAACATGTTCTCACAAAATGTGTAGACGTTCAAGAATTTCGAGACAAACACTACAATGCGGAAACATTGAAGGTTTTATTCCGGGATGTTCCCCCGGACAAGATTTTTAACTTTTTAAAAGAGATCAAGATTTTTTACAAGATTTAAAGTACCAGAAGTGAAAATGATTAATTTTTAGAACCTTCTTTTACAGTGATAGATTTGAATGTAAATAGTCTGAAACGTAGAACTTGCCATATGAAGGGAAAAGAAAATAACTGCATCGGTCTCGAATAGCAGCTAGCATCTGCTGAAGAGACATTAAACCCCAAAAACCAACCAACCAACCGTCCGATAGCCTTGACCAGCTGTCTGTGTAAAACCATGGAGAGATTGGTCAACGCTAGGATGGTGTGGTACCTAGAAAAACAAAACCTCTTAAGTGATGTGCAATGTGGCTTCCGAAAGGGACACAGCACCACTGATCATTTGGTACGTTTTGAGACCTTCGTTCGAGAGGCCTTTGCGAGATCTGAACATGTACTAGCTATATTTTTTGATCTCGAGAAGGCTTACGACACGACCTGGAAACACGGTATTTTAGCTGATTTGCATGAAATGGGTTTTCGTGGACGTCTCCCTGTTTTTGTGGAAGGATTTCTAAGTAATCGATTTTTTACAGTACGGGTTGGTCCCAACCTATCAGAGTTCTGTCAACAAGAGATGGGTGTTCCTCAAGGAAGCATTCTATCACCCATGTTGTTCAACATCAAAATCAATAACATAGTAAAGGCAGTACTGAAAGGATCCGAGTCATCCTTGTTTGTTGATGACTTTGCACTTTGTGTGCGTGGCAAATCCCTACATAGAGTGGAAAGGCAGCTTCAATTATGTATCGACAAGGTGCAAAAATGGGTAACAGAGAACGGTTTCAAATTTTCCACCAGCAAAACTGTCTGTATGCATCTTTGCAAACAAAGGGGAGCCATGCCAGAACCCTCTCTGGTCCTGAATGGTAATCCTGTCAAGGTTGTTGAAGAATTTAAATTCCTAGGACTGACCTTTGACCGTCGACTAACATTCCTTAAACATATCCAGTATCTGAGAACATCATGTCTGAAAGCTCTGGATGTATTGAAAGTGGTTTCTCATACGGACTGGGGTGCTGACCGCACAGTCCTACTCAGACTTTACCGTGCTTTAATCCGATCCAAGTTGGACTATGGTTGTGTCGTCTATGGTGGAGCCGCAAAATCCAATCTAAGGCTATTAGACACAATACACCACCAGGGTATACGTCTTTGTCTGGGAGCTTTCAGGACGTCTCCAGTACAGTCCTTATATTTTGAGGCCAAAGAACCCTCTCTGAGGCTGCGACGCCTGAAACTCACCCTAAATTATGTGTTGAAACTGAAAGCTATGCCTACAAATCCAGCCTACCAATGCGTATTTCAACCACAATGCTCTGAATTTTTTGAAAGTCACCCAAATGATCGAGCACCTCTGTCTTCTCGGATTCAGTCACATCTGGCCGAATCAAAGATAAAACTCGATCATGTTAGTGAAAATCGATGGACAGAAACACCTCCATGGACATTGCCAGATCCAGTTGTTCGACTCGATCTGACAAGGTTAAAGAAGTCAGAGACAAATGATTTGATTTTTAAACAGTGTTTTAGCCAGTTCTGTACCGAGTTTCCTTCCCATCAACGAATATACACTGATGGGTCCAAAGCTGAAAGTAAAGTGGCATCAGCTTCTGTCACAGGTCCTAAACTCGATAGGGCCTTTTCGGCCCGTCTTCCGGATGACAGTTCTGTATTTTCTGCAGAGTTGAAAGCTTTACAGCTAGCTCTGAAACAGGTATATCAGTCAAAAAAGAAAGACTTCCTGATTCTGTCGGATTCCCTATCGGCTCTTACCGCCGTGAAGAGAACTCAGCTAGACCACCCACTGTTGGTCGAAATCCAAGAGCTACATGCATCTCTGATTGAAGAAGGCAAAAGGATTGTGTTTGCATGGGTGCCATCCCATGTTGGAATTAGAGGCAACTCTGCAGCTGATCAAGCTGCTAAAGAAGCCAGAGAAAGACTCATCACTGACAAACACACAAAGCATTCAGATTTCAGAACTCGCACCAACATGTACATAAAGTACCTATGGCAGAGTGAATGGGACGAATGTGAAGAAAATAAACTTCATAAGATCGTCCCCCAGCTGTCGGACAGCCTACCCCAATGTCGCCTCAATAGGAAAGAAGAGACAGTTCTCTGTCGCTTACACATTGGGCACAGTCACATTACACATTCGTATCTGCTGAAAGGTGAAGATCCACCATACTGTTTTGGATGTGACGAACCATGGACATTAGAACATGTTCTCACAAAATGTGTAGACGTTCAAGAATTTCGAGACAAACACTACAATGCGGAAACACTGAAGGTTTTATTCCGGGATGTTCCCCCGGACAAGATTTTTAACTTTTTAAAAGAGATCAAGATTTTTTACAAGATTTAAAGTACCAGAAGTGAAAATTATTAATTTTTAGAACCTTCTTTTACAGTGATAGATTTGAATGTAAATAGTCTGAAAAGTAGAACTTGCCATATGAAGGGAAAAGAAAATAACTGCATCGGTCTCGAATAGCAGCTAGCATCTGCTGAAGAGACATTAAACCCCAAAAACCAACCAACCATTTAGCAACAACAATATAGAGAAAGACACACTTAACTAATAATCTGCATTCAAAATTATTACAACACTTCTTTCGACACACACACAAACACATACTGTTTGGAATCATACTGCTAAAGTTGAACGAACACATTTAACAGCAACATGCAAGCATTCATTCTTGTATTCAAGAAACATGCAAGTATACACTCTTCGTTCGTCTTTCAATAGACATTTTCCGAAAAAGACTGTGTTTGAGTGTTTATGGAGTAGTTTTATTTCTGGATGGTGAGCCGAGATAAAAAAATTAAAGAAACACACACACATGTTGATCGTATAATAGTGAACAATAATCATAAAGTGCATATTTTGTGAAAGTGTTGGTGTCGGAAATATGCACGAGGTAGCCCACATTCACTGCCAGCATGATAGTTTGACTGCTGATTGAAAAAGTTAACACATGATGGTAGTACTCATAAGCTTGGATGTGCAGGTTTTGGAAAGAACAGTGCGTCATATTTATTTGCAGAAAATGTGTATCGGGACTGTGAGGCTTTTCATCACTTGCCTGAACATTATTATCCCTTGGCATAATTAAGGTTCATAAGGTTTATAAGGGTCGGCGGTCAAAAAACCCTCAGTAGATTTGTTTCCAAACATCGTCAACTGCAGTGTTGCTCTTAGGCCTAAGTTTTTTTTTCTCACTGGTCCACACTTTTTTATATTTAGTCAAGTTTTGACTAAATATTTTAACATCGAGGGGGAATCGAAACGAGGGTCGTGGTGTATGTGCGTGTGTGTGTGTGTGTGTGTGTGTGTGTAGAGCGATTCAGACTAAACTACTGGACCGATCTTTATGAAATTTGACATGAGAGTTCCTGGGTATGAAATCCCCGAACGTTTTTTTCATTTTTTTGATAAATGTCTTTGATGACGTCATATCCGGCTTTTCGTGAAAGTTGAGGCGGCACTGTCACGCCCTCATTTTTCAACCAAATTGGTTGAAATTTTGGTCAAGTAATCTTCGACGAAGCCCGGACTTCGGTATTGCATTTCAGCTTGGTGGCTTAAAAATTAATTAATGACTTTGGTCATTAAAAATCTGAAAATTGTAAAAAAAAATAAAAATTTATAAAACGATCCAAATTTACGTTTATCTTATTCTCCATCATTTGCTGATTCTAAAAACATATAAATATGTTATATTCGGATTAAAAACAAGCTCTGAAAATTAAATATATAAAAATTATTATCAAAATTAAATTGTCCAAATCAATTCAAAAACACTTTCATCTTATTCCTTGTTGGTTCCTGATTCCAAAAACATATAGATATGATATGTTTGGATTAAAAACACGCTCAGAAAGTTAAAACAAAGAGAGGTACAGAAAAGCGTGCTATCCTTCTTAGCGCAACTACTACCCCGCTCTTCTTGTCAATTTCACTGCCTTTGCGACTGACGATGCTACGAGTATACGGTCTTGCTGAAAAATGGCATTGCGTTCAGTTTCATTCTGTGACTTCGACAGCTACTTGACTAAATATTGTATTTTCGCCTTACGCGACTTGTTTTCTGATTTGAAGCACTGTTGTGACCACTGGCTAATCAGCCTGCTGTCCGGTACATTTTGACATGTTGGAGGCCCTCTGATTGAAAATTTTGTGTGATAAATCTTGAAAAAGTTGGCCGCTAAGGTAAATCCACTTCCTCTCCACTGTATAGTTCTTGTCCATCAGACTGTTACTGAAACAAACAGTTCAGAATATCATTAGTGCGTATAGTCCTTAAGCCAAAACACTGCAGCTTTTTTCGTTCACCTCTCCATCTACTTATTTGTTTTGCTTTTGTACGTAGTACACTCACTCTCTTATCACACAGAGTTTCTCAAATAAAAAAAGAAACAAAACTAAAAACAGAGGAAACAAGCAAACAAACACCACCACAACCAAGAAGAAGAACAACCTAGCTGAAGACAAGCTGTTTTGCATAAACGCAAACATGTGCATAACTCAAAATGGTAATTAGACAGGTAATTAATCATGTCTAAAAGCCAATTCCTAGAAGTGTGTAAATAGTCAAAGCTCTAACTAAAAATGTAAAATAAAAATGTATCACTAGAAAACACACACACACACACACACACACACAAACACACACACACACACACACACACACACACACACACACACACACACACACACACACACACGCGCGCGCACACACACACACACACACACACACACACACACACACACACACAGATGATCTTGTATTTTCTGATAACATGTCCTAATTAAACCATTGAAGAATAGGTGTCTGAACTTACTCAGAGATGAAGAGTTGACCTTCTGTTGTTATTCCTCAAGAGATTAGTTCTGCTCAAGCATGTCGCCTCGGGTTTTCCGTGTTCGGCCTGCATGCAGTTCCCCAAGCATCCGCTGTGTAAACGGATGTCTCTTTGTCACGTCTGTAGCTCCACTGGATATGAGGCTTCTTGTAAAGTTCTTCTGCAATTTGCTGTTCCAGCACTATCAGTCATCAATGTAGAATACTCCACCTGCAAAAGTGTCAATACCCCTAATAATTATGTGTCAAATAACTTCTGATTCATAATGTAGATCTACACCCGATAGCCGAAATTGTGTGACTGGACAACTGATGTGTAAACCTGATGAAATATAATCTGTATTTGGTATCACTCGAAAATTGCTGCTTCCATATTCAGCTATGAATCTTTAAATTACAATTTGAAACTGATTTACCCCTCCCTTCGCTTTCAAAAATCACATCAATCTGAGAGAGGAAACATAAAATCCCCTAACTTGTCATTTGCTTCTGGTCGTTAGATCTAAATTACGACTGAACTAGGTGCACAGACTGAGTTTGAGAGATCTACTTGAATGAGTGAGCTGCCATACCCACGCTACCCAATCTCTCTCTCTCTCTCTCTCTCTCTGTCTCTGTCTCTGTCTCTCTCTCTCTCTCTCTCTCTCTCTCTCTCTCTCTCTCTCTTTCAAATAACCTGCTGAAGGGTTGGGGCATAGATGTATTGTCAAGGGATATCTATGGGTTGGGGATACATGTGTTTGGGATTATCTATTCAAAAATTCGCTCACCTTCAAATGTGGACTCCGTTGCGTCTTCAGCAGAACATGGTCAAAACCATGGGTCATATGTTTCGTGACGTTCAACAACAGGCTTTGAATGAGTTCATCGGCAGTAAACAAACAATTCTCTCATCTCTGCTCGTGGTTGAAACACAACCACAATCCCTGACAAAACAGATTTTCCAGTTTTCGAAAACTATCCGAAGACTTGATGCACTGGTCACTGACACTGGCCGAATCAGCTATATATTTTCTTTGGTGAATCCATGATTTCCAACTCCATCACAAGGATGAGACAATCTAAATTTATGTTTGCATCCCATTATCTGGAAGTTGCAAGAAGAATCAAGGAATAGGAAAGTTGGCGGTGAACAGACAGATCGACTGACGAACGCCGCTGACAACTTTTTAATTATGCCTGGTCACGGGGTCACATGCGCAGAAAACATGCGCAACCTGTCTGTCGTCTGCTGCAATCTCGGTTTCTGATAACTTCACTACTTCCGTTCGGTCTAGAGCAACGAAGAGAGTTTTACCTTGTAATAGTAGTAGTACTGAGAGCGCACAGGCCCCGCCCACTTTGATCCCGACCCGATCGTGACGAGTGCCTGTGGTGTGTGTGTGTGTGTGTGTGTGTGTGTGTGTGTGTGTGTGTGTGTGTGTTCATTTTGTGCACGTGTTAGTGTTAGTGTGTGTGTGTGTGTGTGTGTGTGTGTGTGTGTGTGTGTGTGTATGTGTGTGTGTGTGTGTGTATGTGTGTGTTCGTGTGTGTGTATGAGAGAGAGAGAGGTTTGTCTTTCGCTGGGGTATGCAGTGCCTTGGCGTTGCACATCTACTTAATTATTATTGTTTATTTTATGCCGTTTCATGCAAGGAGCGACCATTTTCCTATCTCAGAATATGACCTACCCATCAGCTTCAGGGGGCTTTGCCCCCTGACCCCCACAAGGGGCTCTGCCCCTTGACCCCGCCAGAGGGAACATCCCCCTGGAGCACCACTGGCACCCCCCCCCCCTCCTCTTCGCCTAGTCCGGCCCTGGAGAGAGAGAGAGAGAGAGAGAGAGAGAGAGAGAGAGAGAGAGAGAGAGAGAGAGAGAGCTGAACTGAATTGAACTGAACTGAACTAAGCTTTATTTTACAAGAATTAAGATTTAAGGCTAGGCCTTTTCCTACAATCTGTCCTTGAGACACACAAACACACAATAAAAACAATAAAAATAAAAATGAAATAGAAAAGAGGAAAAAAATGAACGATGATGGTGATGATGATGATGATGACGACGACGATTACGATGATGATGATGACGACGATTACGATTGCTGGAGGTATGCACGCGATAGACAAATTCGTCAACTCTGTCATTTGTACTGTGTATGCGAGCGGCCTCTGCATGCTCCACACCGGTAACCACGCATCGTTACATTCACGACAGCAAGGAGTTTGTTCCCTTCGGAGAACCGATCCTCTTTGGTTTCAACTGTTGTATTGCATAACAACGTGTGCTTATTGCACTATTCACCTGACACCTCCCCCCCCTAACTCCCCTGTCATATCTCTAAGTCTTTCTCGCGCGCTCATGCGTTCGTGAGTGCTCAACAACAACGAAATCTATACTACCTGCCATCTTTAAACTGGGACCGTTTGTTGCCAAACCAGGGCCCGTATACTTGAAAAAGCTGCAACATTGTGTCCTTTAAAGTCAAACTGTCGTTTAACTACCCCGGTATTAATGTGTGGCTGGCGGAAGGTCGGTAGCTACCAAAATTGGTTATTTTTAGAATAGGAGATTCCTCATGCTAGCTCCTCTCTACAAACAATAATTGAACAACTTGAAATTTATTCTTGAAAAAGCTGCAACTCATATACTTACGCTCAATGGGAACGTCCCACTAGTCCGAGGGTTCACTAGTCCGAGGGTTCACTAGTCCGAGGGTTCACTAGTCCGAGGGTTCACTAGTCCGAGGGTTCACTAGTCCGAGGGTTCACTAGTCCGAGGGTTTACTATAGACGCTTGATTTTCTAGTTATTATACCGCCCCTTAAAAGGCGGTATATAGGTTTCACTGTGTCTGGCTGTGTGTGTGTGTGTGTGTGTGTGTGTGTGTGTGTGTGTGTGTCTGTCCGCAAATAGATATCCGATGTTTGAGAACCGATTTCAATGAAATTATGTGTGAGGCTGTAGTACAACCCAGGCTCAATCCTCTCCATAATTCAGGTCGGTGGGATAACTAATTGACCCTCACGGGCAAAAGGTAACCCGAGGTGCTATATAATATGACTAAAAACTGTAGGCAGTTCGATCACGTAATTGTCCAGTCGGGGCGGTATCCTGATAAATTTAATATTCTTTCTTCAGTCAAAATATAACTAACTAAGTTTCTGGGGGGGAAATAGTCTGAGATTTCTTCAGTCAAAATATAAAACACCACATTATCTTTTTGAATGAAAACAACTCAGTGTTTTTATGAGAATATTCTTCGATTTGGTTCCCACAGCAGTGAAAAACACACGCACGCACGCACACGCACATCCACGCACACATACACACACAAAATAAAAACAAATCAAATTGAATATCCTTTGTACAAGCGTCGATAGTGAACCCTCGGACTAGTGGACCCTCGGACTAGTGAACCCTCGGACTAGTGAACCCTCGGACTAGTGGACCCTCGGACTAGTGAACCCTCGGACTAGTGAACCCTCGGACTAGTGAACCCCTCTCCGCTCAATAAGTCCGCCAACTGCTAAGTGTTATTTATGAAACACCGGTAAGTCCTTTCCGGGTTGTCTCCGAGCTGTAAAGTTAGAGGACCCATCCCCCTCCTGTAAAGTCGCTACCTGTCAGTAACTTCACCATCACTGTCCATTAAAACCGTCAAGTTTGAATAAATCTTGTTCAAATATGTTCGTAGATTTATGTCCCTCATGGACACACATTGGTGTCATTTAAGCACCAATGCATTGCGGTCAAATACGAGATTCTGCTCGCGAAAGATTTCAACCGATGCTCGATTATAACGGCGTGTTGCGAAAGCGTGCTAGCGTCTTGTTTAATGATCTTCTAGCTTGTTGCTGTTACCTGTGTCTTTTGTATACATGTCATGATTGTAACATTTGTTGAAATAAACTTATGTTTAAACCAAAGATGAAGCTTTCGTTTCTTCTTTTTTCTCCCAGTCAAAAATGTATTGCGATTCTCTAGCCACTCTAGAAATCTTTTTCTGTCCAATCCCCGAAACATGTCTAAGGAAAGGAAACAATTGAAAAACAACAATAACAGCAGACTAAATAATCTTTATTTATTTTCCTTGTCTACTCCACTGGTCGAAACTGGGGGGTGGGCGTTTACTAGGTACCATACCATGTACACCTGCATGCAACTGAGGTTAAAAAAAAATTAAAAAGTCTCCCCGTGTTTTTATTTCATTCAGTTTGTTTGGGTTGTTGCTATTGACTTTGAAACGGACACGCCGGCGAAAACGCCGGTAACGCGTGCGCAGAGAAGAGCAAGCATCGGGAATCTTCAATTCTAAAAATAACATGCAACACTGGTAGCTGCCGACCGTCCGCTAGACACACATGAATACCGAGGGAAAATAAATAATTACTGGGCAGTAAAAATAAATACTGGGCGGTAGTTAAACGACAGTTTGACTTTGAAGGACACAATGTTGCAGCTTTTTAGCCAGCGTGTCAGTTTCAAAGTCAATAGCAACTACCCAAACAAACTGAATGAAATAAAAACACGGGGAGACCCTTTTTATTTATTTTAATTTTTTTTTTTTAATCTCAGTTGCATGCAGGTGGCTGCTACCGCATTTTAGTTTTTTTGTCTTCTCTCTCACCTTTGTTTTTTGAAGCGGGGAGCATCCTTCTTCATGGTTATTTTTTATATTTTTTTAATCAAATGTTTACATGTTTAAGTTAACAAACTTTATCAATAAACTAATATCATGTTAACCAAAGATTTTTTTAAAAACCACCATTCCAGCCTTAAAAAAAAAAAATGTAAATCAATTTTGCTATTATAACGTACTCTTTTGCACATGAAGAAAATAAACAAAAATAAACAAATGCCAAAGAGTGAAAAAAAAATTACGGGCAGATGGAGATTTGAACTCGACTCATTCACGCATTAGGCGAACGAGAGAACCGTTCGGCCACGGAATCAGTTGAAATTTAAGTGACACTGTAATGCATTAAAGAAGACGCCAGCACGCTTTCACCACAAGCCGGTATGATCGAGCATCGGTTGAAATCTTTCGCGAGCGGTATCTCGTATTTGTCCGCAATGCATTGGTGCTTAAATGACACCAATGTGTGTCCATGAGGGACATAGATCTACAAACAATAGTTTAACAAGATTTATTCAAAATTGACGGTTTTAGAGGAGGGGGCTGGGTCCTCTAACTGTTCAGCTCAGAGACACCCGGGTAAGTCCTTACCGGAGTTTCCTAAATAACACTTAGCGGACTTATCGAGCGGAAGTGGTTTTACAGGCCGGTATATGAGTTGCCGCTGATTCAAGAATACGGGCCCTGTTTATATGACAGGATTAAAGGCCATCCACTCCCCCACTACATTCAGCAAACAGATTGATTTTTACATAAGGTAGTGTCTGTACGGTGTGCTTTTTGACCAGCCTTCCACTCGCAACATTGCAGCCTAGCTGATTTCTGTGCAGAAGTGGCATTTTTGGTGGGATTAATTTTGAACATGACAGTTACAGCTAGTCGACTGTACCTAAGTGTAAATTCAGAAGAAAGAGCGACAATCTTTGAGCTGTTGATTTTTGGGATATCTTTGAGCTCCTGATTATTTGGGATATCTTTCAATTGTTGATTTCGGTGAAATCTTTCAGCTGTTGATTTTTGGGATATTTTTTAAGCTGTTAATTTTGTGGATATCTTTTAAGCTGTTGATTTTGTGGATATCTTTGAGCCGGTTGATTGTTGGGATTTCTTTCAGCTGCTGATTTTGGGATAGCTTTAAGATGCTGATTTTAGATATGATCAGCTTTTGATTTTGGGGATATCATTGAGCTGTTGATTTTGGGGATATCATTGAGCTGCTGATTTGGGGATATATTTCAGCTGCTGATTTTGGGGATATCTTTGAGCTGCTGATTTTGGGAATATCTTTGAGCTGCTGATTTTGGTATAGCTCTCAGCTGCTGATTTTGGGGATATCTTTCAGCTGTTGATGTTGGGGATATCTTTGAACTGCGTGTTTATGTGATATCTTTGAGCGAAAGCTAGGGTGTTGCAGGAGAGACGATGGTGTGAGCGGGAAGGACAGGAGCTGTAAAGTTATTTGCCAGCTGTTACACGCCTCATGCACTGACATTACCCCATGCTGATTCGACGCACTGTAACCAGGGACCTATATATAGGTCTATGCTGTAACGAACAGCCTTGCTTCTAACGTGTGATAGTATGTGTGTGTGTGTGTGTGTAGAGGTGTGTGTGTGCGTGTGTCTGTGCGAGAGTCTCTGCAGGACTACACAAACAGACTGACAGACAGGCAAACACACACACATGCACGCACACACACACACACACGCAAACACACACACATGCGTGGGCAGAATGACACAGACGGACATACACACACACAAATACACACACAAATACACACACACACACACACGCATATGTATTAAATCGACTTGCCGGACAAGATAGTTTTAGCTTTTCTATCAGTTCGATTTATTTTCACAATCACAACATTGACGGTAATATAATCAGTACAATAACTAAAGACGACCAAACACTGAAGAACACGACAATGAGTGACTACCACAAACAAATGTACATGTAATTAATTAACACATCATTATGGCTGAATGCTGAACAATGCTGACCTTCTGTATGTGTATCAAAAAAAGTCAAACATCAGTCTGCATAGATGAGGCTACGTAAAAATTCGTTTTTCGACGCCACAGGTGTATGAAATAAAAACGTGTTTCGTTACGGCATTGAAGGGAAAAAAATCAAAAACAAAAGTCATGTCGCCTTATCTCCTGTGTATTGTTTCACAAAATCAGACACATACTCTATGTCTCTGACAACAGCAATCCCAACAGCATTAAAGTACATCTGCTACGTCATAGAACTCCAAGAGGCGTCTTCAAAACATAAAGTCTTCCTTTCAAGCAAGTGTGGCTTGTATTGCAGAGCATCTTGAGCTCTGTCAAAACCAAGTCCAGCGGCATTTCCCTCTCGTGCTTGCAACCCCCCCCCCCCCCCCCTCCAATAAAATCATCAAAAAATGCCACAAACATATCTGCTTCAACGTAAATTATCTCTTTGTATACAGAAACACGACCAATACCGGCGCTGCCAGTTATAGCACTGAAAGCTGAGCCTGGTTTTCAACCAATTTCTGTCTGCATGTCCCCACTCAAAAAGTTTCAAAATATCTGCTCCAACTTATCCCATTACAGAGCCAATTACATGTAGCATTAGAACTGACCAAAAGGCCACTTGGCACTGAAAACTGAAGCTGTTCGTCAAAAGATCTCTGTTGGATATGACTCAATACCAAAAATGAACCCTCAAAAGTATGTGCATAGAAGAAGAGGTAAACAAAAGGTTCGTTTGTATTGCTATAGTTGTAAGGATGATAGTAAAAATTGAAGATAACCAAAAATAAAAGTAGTACCGTACTTTCCGGGTGACAAGGCGCTACAGCGCATAAGGCGCACCCCCTTCTTTTTAACAAAAATTGTAATCCAGTCACCTATTGGGCGCAGGGGGCCGATAGGGCGCACCAAAATTGAAAAAGTATACCGGTAACAAACGGTCGAAGAATGAAAATAAGCCGCACATCAAAGGAAGAATACAGAGTGGAAATGACCCAGTTTTTGCCATGAGAGGTGGTTCCCCTGTCATATCTGAGAGAGGAAACACTTCCTGCACCGGGGTCAGTGACCGGTCAGTGACCGAGTTTAACAGAGTGGAAATATGTGTGCTCTGTGTGTGCGGCGAGATCAAAGGCAGGTCCATTGTGATAGCTGGGTGGCTTGAGAGCTCGAGGAAACTTGGCCAGGGCAGTACCTGGTAGCTGAAACATGCATTATCACAAGTTGTTTGACTGGTACTCAGGCGGTACGGTCTCTTTGATTTTTTTCGTATTTCATACACGGATTAGGGCTTCGTTATACAAGACGCAGGGGTCGAACTCGAGGAAAAAAGTCGCGCCTTATGACCCGGAAAGTACGGTAATCCACTTTTTAAAAAAAATCATAAAAAGATTATGTAAAATCGTGAGTTAAAATATACATAGAAAAAAACCAGTTACAGACACTAAGCTATGTGCAAGCTTTGTAAAAGTAGGTATCAGTTATAGCATTATTCTTATACTTCTAAACACGCTTACAATGCAAAACTATTCAGTAAATTACACAGAGAAGCAGACAGAAACAAACTCCCATTATGAATATGGAAACTTTAAGAGACTTATCATGTAAAACTTCACCTTAAAAGAAAAAAAACTTAAATAGAATCAGATTGCTATCACAAACAAGCAGTTAAAAACTCAGTGATCTTCAAACTTAAAAAATACATTTTCAGATACCTAAAGTTCAAACTTAAACGACTACACCTGACTGGAAAAAGTTTACTTTCACAAACAAGCACTTAAAAATCATCTCGAAACTTACAATACAGTGTAAGACAAATTATAGGGATAAATTTGACTCAATCCTCCACACTACGAACCTAAAAGCAACTTGCCTGCTCCGTGCGTGAGTGCATGTCAAGCATTTAAATGGTGAATAGTCAGAAAAAAAAGGTCCTTTAAAAAAACAACGACATGACATCTCCTAAATTACATGAAGAGATTTCTCATGCAAAAGTTATACAGCATGAAACAATGCACATCAACCTAGGCCTAGCTAGAGAGCTGCATCTCATCTGGAGACATCTACAATGAATGGACCCGTCAAATACACTAAACACTCAAACCATCCAAACCAGCGATATCTTCAACATACAACTTGCATCCACCAACCCCCCTTCTTCCTCACTCTGTCCAATACACCGCCAGTGAGGGAAACAAACTGTCCCAAGCCATACAAGAACTATCAGAAAAACGAGAGAGCAAACATGCTGGTACATGGTACAGCAATAAATACCTGGGCATCATACACATTCAACGCACTATCAGCTGGTCAATATGTACAAAAGTGTTGCTACGTCAGAGACTACGAATCTGTTGGTATGTACAGTAGATGGCGTGGCCGAACAAAACATGCACAACTCTATCTCCCAGTGAGTTATGTATATAATACAGTCAATACGCATACACATAAACAGAAAATTCCTGACCTAACACACACTCTGACCAGCCACTGGTCATATTAGTTGCAGAAGGTTAGTTGTTATTCAAACAAAAGGGAAATAAAACTGATTTTGTGCCACAAGAAGGTCAACAGACTTGCAGAGTAATAAAAATAGAACAAAAATAAAACTGAAATTAAAGAATATAAAATAAACACATACAAATGAATGAGGCTGAGTCTCACATTATAAGAATCAGCCCTAACTTTTATGTGAACAAAAAATTACTCTTAATTCAGGAGAGTCCAAACTGACCCTGAATGCCCAAGACATCACACTGAATCTTCTTTTTTAAACCATTGAAGCGTCATCACAATTTTCAATTGACTGAAATGTGTATGACCTGCCTATTGTGAAGTGGCTAAAGTCACCCACACTTTTGGCAAGAAACATCTTTTTTGACCATACACTCAAAAATGTCAAGGAGAAATTCGAACAATTATGGAGATAAACTGTCAATATCTTTACTTACTGGAAGTTAGATGTAATTTTCATTTTAAATGCAAACTGCATACTGCAGAAGTGGCTTATGTAAAGTTAAAAACATTTCTTCCGGAACTGAAATTCACCAGAATCTAAATTTTAACCCAAAGATAACAAATAAATAGATCAAATAAAACCAATTTCAATGAGGAATTGCTTTATCATCAGGTTCAGATGTTGAAAATAAATGATTTAAGTGTAAAACTTCTGAAGGAGTTACTGATGACAAATAGCTTTATAATCAACCATCTCAGTATATTCAGTTATGACTCTTTGACCTCTAGTCTGGTGAATGTCCTTACAACGACATTAAATAACAGTAAATACTTGTGATTGTTTGAGAGAGAGGGGGGGGGGGAGAAACAAAGTATACACTGAAATAAAAAGAAATAAACAATCTAAACCTTTCTGTTTCAGAACTGATATTTATGCCTAAAAACAAACAAACAATCGATGCACGATTCTGGGACTGAGCAAAAATACTGTTAACACTCCCTCCCCTCCCTCCCTTCCTTCCCAATCTGCCACACACTCATTCTTCACACAAACACCTGTCCCACATACACCTCTTGGAACTTTCTATACAGTGGAACCCCCCTTTCAAGACCTCAACAAATCTGAGAAAACAGGGTCTTAAAAGGGAGGGAGTCTTGAAAAAAATAATGGGGGGGGGGGGGATGTCTTAAAAAAAGGGTTCCACTGTACCGGCCCCATTCACACTTTTTCACTTTGTTGCATTCTTCCCTCCACATGTGCAATTTACTCATGTCACAAACTTCTAATAAATGTACATGTAAAACAATCCATTTTTAAAACAAACGAAAGAGCTCACACCTTTACTGCAGGTGTGAAAAAGATTAATATTGATGACAAGTGTTTGATGATTCATAAACAATTTTCAATGAATATTTGAAAACAAATCTATGACAATTAATCTGGTTACACTATAACAGAAAAAGACTATTTTTACACAAATAAAAAGTATTTGTTTATTTTGGTTAAAATCTTTTTCAAGAGAAGAATCAAAAAAATAAAAACAGTGAGAGCATCTTAATGTATCTTAAAAACTATAAGAATTCTCAAAGCAAACAAGTATTACTAGCCAAAAATAAAATAAAAACTGACATATTCATCATATATCTCAACTGCTCCCCAATTTTTTTTTTTTTAAATGGTTAAAAGAATTCAGGGCTAAACAATTTCCAGATGGTATTCCATGACGCACAGATGCATGGTCTACTTGTTATTCACACTTTATCAGGCAATATTCCAGACATTCCAGAGGTCATTCTGAATAAAATCACCCAAGGCTTGATAAGGTACGATTATGTGGATTGCAAACTCAGTGTTCGATGTATGCTTGTTACACAGGAAAAGATGGTGAAACCTCAGATCTCAACATTTTAATGTTGTATTTATGACTGCTTTGACTTAACTTGTTAAGTCCTGTAAACAAAGGCTAATTCCTGAGGCTTACTTCCTGAAGTCTTGTTTTCAAACTGCTTACAATGTGTAATAGAGTTGTATTTAGACATACATGAAAAATATATTCTGCGTAAGGGCTTTTCCATATAAATGTAAATATGTCATGTTCTAAACTTTTGAGACCTTGTAATTTGTATGAATCCAGAGATTGTGTAAGTTGAATGAATACTGTTAAGTATCAAACCTTCCTCATGATGCTCTGGATATCATCTTCCAGAGATAGACAATTCCTCTTTCTAAAAAAAACCCAGTGTTTGAAAGAAAATAAATCAATGCGTGATTTATTGTGTTCCACAACTTCACTGGTTTGCAATATTATTCAAAATGTTCCGCAAACTAACAAACAATATATTAACGGGCAGGGCACAACAGTGTGACTTAAACCCAAACTATACCATGAAATAATTTGCAAAACGCTTCAAAGATGAGGTGTTTTTGAATCAAACAACTGGAAAACTACTGCAATAAACTTAATTGAAGACATTGTTTGTGATTCAAAACTTTACTGAAACAACCAGCTTTTCGAGGAAGCAAGGTAATTTGCCTTCCTCTTCAGGTTAGCCACACCCCACACCACACCCCACACCAACCTACACCACAATAATTATCTTGGAAGTTGGAGGCACACTTTTCGTATTTATTCGCATGTCAGATCAAAAGAAACATTCCCTGTTACTGATGTGTCGTGATCAGACATATCAGATCAAAAGAAACATTCCCTGTTACTGATGTGTCGTGATCAGACATATCAGATCAAAAGAAACATTCCCTGTTACTGATGTGTCGTGATCAGACATCAGATCAAAAGCCAGTGCTGAGTCATCGGCTTCTTCAAAAAGTGCAGTTCTAAACAAGTGCAAAAGCATTTTATACGGTTGCATTGAATGAAGATTGTACACATTTCTTGCAGGTTCATAAAACAATCACGTTAAATTCTCAGAAACTTCAGTCCCAAATTCCAGTGTACTTTGTTGATAGAACAGAAATAAGAGAACCTAGCTACCATCACTTACGTAAAGAAAAATACTGTGACAACAGCAACAAAAATTCAAGAGATTATACCCACCTGACCTTAGATTGCATTGCATTCCTACTATCTTTCAAATTTGGAAAAAGTCCCAACTGCAGTTTTGGCTTTCACATATTATTGCAATTTATACATTTGGCATACTTGATCAAAATGTTTTGTTGTTGTTGTTTTTTTCAAGGGGAAAAAAGGGGAGGAGACAACGACAAAGATTAGCCTCCTGAAATCTGCACAGGCCAGCATCTGATAACTAAATGGAACATCCACAAGATTTTAGAAACTACATCTGTGTAAAAATCAGGCCCGGACAAAATGTTGATCTTCAAAAATAAAAAAATAAAAAATAAATGTGAGCTAGCTGAAAGATGATAGCCTTTCTAAATACAATCCTTGTGTTCATCTCTATATGACTCTTGTTAAAATGCCTATTGGATGCATCAAGCTATTAAATCATGTCTCCTTCCAAAACAGTCAAACTAAGCTCCTTTCACAATGTATTAAATACAAAGACATTCAAAAACAATTTGACCATATATGTACAAGATTACTGAGCAGATGTACTACATTGCACTTGTTCAGTACCTATATCCTTCTAAAAAGGAATTTTGCATGATCTTGAAAGGTGTCTATAAGTGTTATCAAAGGTATCTAAAAGCATAATTATATTAGTCTACATGTAGTCACATATACATAGTCATGGCATGCCACGGCATCAATCTCTCTCAAAGGCTTGTTGACATCTATGAACAGAGACCACTAGATATCTCTCACAAAATTGAAACTGTGAGTTTGGCAAAACAAGTTTAAAAACCTTGAATGAAAGATCTCTTGCCAAAGCATGTTAACTGAACACATCTGTTTTTTCAGATCAAGACATTAAGTGATCAAAATACTCAGGGAATACGTACAGCATCAAAAGTGTTTATCAAATAACATAATTTCCTAAACTACCAGATCTCACCATCATCACCTGGGACAGTTGTCGGGGAGACGTGAGGGCAAAAGAGGCAGAAACCCTTCTCCAAGTTTCGTTGGGGGTTGTTGACAGGAGGTCAGGAAAGCTGATCTGCGTCCATTCTTTTACGTTGTCGGACCAGCTCTTCCGTTGTCTCCCACGTCTGCATCCTCCTTCTACGGCGCCGTGTAGGATGGTTTTGGAAAGGGTGTCATGCCTCATGAAGTGGCCGAACAACACCATCTCTTGTCGTTTGACGGTTAATTACCAGATCTCTACACTTCCAAAAACAAACAGTTCTAAGATGGTCTAAAGCAAGTTTTATGCAGACTATTGAGTCAATACACTTCATAAAACAAACTACCAGATCTGTACACTTCCTAAAACAAACAGTTCTAAGATGGTATAAAGCAAGTTTTATGCACATACACTTCATAAAACAAACTACTAGATCTCTACACTTCCTAAAAAAAGCAGTTCTAAGATAGTCTAAAGCAAGTTTTATGCAGACCATAGAGTCAATACACTTCATAAAACAAACTACAGGGTGACCCCAAAAAAAGAGTACCCAAACAAAACGTCATAAATTGAACAAAAATAAAGCAATCTTCATAAAATTTATTTACACACACAAGTAGCCTCTGCATGATTTGCACAGAAAATTTTAGCGTTCTAGCTTGTCTTTCAGGAAAGTTATGCTCATTCTACAGAACATGCTCCAAATGGCCTCCGCGCCGCTGCAGGCAAACTTCAACTCGCAGCGCAAAGTTATCAATCACCCGCACACACTCCTGTTGCGAGATTCCGCGAATGGTTGTTGTGATGGCTCTCTTGAGTTCTGTGATTGTCTGTGGGTTGTACCTGTAGACGTTGTCTTTCAGGAACCCCCAAAGATAGAAATCTGGGGGATTTAAATCCGGGGGAGGCCATTTGGAGCATGTTCTGTAGAATGAGCATAACTTTCCTGAAAGACAAGCGAGAACGCTAAAGTTTTCTGTGCAAATCATGCAGAGGCTACTTGTGTGTGTAAATACATTTTATGAAGATTGCTTAATTTTTGTTCAATTTATGACGTTTTGTTTGGGTACTCTTTTTTTTTGGTCACCCTGTACCAGATCTCTACACTTCCTAAAACAAATAGTTCTAAGATGGTCTAAAGCAATTATTTTATACAGACCATAGAGTCATCCGTGGGAACATCATATCAAGCAAAACCAAAATGTCAACCATTCATTGCACATATGGCTCACTTTTGTCTTTTAAATAATCAAGTCCTGATTGTGCTAATTAAAGCATAAATGCATGGAGGTACATTACAAGTATTTACAGGTACCACTGACACTTAATATCTGATAAAAAGCATTCTTCCAAATTTCACAGCCATCAACACATATCTGAAATTCATATGTGAGCTGATTTCAAAAACTTACAGACATATAGTGACGTACACTCTCTGTTAATTCTATCTGTAGTTTATAAGATTGTTGTACAGATAGAAGACAAAAAAGACAAAATAAAATAAAATAAAACAAGATAACAGCTGATCATAATCGCAAAACATTGTACAAAAAATTGCCAACTTATACAGAAGAGAGAAAATGAACCCGCACTTTGGTTTCAGTTTGTATACAGCAGACAAGTTGTCCTCAGTTTAGTTTATAATGCAAGATCAGAGCTAAAAACCATTAGCAAAATCAAGATGGCATGAAAATATGGACTGATGTGTTTTCCTGAACAAGTATAATGTAACCAAAAAGCAACTGAAAGAGCTGTAATATTCATGCAAAAAGTCTTAAATGATTTATCCTTGTTCCCTGTTTTTCATAAAAAAAAGAAAAAGAAAGAAATTCATAGAAATAATAATGATCAAGTTTGCAATGCAGTTACACTACTAGACACAAACTTACAAAGATTCAGCTTTCATTAAAACTGACATTTCTGACTTTACTGGTTACCTTTTCAATGTTCATCTCTAGTCTCCCAATCGAAAGCTACTTTGAAGTTTACTTGTATACATTTTCTGCAACAAACCTGCAGGAAAGTCACACGAACGAAAACATGAATAATATGCATCACTGACTTGTGTCTCTACTAACTTTTACATAAAGTAGTATAGCCAATCAAGTCACAAATATTAACGATAATTGCCTATTTGGACTAAAAACTCCTTCCATCTCATGCAACAAAATCCCTTTGTGCACATTTCTGTAAGCCTGTCTGGTAGCTTGTCCCTGCAAACATCACAACTGTTGGATAGGTCGAAGTACACCAACTTCGGCCTAACATGCAGACGACACAAGGGAAATAACTCCCGCTTTGTAAGGTTAACTTCCGGCAATAAAGATGGCTACACCAAGTTCCTCAACTGTCCTGTCTGCTTTGTGACCACGCAATACTACATGGTGGCAGCGGTGTTCAACCCACAAAACAGGTATCAAACATTAAATAACACAAAATGGCTAACAATGACCAAAATAATCGCTCAGTAACCCTACCTCCACCCAATCCATTCAATGGTTCCCCTGCGCATTGGGACACGTGGCTCTCCCGATATGACAGGTATTACCACGCAACAGGCCTATCTAAGAAGACAGAGAGAGAACAGGTCAGTACTTTCCTGTACACGATGGGAGAAGGGGCAGACGACATTTTAGCTACACTAAAAGTAGAGGAAGCCACAATCACTCACGCTGATCTCAGAAAAGCAGTGGCTGGTTATTTTTCTGCAAGGAAAAATGTCATCGTCGAGAGGGCAAAGTTCAACAAAAGGGTACAACAGCCAGCCGAACCTGTGGAGACTTTCATCCAAGTTGTTCACAAAATTGGAGCTGACTGCAAGTTTTCGGCTCTCTAAGATGAGCTGATCAGAGACAGAATTGTAGCCGGGGTAATAGACGACGCTCTATCAGAGGAACTGCGGCCCGTTCAGAAACAAAAGTAATTGAACCTAATTGCTTCTTCTGTTCGTACACATTCAAGCAAGCCTTGCAAAAGACACTAATTCACACCAAGGCCTGTCTTCAGTTCAAACGTGTAGGCAATATCCTTGAATCAGCTAAATCAAGGGCGCATCATCAGACCTGTAGGCAATATCCTTGAATCAGCTAAAACAAGGGTGCATCATCAGACCTGTAGGCATTGTATCATTCAATCAGCTAAAACAAGGGGGCATCATCTCAGACTTGTAGGCAATATCCTTGAATCAGCTAAACGTGTAGGCAATTTCTTTGAATCAGCTAAAACAAGGGCGCATCATCAGACGAGAGATTCCTCTCCCCCCTCGGAGTCCCAGTCATCTGTGAGATGCACGGCCCCGGCGTGGTCCACTTCTTCGTTGCTGAAGCGAACTTTCTTGTAGCTGTTGTAATTGTTGTAGTTGTGAAGGTCGTACAACTGAGGAGGAGTAACAATTAATGGAATAAATGTGCTGATCACTTTAGGACAAAAATTTTTTGGGGAGTATTTTTGCTGCTGAAACTCATTTACTGCTGATCGAGCATGAATTTCACTTAAAGAAATCAAGATATTTGTTAAACATTGAAGCAGAAATTTAACCGTGACTTACATCATCAGGTAAACAAAAACAAACTCCAAAAAAGTAGGTTTTTTACTTTTAAATTTAGCTTTCATTTCAATTGAAAAATTCAAAAACACCTGAATGCAATCTTGAAAAAAATAAATGTATACCCCGGAATGAACAATAAGCATCAGAGAAAAATGCTAAAATTCTTCAACTATACACCGAGGGTTTTCAAACAAATGACTAGCCTCATTCCGTCATGAAAACTTGTTACTTACCTCAACATTCCGACTAAGCAGCAAAGAATAAAAATCAAAGGTAATATTAAACTCTGACTGTGTTTGTCCCCCCCCCCCCCCCCCCCCTGTTCAATGCCTGGTAGTATTTCCCCACAATCACTGTTCTCCCCCTTTTATCA